>NC_086361.1:8539841-8912341 GCF_036324505.1 Eleginops maclovinus | reverse complement strand
GCACATATGAATTTGTGTTGACATTTCAGATAAAATGTGCTAAAGGTAGCAGGAGGTTGTAATATGAATACATATACATAACAGGTTAACATTTTTAGATGAGTGAACATTAATGATAACATGTTGTAGTCCTTAATTAAATGTGTTGACATAAAATTAATGGGAGCCATTTCATCATGAATTGTGTCGTTTGAAGGAAACGGAAGATAAATTGCCTTAAGGGCCCTTTTGCGAACATCCACATCTTTTAAAAGTACGACAGCTATTTTTGCACTTTTTCTCTTTTATATTGGGTTATTATGAAGGGATTTAATTTTTTTTTTTTTAAATAACTAAAAAGGACCCAGATTTTGCTGGTGAATAGTTCACGTTTTGCGCACAGATGTGACTTTACGCACGGCCTTAGCTGTGCGCAACGCTAGCGCAACCACAGACTGTTAATCCAAATTAAATAAACTCACCTGCAGATCATCCAGGCCGTGGTGTCCCAGGTGCATGCCAAGAGGACCGTCCCCCAGAGCTGCAGCTCCTTCCCCGAGCCCGTGCAGCAGCCGTGGCACAGCTGCGTACTCCCGCCGGGGGTCGAGGCTCAAAGCCCGGTGCGACTGTGAAAGGAGCCCCCCGTCGTCGGAGCGCGACCTCTGCGAGTGCCATGCCACTTGCTGATGCTGATGGATGGAGTTGATGGAGGTGTAGGGGTCTGACAGGTGGGAATATGAGTCCTGGCTCTGGGAGTATGGCAGGGAGGACTGGGAGTAAGGGGGAGGGAAGTACGGAGGCTGGAAGTCAGATGCCGGAGTGTGGCAGAGCGGGGGAGCCGAGGAGTAACCGGCCTGGTTCAGGGAGGACAGCTGGGAGAGACGGCCGCTCGGAGAAGAGCCGCTTAGTCCGTCTGCGCGGTCCTGCAGGAAATAACAAAGTTAGCTTCATATCAGGAGCCCAAAGTCATTCAAGTGTCCTCTTAAAATGCCACATGGGACTAAATATTTTAAAAAATGGCCAGAGAGACTAAAACACGTGTAATTAAATGCATACATAGCCAAAATATACAAGGTTTTTTCATTTAAATTCAGCTTTATAAATGTATTCCTATTTTTACAAGGCGGTTGGAAATAGCAGCAGGCTTGAAGTGATGCACACTGGCAGAGGACGCCCTTGGCATCGTTGCTGAACAGTGTCAGAAAGGTCACGGCCACCAAGAAAAAGCTGCACAAAGAAACAGGTAATGCACAACAACACGTTGCTCCGGGGGGGTTACATCTTTAAATAATCTGTCATTGTGTCAACGGAACCACATTGACCCCATACAATGGGAATTAACGCGAAAAAAGCTTAATTTATCCTCACAAAAAAAATATTTAGAGTTTACAAGTTTCCTGTGAAAGTAGAGCAAGCAGGCAGCAGTGTGTGTAACACCATGTAGTTCACTAGCCTACATTTTTGCTCACACATCCTGGTGAAATTGGATTTTTGTAAAAAGCTGGGTCACCCGGATCAATGATGTTGGTGTGGACCAATGTCCATTATCAGCCGGGCAAAAGGCCAGGTTAAAAGCACACATATAAGTACAAATAAATGGCACACATTATACACTCTACGGTATTGTGTGGTCATCATTTTAGTCTATCAAATGTTATATCTGACGCTGTCAAACGCAGTAACACTGCTCCAAAAGGATGGACAGTGTCTCGGCATGTCACAGCTTGTGCAGAGAGTGGACACTTCACTCTCAGCAGGTCTCTCTTGCTGTGACACTGCAGACAAAGAGCATCTTCGCCGCGCTGCAACACTAAACTCACTGTCAGAAAAGCTCACTGAGAGGTATGGACATCTGACACTCAATATATTGCTGAGAAAGACACCATTTACCAAAAATGTATTCAACGGCAGTCAAAGATATTCACTAACAACAATAAAGTAACTTTCCCAGTCGATTGATAGAACGTAAATCAAATTATAAAGTATTGTTCGTACCATTTTTTTTACTCTAAATTAGCTTTTCTTGAGTGATGATGACAAATTACGCGCATCTTTTTCAGGGTAGGAAATGAACTCTTCCTTAAAATTAAGTCACTAGTAATTCAATACATCAGTTTAAATAACACGAGTCTTTCATGAAACTCACCATAGCGGAATAGGTGTGGATTAACATCTGGACCACACTGGATATCCCCGGATTTTAAATTCAACAAGACGCGCAGGTTTCCAAGGACTAAAGGATGTCACCAAATGCTCCGAGATGTAATCCAGACTTGTTTACCGGTCCATTTACTTCAAAAGCTGTTATTTACTTTTCCTTCTCTTCTTCTTGTTCTCTCTGTGACGGAGCTCTTTTACGCGTAGATGAAAAGCTGCTGTCAGAAACACACGCGCACAACACACCGAGTCCTACAGACTCTCCATGAGCGCACTACTTATAGGGTTTTGCGTGCACCCGGCAGAATGAGGGGAGGGGTCGACAGGGTCCACTTCTCTTAAAGAGATATATTCATTCAATTACGCTCCGTTAATTTAAACTCACACTGTGCCTCCATTTATTGTTTGTTTCGTTTTGACAATGACACAGAATATTTGGGATTTTACGCACAAAAATATTGTAAAATATGAGAGTTTTTATACTTTTATTTGAAGATAATCTTTATAAAAAACACATTTAAAAAAGAAAAAACACATTCTCTATTCTTTAATGTCCAAGTTAACGCCACAGTCGAATTTTACACACGGAAATCTAGACCTAGTTTAGGTTTTTACAGTTTTATAGTTCAGATAATTCACATTTCTTCAAAATTTCACACAACTTGGAAAGCTCAAAAAAGAGCAACTTCTGGATTCCGTTTTCTGTTAAAAAGTCCCTACATGTGCATCATTTTGCACAATATTCTTGAAAGTGTGCATGACAGGCAGGTGAAAGATAAATTGCACAAATAAAAAAAAAGGCAAACTGAGATTTTTTCTTCTTTTACCTGCAGGACGTCATTCTTGGTTCGGGATTTCCAGAGCATGATGGTGCCGTTGGTGGATCTGAGGGGTTAAAGTGACGCGGGGTAGAGAGGAGACGGGCTGAAGGTGCTGAGAGGAGTGAGTTAGTTAGGGAGATGATGCAGGAGTTTGTATGGATGGGTGTTACGGAGGGGGGTAAGGACAAAAAGAGGGCGGGAGGTGACAGGAGTCGCGGTGGGGGGTAACTAAAACTTTCTTCACGGTGTGTGCATGGAGGAATGAAGCGGTTAAACAAATGGCACTCACACAGCAGAGGAGCACCGATGTTAAAAATAAGGTGATTTTCTCCCTTTGAAACACCAAGCATGTTTTGCTTATTATTGTAAACATAACTTTTTTTTTTAGGAGAACATAAAAATGTTATGCAAATATTTTCAGAACAATAATTTTGAACCTACATTTTTTGTTATGAGTCACTTCTCCACTGTATAAAAAAAAGTGTACCATTTGAGATAATCTTGATTTTTTATTCGTTCATCTTTTTCCAACATTCCAAACAAGTATCAGTGCGCCATCTAGCGGTGGATGATGTAAAGACTTTTAGGATTAATAACAGATGTACCTTTACACAAACCTGCTGTGTGATCCTGCTTTGTAACATTTGAAAACATGTATACAAATATGTTTTACATTTTTTCAAAACTGAGGAAATAACAGGGTAAAAGCTTGATACTATTCTACTTATTCAAGACATAAAAACAAGACTTCTCAGGTTCTGACACAGATTGGAAAATAAACGATTTGGATTATGTCCTGATAAGTATTTCACTATATAGAAAAACGAATCACTTTTGCTTTGATATAAATATACACTGTAAAGATTAAGTCTGGTGATATTTTCTGTCAACTGATTCCATTAAAAGACTAAAACAATGAGTTTCTGTGTCCCAACATCTGTATGAACTGTCTGTGGCCCGCAAGCACATTTGTTTCTACAAAAGATATTTTTAAGAAAACAAAAAGAGCTTGAGACTAGAATACCCACCCCCCATATTGACTTTAAAAGTGTTCAACTAGTTAGCAGTCAAAAATAAATTAAAATAAAGTTGAGAACTACATGAATTAAAAAAAGAATGACCAAAAAGAGCTTCTGGTAGGTTTTCTAACAAAATAGCTTTTTTATTTATGACATCAACATTTCACAAATGAAGTGTAAACAGGTGGTTCTTTGAACAGCACTGCGTTCTATAAACTTTGAGGTTTCAATACACAAAAATATGTTCGTTATTTTGAGTTTCCTGTTTTCCACGCAAACTACTTTGCAAATACCAGCAGTGCCATCTTCTCCTTACCATAAAGTCCAGGGGAAAAGGTCACACATTAGTCAGTCAGATAATAAACACTGATGTTTGGTTTGAGTAACATCCCTTCTTTATTACTTTTTTTCAGAAAATACCCCATTAAAGTTATCTGTTTGGTTTTACTTTACTCCCACTGACTTTTTCAGTTTCCTCATAATGACCAAAGCTCCTTTATCATTTCCAATGGCATCTCCAATCTCCGCTCTACAGACTGGGCACTGGTCTGCCATGGCACAAAGAGCTTCCTCTAGCGCCCCCTGTGTCTGCGGCTCAGGCAGTGCGCTACACTGACTCAGCATAGTGAGTGTGTGTTTGAGCCAACATTCCTCTCGGACTAGGCTGCAGATCCAGGGCTGAGCACGCACACAGCCACCCAGAGCCTGCAGACTCAACCTCCACAGCTCCTCCACCTCCTCCCAGCTCTCCTCCCAGCCAAGGCTCACCCTGACTGGGCCGGGGCTGGCTCCGGAGTCCAGGGCGCCGCGGAGGAACCGGAGAGCTGAGGAGAAGAACCTCCTCTGTCCGGCTTCAACTGACCCTGGAAAACCAAACAAAAAAAAGAGTTGTAAGCAAAGTGTTATAGTGTTGATTGACAGCTCAAAAAACAGGACATTTAAACAAATCTGAATCATATATAAAAGAAGAAACACGGAAATGAATAATTATTTATTTATTTTTATGAATAACTGTGAAGCTTGAATAGATTGATTGTCAATGTTACTGGTAATGCTTGTGATTTTACCTTCTATGACATGTCAAATGTTAGCTGTATTGCAATGTAAAATACTGTGGAAATCTTAATTTAAAAAGGGAAACATGATACAAATGGCTCAGCGAATTTCACATAAACAGCTGGAAAAATTGAAATGTGATTAAACAAAAGAAAAGAAAACATTATTACCTGAAGGAGCTGATTTGAGTCTGCCAATCATCAGTCCCAGTGTGCAGTAATTTGCTGCTAGGACCAGGAGGCGGGGTTTGTGAACCAAAACAGGTAGTGCTTCACTCAGAAGGGCCTCCAACGTTCTGAAACATGGGTTCTTCCTGGACGACCAGATAGAAACAGTTTAAATTAACACCTTCAATACCTGTTAGTAAACAACAGATCATTCTTAGCTTTACAGGAGTACTTCTCAGATACCTGACTCTCTCTGGCTCTGTGACGGTGAAGTTGAGGAGGGCTGAGCAGGCTGTCTCCATGCTGGGATCCCTGGCTGAGGACGTCCCCACCTTTCCCCTTTAGGGACGTCCAGGATTTTGACAGAAAGTCCACAAGCAGTGCCGGGGTGTCGAGGGTGAGCAGCACCTTCCTGGGACCTTCCTCTGCTGACAGGTGGCACAGAGCTGGAAGGAGATACCTGGAAAGAGCATGGAGGGTGTGAGGTATGCAGATACTGTCACAAAACTGCAGATCCTATGGAATAAAGTATACACTTTATGACTGGTTCCCTCTGATAATTATCAGACCTTTACCTCAGAGCTTCTTTGCCCGTCCATGCCCCCGTTTCCTCTTTGACAGACATTTCAGACATCCAATCAGAGAGGCCGTGCTCCGGGTTCTCACCCTGCAGATGGCTCTGGGAGTAGCCAATCAGGAACGGCAGCAGTCCGGTCACTTCCTCCTTCAGACAGGAAGTCTCCTCGGCAAGCCATGAGCACAAAGAGCGGAAAGTGGCGAAAATAAAAGGGTCACAATAGCGACTTTGATCCACCTACGAGAACAGGAAGAGATGAGGAAGTGACTGAAATGTTTTACTCCTTCTTTCAACACCTGAGTTTTTAACCGGCCGATTCATCCCCAAAAACAAGGCATAAATGTTCCTATTGTTAAATTCCCTTTTAGTAATAGAACATTAAAAAATATATAAATAATTGAGTCCAAGGACACTTATTTCTTGTCCAATCAAACAAACCAAAAGTTAAAAATAATCAGTTTACCATCGAATAACAGAAACCGGAACAGCAAATCATCACATTTGAGAAGGTAACAGTTTCCCCTTAGGATACACACTTTTATCACAGCAGTAGGAAGACTCATTTGACACACAAAGGAATAGATTTACAGAACCAGCAACAAGTAGCTTGTTGGATGCAAATAATGAATATAAAAAGGTCCTCCTCTCACCTGCTGCAGGTGGTAAATTAAGGCGGAGAAGGCCTCCTCCAGCACCCCGAGGACCTGCCTGCTCTGCTGCAGACTGATGGAGGGGATGGAGCTCTGAGGCGGAGCAGCCTGGGACATCCCCACACAGCAAGCCTGCTCTATGGCAGCCTCCATGATTCTGTAACAGCCTGGGAAAAGGAGGCAATGAGAAAGGTTTCAGTAACAGAGGAGGATGGCGGAATCCTGTTTCGTGAAATACCTTACCAACATGGTTTCACAACACTAGCTTAATACCGATCTCATCACACACAATTGGACAATGAGAAAAATTAGACACAAACCATGACAGCCAAAGCATTTATCAAACAGAACAAAACGAGAAAATATATATTTTTAATGTTAAAAAAAGGGGGCATAGTGATGGTTTTGTCTTTGATATTTGTATTTAATTTGCGAATTATGGATTATTTTGGACTGTTTTTCAGTTTTAGATTATTTAGAGAAAGTGGGGAGAAAGGCAGCAAAATGCAAAATGGCCGCCGGTCTGAGATATTTTCAAAAAAATCATTAAAAAAAAAGTTTCAGATTTATTCACAAGAATTGTCAAGTCAAGCTAAGTGAATGATAGGTGTAAGGCAGATGTTTAATCACAATCAATAAAGTACATCACATATTCACACTACCTGTGAGTGGGGTTGCAAAGGGGTGGAACATTTCCGTTAAATTTCCGGTAAATTTCCATGGGAAGTTAAGCTGGGGAATTTTGGAAATATTCCATATTGGAAACTTTCCATGGGAATAATGGGAGTTATAGGAATTCATGGGAACTAACTGGGAATTGATGCAATGGCCTGAACAGATATATAAATAGTTAAGCTAGCTAAACAAATGGAATGATCTTCAAAACATCTTGCAGATAAAAACAGCATCACATTTGAGGTAGCTAGCATCTTTATAAGAGTGCCTCATAGATGGTAAATGAAGTGATGCTAGCTATGGTTTATTTAGCCTCTAAGTTATCAGCTAGCTATCTAATACATGAATGCATCTGTATGTGATATTTGCAATTTCAACATAAAATAAATATATTATCCCATAATATCATCAAACCTTACTTCACTTTGTGTATTCCACAGGTTCAAATGTGTAGCTTCGATACTCGTGTGCTTTGGGCTCAAAAGTGTGGTCCAGTCTTCTAGAAATCATATGTGCATATGATGGAGGAATGCACAGTGCCTGTAGTGGGTGTGGTTTCAATAGCCATGCAGTAAGCAGTGTGCTATGTGCATGTGATTGAGGAATGGCATGGATATACTTGAATGGCACCTGTTTGTTTTAGTCAAGATTATGCTAAAATATACTTTCCCCAACTATATTTAAGATCCCTATGAAGAGCCAACTTTCAATTTTGAAAACTCCCAGTTTATTTCCATAAATTCCAGTTTATTCCCATAAATTCCTGTTTATTCCCTTAAATTCCCGTTAATTCCCATGTAAAGTTTCCATCTTTGAAAATTCTCTGAATTTTGCAACCCTACCTGTGAGTGTGTGTTGCAGTTCTGGGCTCGGTTCATTCCCGGGCGTGTCCTCCAAACCCATCCTGACCTCCACACAGGCTCGGTTCACCAGCAAGCAGCAGAACTTTGGCGGTCCAACAAACTCCCACCCATACAAATCCAGCAGACACGCACTGAGGACCAGGATTGGCCCGATCTGTCTTGGTGTCAGTTTAGACTGCAACATCGGTCTCAACACCCCCCACACAGAGGCCACGACTTCTTTCAGCTCCTTGCTCTCTACTGCCACTCCTGCTGGCGGGAGAAACTGAACCAACTGGGAACACATGTCCATCTTGGTCTGGTCTTTGGCTTGGGAGAAGTCTTTAGAGAGCTTGACCAGCAGAGTGACGAGTTCTGCAGAGTGTTTACTCCACACTCGGTCCTTGGTTCTACCAGCTACAAGGCATCCCAGCAAGGGAAGCCCCTTCTCATGGCTGAAAGTCTGGTTTTGTTGCACTGCTTGGCACAGAGTGGGAACGGCCCCCCTGCTCAGTAACTGGTCGGGACCTCTCGGTAAAGCACACACAGCTGTGAGAATCTGGTAGCAGTCAGCAGCTATGGCCTCATCCAGCTTGGAGGAAGGGAAGGTTTCTTGAGATGTTGATACTCCGTTTGCTTCACTGCTGTTGTCACCTGTTGTCTTGCTAGTCTTGCCCTCTCCTCCTGATTTGGCCTCGTTGGAAAGATCACCTTCTGCATTTGAACTCTCTGCTGATTGCACTTTGCAATCTGGACCCGTCTCTACTTCTTGGTTCGGTTCCTGGGCTTCCTGTTTCTTGTGGTTCAGAGGATCATTTGCTAAAATGCCCAGCAGGACCGGGATGGTAGTGAGGAGCTGGGGATGGCAGGCCATTTCTGGGTCCGTGCTCAGGGCAGCCAACAGAGCCGTGCCCAGCGAGAGGAGCTCCTGTGGGGGCAGGCCGGAGTTCTCATTCCTTCTGATCGCCGTCACCAAAAGCCGAGCAGGAAGGTTCAGGCCAACAGCCTCAAAGATGCGCCTCAAGGTGGCTTTGTCTAGTTGGTTTGCTGGGCACAAGCGGGTTATCTGAAGACAAGAGAGGAGAAAGAAAACACTGACCTGTCAGTGTTTAGGTCTGATTCTTTGTTCCTATACATAACCCTGTATACACTCAGTTACACCTAGCTACATGAAGTTAATTAATAAGCCCCTCTAGAAACCTCTGTGAACAGAATGTAAACAGCAATGTATTAAATATAGGCAAAATACTCTTGTACACTGGTCTTCCAATAAGATATCAAAACAAAAATAATTAAAGAGCTCTGTATGCAAGGTAAGAGGACAATGTGCTGGAGTTACAAAGGAGTAAAAAAAAAAGGTGTATAGATTACACATTATGTTTAGTGCTATTTAAATATACATATAATATAGTAACTCTAAATACATTATGTAGGGGTGTTTTACAGTCTGTAAAAGAGTGGGTGAAGTATAGTAAGTAACATTTTAAAGCAGATTAAATGTAACAGTTCCTCTTCTTTCAACCTCATTCTGTGTATATCAATGCAGATATTTCTCTGCATGCCAGTGTATTACTTAAAGGGTTTTAAATGCATACAGTTGGTATATAAACACTAATATGGCAATATTCGGTAAATTCTCAGTTGAGTTTAACATCACATAGACAGACACTTACCAGCAGCAGAGCAGCCAATGTGTGACTGTCGTTTTGAGCCTGCCTGAGAGCCTGCAGACATCTGTCCAACACCTCTCTCTGGGCATCAGTCAAACCTCCTCCTGCATCCCTGTCTGAGCTTCCTCCACCTTCTCCTCCTCCCTGCTCCTCTTTCACAGGAGGCTGGCTGCTAAGGACAGTTGTAATATCTTCGCTGTCAGCCATTACGACCTTGTTGTAACTGTTAATAAAAAGAAAGATGGAAAATCAAACTGAATAGCAGATCATTAGCTCCACACCGTTAAAGGAAACGAAAGCGGCCTAATTTTACACTGTTCAGTTGGTCTGCTGAGTATTTCTAAATAACGGTAGGTAACCGTTGGACAGTTAAATCCGAATTTGCAATCGTTTGTAAAATAACTTACTTTGTTGACAACTCTTATCACGCGCCGCAACAGCTTGTGAGCACACTATCCGGAAGTAAAGTGTCAAAATAAAGAAGTGAGTAACCAATGAAAGCACTCTTACAATCTCCAAGGGCCAATCACAAGAGGGATAGTTGGAAGGTGGAGACGCCATTTTGGTGTGTGTTGTAATGTCGGAGAAGTGAAGCTGTATTATACATTGAGGTCACGGAAGACATTTGACTTTTATTATATTGTTTTAGAAATAAATACAACATTAAGTGACTAAATCGCTGAAGGTTAGGGGTTAGTGTTTACCTTAATGTGTTCCTCTTTCAAACTGTTCGGCAGGTGGCGCAAGGCGGAAGTAGTAGGATTAATGTCAATCGTCTTCAGTATAAATTAAGATGCAGCGCAGTTAAAACTAGTATCTAGTTAGGGTCTGTGTACATACTCTTAGGCTTATTTTGTGGACTACACATTCATTCTGATAAGTATCGTCCATTTGAACCAGTGTGCATGTTTCATCCGCCAAGGGTTTCAAAGGTTGTGAAATTAAGTGTTTTTATTTTGAAAATCCAGCCACCGGAAGCAGTATTTATCACTTGACAGTACTGAGGTTTCACTGGCACATCAGCTGAACAAGCTGAGAGGAATACTGACCTAATTAACCGTGCTGGGGACAGCAGCAACACCGACGACACCACATATCACAGCGACCGACTGAAGTACAATTTCACTGTAAATGTAAGTAAGTACTCTTCTCCGGCTTTAACAGCGCTGTCAATTTGCCATTGAAAACGTTCAGGGGGAATCCGTGTACTTGCACCTTGTGTAGTGAAATAGTGATGCCAGCAGCTGGTATCCTCAAGGTGGATTACAGGTGATGTACATAATGGTATTATCTCTCAATTTGTATGTCTCAGTATCCGCACGTCGTCGATTCTTGTTAAAACGAAACGAAACGAAGATCAGGTACTAGATAACAAATGTGGTATTCAACCATAACCGTTGTATGTGTCCACTGAACTACGCACACTGTAGTTATCGGCCTTTATTCTATTTTAGCTAGACACATTTTATGTCTTGAGGAATCACTGACTGTTTTCTTCCTGGTACGATACATAATGCAAAAGCCTACCATTTTGGATGACATGTCTCAGAGATATTATCCCAGCAGTGGGTTCACTCATGCATTTCATCTGACTGACACACTGCCATGCATGCAGTCGATCGTGCACATATTTGCACTCTCATCAGTCAGTAAATCCCTACTCTGCAACATATATCAATCACTATTATAGAGTAGAGCTTGACATTAACTTAATGTCTTATGACTGTATGATTTAAAAAAAGTAATAATAGTTAAAACGCAATATCCAGGCCACAGAACCAGAAACAGATGGAAGACATTCTACTGCTTAAGGCTTTAAAAACTGGCAAATGTTTGGTAGTTATGAATGGATTTATATGTAATAATGATCCATAAATCAACGTGTTGTCAGTTTAGTAAAGTAATTTATAGTCCTGCAAAGGAAATCTGACTTGCAGCATAACAACCAAACAGACTCATCCATCAGTAAAACAGTAAACCCTCAATTAGAATAAGTTATATTATATAGCAGTCAAATTAAGTGACAGAATGGCCAAAGGAACAAGTTAAAAAAAGAAAAGGCAGAAGCGTGTCTGTCTATAGCAATTGATCAGAAAAAAAAACCGAAAGCAAATATGATTTTTAGGTTCAGTAGAAGTGATATGAGTCTGATGCTGTAAAATTTGGAAGAAGTTGACTCGCAGTGTTTTTGTTAAAGCAGACAGAGGTTTCTCTCAGTTGTATAATACTTTTGTATTTATTTCCTTTTTTTAAACTCGTATGATAATCTTGTGCTTGGGGGTTTATGGTTTTACTGTGATGCTTCCATTGCATATTATCCCATGATGAGAATCTTGTTGCCAAGGTTATTATTATTGTGTAGTTTTTTTTTTCTGCCTGGAGAGGAATAAAAATCTTCATCTTCCTCCCTATAGCTGCCAGAAGAGACTGTGCGTGGGCCTTGGTGTCATTACAGAGAAAGCTCAACCAACCTGTCTGCTCTAGAAGCTGATACAGAGCTGACAAGTGTGCTATTGACTGCTGCAACTGAGAGAGAGGAAGAGGAGGAAAAAACAGCCACAAAAATAAAATAGAGGAAGAACTTGTCCTTTCTGAATCTATTTTTTGGTCACAGAGATCATTGTTTTCCAGAATCATCTCAAGGGAAAAGTGACTATTGAAATGTCCATAATGGCACAGCTGTCATCAGCCCAGGTGACTGAGTGCAGCTGAGCATTTCTGCTGCTGGACACTCTCAAGTCTCCACCAGTCTGTGGGCACTTGCTGCGTAGTTACAAAAACAAACCAAGTCTACTGTGTTGTAGATAGAGGAGGGAAACGTGACTGAATTTTTTTTGTATGATTATTTTTACCTTTACCTTTTTTTTCTGTTTTGGTGGCTCACCTGGGAAAGAAACACAAGTGCCGGAGAGACGGACTGATGACCGTTTGTGGATTTGGGATTAACTGAGCTGTTGATTATATAGCACTGAAAGAGCCTGCTGGGGCTCAAGTGTCCATGCACAGGAATGCAAATTCACATATGGATCATACAGGTTTGTTTTGGCATTTCATGAGAGTGTGTGATCTGTACCTGGGCCATTTTTATAAATCGGTTTAAACAGTCTTTACCAAGGTCATGTGCTATCTACAAACAGAGAAAAGGTAACATTAGTTCCAACAATATGAATGAACAGTGCTTAGCTAACATCTCCACTGTCTGTACAGCAGATGCTTGTGAAAGCTGCTTGCTTCATTGCTGTATTGCTCCATAATTGTCTCCTGGTGGGACGTTGTGGTAGAAGAAGCTTGCATATGTCTTGAACACAGTGTCCCAGAACTTGTACTGTTCACTCCCCCCTTCTTTCTTTTCTTTTTTTTTTATCCCATTCTGCTGTAAGAACTTGCATGAACATTTTTGAGGGGGGAAAAAATGCAGTATGGCTGTTTTACATCATGCATTCCTCATCAAATCATGAGTGTTCCTTCCTGGAGTGTTAGTTTACCTGAAATAATTTACTTTTGGATCTCAAAACAATATGTTATCAGCTGGGAACCTATTGTTTCTCACTCGTACAGTCTGCATCTTGCTCCTTTTTCTTGTGACTCATTCAGCAAGGTAATTATTCTGCAGCATGAATGTACTATCCTCAGTAATTACTTTGAAATAAGAAACTTCCTCAGCACACTTCCTGTGGGAAAGAACATTAAGTGTTAGGTAGTTACCCCAAGAGCCTGGATGGCCTGTGACTTTAACAAACCAACATGTGTTTTTTTTACTACAGTGTTGTTAAAATAGATGAAGTAACTGTACAGTGTGACGGCTCTTAAATCTCTAGACAAGAACTTAAGAAGAGGGGTAGACGTGGTTATTTTTAGCAAACAATCCCTTGTACCCAGCTTTTAACCACTTAAAATGTTCACTCATGTTATGACAGGACATTGGAACATAGGCTGGGTGATGTGTTGTTATGCTACGACCATGAGCAATGATGAATTAACGTTGTTTTGAGATATGAGGTAAGAGGTACGCAGAAGTATCTTAATTAAATCTTATCTTTTACTTTTCACCTTTTAGCACAATTACCTTATATGTAAAGTTATCATCATTTTTCTTCAACTATTGGTTAAATTGAGGGAGTTGGGAGGAATGTGAAACATGTTACACTTCCTTTAGCCAACAGGATATTAGATCTTTTTATTGGCGAGGCTCAACCAGGAGTGAACAGTAGCCAAATTTCTTAATTAAGCCAGAAAGGAAGTGTTTGTTTCAGACCACTAAATTAAATCATTTATGGGTTCCTTCTTCCTCTTTTTTTTGATGACATAGTTTTTGTAATTTCCATCTTTTCAATGCTATGATTCAGCTATTCTTGAGAAAAATGATTGTAGAAACATTCCTGTTCTCGCACTCTGCAGTTAGAGTTGAAAGTAATTTGCATTAACTTTTGTTATGAAGTTGATATGATATAGGCTTTTCAAGTTCTCTCGAGTGCTTCTCTGCTCTGTTTATAAAACATGTTCCACTTAGTCTCCTCATGTGGAAAACAAAGACATCAATAGCTCACTTTTGAGTTGGCGTTCACATTGAAACATTTATTTTGACAACGTAAAAATGGATTCACTTCCACTAAGTGTCAGTATGCGGAAATATTGATCGCTCAGTCCTATTTTGGCCCATGTCATCATTGACATTAAATCATTCACTTATCAACCTTTTTTTATTCTCTTTTCCTGCTCTCCAGTGAAGACTTGTTTGAGCTTCTGAGCCTGTGAAAGCCCCGGAGACGGCCATGTTGGATCTCTTCCTCAGAGTGCTGGTGTTGACCCGTCTTCACCCGTCGCCTCACAACACCTGGCTGCCAACCTAACTCCTCTCCCTCTCACTTCCTTCTTCCTCCACCCGACCGGGAGAAAGGTATTGAGTATATGTTCTTCTGCCATCTGTTGATTGGAGATGTGAGACAGATCAGAATGTAAAAGTGATGAGAAATGACCTTCAAATCTAAATATTTAAGACATTTAGGCTTTTTTTAATGAATGCTTCCTATATCTTGAGCATTTCCCTAAATTATTACAGATATAAAACTGGTATCAATATTCTCCTTTGAGTCTTGGCATTACTGTAAAAGCCATAAAGTGTAGTCCTCAACTATTCCTTTTAATGTTTAGTTTTTTACATATATGATGTTATTTTTTGTTGTCTACTTATGTTAAATGAACATACAATAAACATTGCAACACACTAACTACTGAATTGTTAGCTAGTCCAAAACGCCATCATGATTTTATCCAACACAATATTCCTCTTCATTCCATATTTGTTGCTGTTTAGCTTTTCAATGACAATATTTTCACTGCACTCAAAAACCAGTCACCTCTTTGCTCCACCCAAAGGGAGGCACTCGCCAAAATAACGATGTGGTCTAGCAGCATTTTTAACAGCCCGATAACTAACGTTTGTATAACTACAATAACCATACAATCTGTTCTGGCTCTGGTTCTGGTTTAGGATAACTGAAGTCATATTAAGTTATATTAATTTAAGATAGTTGATTAAATTACTCATCTTTATTCATACAAGTGTTTCTTTAAAGGTCCCTTATTATGCAAAATGCACTTTTTTACTTTATACGTACATTCGTCAGCTCAAATTTAAAGCGACAGTCACAGAATCAGCACTTCAGGAACAGGGCTGAAACAGAGGGGTATGAGGCATGCTACAATGAGTGATCTGTTTGGTGTTTTGAGCAAAACACTTCACAGACGAGTTTTGTATAGATATTGCCCTACAATATATTGTTGGTGGCGACATCATAGAAATATGAGAATTGACATTTGAAGCTTCATTTAAACACTCAGAAGTGTCAAATGCAATTAGAAAGAATAGAAATACAGTTTAGGTCCAATACTAATGTGGTTTTATCTATTTTTTCCAGGTCCTGGGTCGCCGTGGAAAATGTCCTATGCACACCACAAGCTGCTCACCTGGAGCTTACCTCACCTCCTCCTCCTGCTGTTGACCTACGTCTTGCTCTTGTCTGCTCCCACAGGTAAAACAAACAAGTGTCACCCTAAACTCAACTGACTGAACCACGTTTGTCCATCTGCAGATTCACACGCCTTTGATTACTCAGGGCAGGGCTGCATCCTTCTTGGAAGAATAATTGTTTTCCGTCGTCAGTTGGTGTTTACTGCCGTCCCAATCTTAGGCAGACAGACAGAGGACTGCTGGCACCCCTACTGTGTATGTGTGTGGGTGTCTGTGTGCCTTCTTTCTGAGGCCACTCCGCTCAGTGGGTTACAATGTGAGACGAGGACAATAGGGGCTCTGTGAGTGGACATTGTGCATGTGTGGGTTGAGGGTTGGGGGACAAGAGAGGACAAGGGGTGGGATGACTAAACGAAGGCCAAAGGGTCATGACTCAAACAAACTAATGCTTCTGTGTGATTCCTGTGTGTGGCAAACACTGTGTTTTTCCAGACTTGAGTTAAAATGACATCCCATAAAGTCAACCTTAGCCTTTTTGTTGCCATGGCAGCAACAGTTATGGGTACAGCACGGTCTCATAAAATATGTTTTTCAGGTTTTCCTTTGAGTTTACAGAACAACAGTTCTAGAAATACTAGTATTACATTTTATTATTTAGCAATTATATTTACCTTATGTTATTGCCTCTTTATAATGATACATTTTTATTGTAATAATAAAATACCTTTTTCTTATGTGGGGATATTGACAAAAGTTGACATAAAAATCTATTTTTTCATGCAGTCATTCAGCGTTGTAGAATACTTTTTCTACATTCATTGACAGTAGATTTCCAAATGCTGTGCAGAATACTAGGTGAAACAACCAGTTTTTGCATTAAGTAATATTAAACTTGTTTTTGTTTCGTGTCTACAAACTCTAGATTTAATCAGCTTTCATGTGTCAACCATTCAGAACTGCAACACAGAAATGAAACAGTGATTTTTTTAATGTAACTGCAGTTTCCATAATTTACAGAGTGACACAGCAGTTTCAGTCTGGTATTCATGGGTAGTTTGACTTTTGTGTTCAATGGTCATTCATTTGAGAAGTTGTGAGTTATAACCTCCCAATTCTCCCTGTTTCACCGTCTGCAGTATTGTACTGTCTGTGGTATTCCATTGTACCTGTTTACACAATAACTCCAGCGTGTTGGAGAACAGAAGTATTTCATTGAGCTCATTTCATACTTGACTAAGATTAGTTTTTGGCAATGCCCTCGTAGAGTAACACGCACACAGGGCCAGCTTAGTGTACCAGCTCACTGCACTGCTGATATCAGTCTGATATGTTCTGGCTCAGAGGGTGGAGTTGGGTGCGTACTGCAAACTGTGCTTTGGGTTTTAATCAGTGTCTTGTTTTTCCGGCAAAAGCTTCACTTCCTCTCTCTGCTACTGACTTGGCCTTGACGCGGCCGCTTGTCTGCTCTTCTGAGAAATGTTCAGTCAGAGCCTAATCTGTGAAAAGTCTCACTGTGGGTTTCACTTTGCCCCTTTGCCTCCGACAATGCCAAGAGTACCCAACAATGGCCTGATTGATATAAACAAGGGAAATCTTGAAAAGCCTGGGAAGCCCTGCCTGGTAGCAGATCCTTTGACAGATCCTTTTGATCAAACTACACGCTACACAAAACACTTTAGAGAATTTCTTTGCCATGAAAACCAGCTTATAACATTTCACTTTTGTCCTCCATTTCACCACTCCAGGGTGCTGCAGGAATGAGTCTTAAAACAGACTAATGAGTCTTGAATCCTGGTTCCTCTATTTCAAAGTCAAATTGTTTTTATATTTGTATTTAGTTAGTTGCCTGAAATAAGGTCTGTGTTTGACACACGCTTTAGAGACGTTCAGGCTTTGTTATGGGACCTTCAAAACATCAGTTAATACTCCACTTGTGACTGTTTAATTGGGTTATTGAGAATACGAAGGTTATCAGGGACATTAAACGTCATAATGCCGAACAGGGAAACTCATCTTCGCACAGCATTATACTAGAGCTCTTGCAAAATAGTAATTTGACACCATGACCCAAAGCTCATGTCATGCAAATAAGCATTAGGAGAATAAGCTACAGAAGAAGAAGTCCGCCCACAAACTCAAATAAGTTGGAAGCGTAATGGTGTCGACGTTGAAATCATGCAACCGTAGGGTGGTACGTTTATTTTTACTTCTGGCGGCTGCATTACGCTCTAGAAATCAGAAAATTGGAGTTTGCTAAACTAAACTAAATGTTTGTTTGCCGCAGATATTATTTCTTGCAATGATTTGAAATCCAATGGAAAAACCCTATTGGATTTTTGTTTTCATAAACATGGTAATTCTAATGTCTGAGCTTACCTTAAAAAAAAAAACACGTCATCACTTCAACACTTTATCATGACCAACTACCAACATGTTGCCACAGTATCGATCTCTCACAGGGATTGGGCATCATTGCAGTACATCATTGTTTCTCTCATCTCTTGCCTTCTATCCCCTTCCAGGTGTTTCAGCAAATCTGTGCCGGGTGACTGGCGGGGTGCTGGGGATCCACTGGACCAGCACCATCAGCCTTGGATGGGAATCTCTGGCTAAAGGGATAGGCGGTGCAACATGTTGGGAGTTCTGCTGCTTGAACCCGAGCTGCACCGCCGTGTGGAGCCTCGGCGGGCAGTGTGTGCTCCTCCGCTGCACACGGCAACAGGGCTGCCCCATCACCATCCTGCCTCAACCCCACCAAGAGTCCCTCGGCCTCCTTCAGCTGCTCTCAAAGGTGCGGAGCGCGGCTGAAGCAACATCTAGAATTGATTTGATCATTTTCAAGATGCTTCTGTCCTTTAGCTTAGGGTAAAGTAAACACAGACATGTGGTCATAAAATCTGCTTTCACTTACCTTCAGTAAGTCCGTGCCAGCTACTGACTTTGTTTTTAAATATCATGAATAAAATGATGCTGATGGATGCACAGGATTTTTATTTTATTTGGGAGAGCATTTGGGATTGGTATCAGAAGATATTTGAGGTGTTTCTGTATATGGGATTTTTATAAAATATTGTTGTAAAATAAATGTCTTGTTTGCAACTTTACTTTAAGACTCCGAACATCACAGCAAGACGTAGAAGAGCTCGTCACGCAGAGCATGAAGGAAAACACACAGGAAACCAAACCAGAATGGTAACTTGACATAATATTGGTTATTTTGGAACTGAGTAGGTTCGTGCATCCTTTTGTTGGTTCGCACATTCCATTAGTTCTTTGTAACATTACTGAAATAAGACTTCTTCCCATATTTCTGTTGTTCTTTCTTTAATACTTCACACCCTAATTAATGCCACCACACATTTATACATGCTTCACCATATAGGGAAGTATACAAATAATTCTTGAAGGTTTCTAACTGTTTCTACAGGAAAGTCCCAAGCAGGAAACGGGTCACCCAACTCCCCCAGTACCCAGCACTATCGCACTTCTTCAAACAGCCCAGAAGAACCATAGCCAGTTAGCCAATGGGAGTGCAGACAATGCTCCGGCTCCATCACAGCAGAACTCAACGGACACCGTAGATGTTGCCCCGTCTTCCAATAGCAGTTCAGTCATCACGCCTCCAACCACAGCTGCATCGGCCTCCCTCACACCTCCAACTCATGCCGGTAAGAACGCTACTGTCAGCAGCAGTAAGTGTCAGTGATCAGCTTTTTTAGGCTTGTTCGGTAATATGTCTTGATTTATTAATTATGAGCTACTAAATAATGTAGAAGCAGCAATGTGGTTTTACAGCCAGATTTCACACAAGTTTCAGTTATCTTTTTTACTCAGTGTTTTGTCGATTGAGGCTTGCATTTTTCTCCCTTTGTATTCGCTTTAGCTGATGATTGACAAATTAAAGACTTACAGTATCCACACATTTTATGGCAGACTGCTCAGACGTTATTTTTCCAGATGAAAGCAACATGCGCGATAGCCAAATGAATCCGGGCAACAGGAATGTGCTGAGACAGGCTGGGCTTCTACAAACAGAAATAACTCGTATGATCTGGCTATCCTCCCTGAATGACAATACCAACAACTTAACAAACATTCTTTCACAAATATATTCAGCTCTCGAACAGTAAGAGGAGGAGCTGGTTTCTACAAAAACACCAGAGTCGTACGAAGGTCAGCCGCATTTTATAAGCTTAGACTTTCACACACATGAAAAGGCTGTGACATTGAAAGAGACACCTCACATTCACAGTTTCATTTGAAACCAATTCTACACATCATGGTCAGAATACCAGTCCCCGGCTCTGAAGGGAGCTTCTCAAGTATGAGAAAATCAATCTGACAATGCAAGTGATTTTTATTAAATGTTTTATGTCATTTTAGTTTGAGCCTTGAGACTAGAGAATTCTTAATGGAGAACCAGTGTTTTGAATTGGCTTGTGAAATAAGTGACATACAATTCTAATGAATAGAAGCTATCGCGTACTTATGTGAATTAGACAACCTAGGATATTTTCTGTAGCTTGATTCAAACTAGAAGCTATAAATCAGGATATTCCATCACTTCATTATTACTGATGAACAGTGAAAGTGAATGTCCCACATTTGGATATGCTGATGGAGTGCATCACATCTTGCTGTAAATGCAACTGACAGCATTTCTCTTGGAGACCTTGGAGAAAGCGAAACTCCTGTAGCACTCTTTATGTTTCGTAGAATACAATATTTCTGACTTATATTTTCAATTTCCATTTCACCAGTCCCCAAACTTTATGGCAACAATGAATCACTGGAGTGTACATTTTTGTTGGTGTTGAATACACTCAGTTGTCTTGTATTTGTCATTTCTAACAGTAGAAATGTAGCATATGGTATATATGCTACATTTTCAGTCGGTAGGGACTTTGCTTGGTAACCTAAGGGTCGCTGGTACAATTCCCAATCTGACTGAAAATACAGAGCATTGACTAGGGCACTGCCGAGGTGTCCTTGAGTAAGGCACCGAGCTCCCAACTGCTCCCCTGGTGCCAAAACACTGGCAGCCCCTTCACCCTGCCACCTCTCCATTAGTGCATGTCTTTAAGTCCTCTCTGCCCCAGTTTGTGCATGTGTGTTTTGAATTTCAGGCTCTTGTGGGATTTGAAAAAATAACAAATAAAATTGTCTAAATAATGTGGTCTTTGCCCTTATTGCATTATCAATTCTTTAATAGCGTCCAGTAGGTTACGATCAGTTGGAATCATTTTGTACTTCATGTGTAAATAGACCCAAGATGCTTTATTTATTCTTCTCCTGTTAGATTAACACTGCCACTCGCACCATGCTGTACTTTTGGCTTCATCTCAGTTTGTTTTGTCCTGTACCCCGCAGTGAGAGAGCTGGTGGTGTCGGCAGGGGAGAGTGTGGAGGTCACGTTACCACGCAGTGATATTGAGCTTAACGCCTTCGTGGTCCCACCACCCCAATCAGGTAAAACCATGGAAATACTAGACATATTATTTTGTATTATGTGGAAACTTGTTACACAATGTTTTTTTAAATCATGTCATTTCAACTGGTTTATGCAGAATTGTCATTAATATGCAAAATAATCCGATTACAAAAGGAGGTTGGTTTTATTATAATTTAAATGTATTTTTAAACAGACCCTATTATACTATTATGTGTTTTCTCTTTCCTCTAGTGTGTTATACATGTTTTTGGGCATGTAAATGGTCTGCAAAGGCTAACATGGCAATGTTCCCTCCAGACAAAGTTTCTCTCCAACACACTAGTCGTTTGTTTACTTCCTTGGCATAGTGACATCACTATGTATCACTCGCGCATATATTTGCTAGCCTTCCAACATTGTACCTGAAAGGCTAAGGGGCTTGACCTCTTTAAGCGGTTATCCAATCATAACTAAGCCGGCCAGCTAACCAATCAGAGCAGACTGGGCTCTGGTTTCAGACAGAGGGTGAAAAGAGGTGCTGCAGCACAGGCAGTATGAGAGAAATAAAGACCTTTGTGAACATTAAAGCATGGAGATATGTCCCAGTAGAGGTACTAAATACAAATATGATCCTTGAAATGAGCATAATATGGCTCCTTTAATGCTTTTTTAGTGTAAATATAAAGGAAATATTGTTTTTCAGTCTGAAAATGTCTGTTAAATGAGTTAGATTTATTGCAGATTGGGTGTCCTTCGTCATGTGTTGATATATTTGGTGCTCAGTAATGCAGGGATGAATCACAACCTGCTTGACGGTTGTATTCCTGAGTCTCCATCAGTAAACTGTACGTCACGCTGAACACCTGCAAGATAATTTCTTCCAGACTGGAGAAAAGATGATGCAGTCACGAAGAGCGATGCACGTCCTCATTTTGTTAATGCCTTAATCTTTTGTCAACAGATAACAAAATCTGCCACATGAAATGATCCTTACCTGACAGGTTTGTAATTAAACGCATGAGCAGTTTTGTTTAACGTTGCCTTTTTCTTTGCAGAGACAACCTATGCATTTGATTGGCGTCTGATCACTCATCCCAAAGATTACAGCGGGGAGATGGAAGGGAAGCACACCAAGACTCTTAAACTCAGCATGGTAAAGATCACAGACCTCAAAATCATGTACTGCTAAAAATAAAAAATGCAGCTGGGGCTCTGATGAATGTATAAACTGAAAGATTCAGTGGTGTGTGGAGGACACAGAGGAGCAATCAAGAACCGTTCCTCTTTCAGTATGCTTGACTCTTTCTCTTTCCATCAGCTGACTGTGGGTCTGTATGAGTTCGAGGTGACGGTGGACGGGGATGGGGCTCATGGAGAAGGTTACGTCAATGTCAGAGTCAAACCAGGTGAGGTTGAGGTCTTAGTAGGATAGTTTTATGTGCCAGCTTTCAATACAAACCAAGGTAAACAAAGCTGCATACATTTAAAAAAACTCGACATGATCTGAAGTTAATCCTAGTACACGTATGTTAGCGTTTAAGGCTCATGTATTTACACACATGGCAATATATTCTTTCTGTATCTACAATCTATGTATATTAATTCTGTACAAACTCAAAAGATGCTTGAGACAAATATGTGATCAATGACCCTAAATATTCACAATGACATTTCGAATTTGAGATTTTTGTTACAAAAGGAACAGCCTCAGAAATGATCAAGTTTTTGTTGTTGTTATTGCTCTGTGTACTCAGTCTTTTATATTGATTCTGTCAGTTCTTCTTATATTTGAAAGCGTTTTCAAAAAGATAATAAAGAACACTTTTTAAGATGGTACTATTTAAATAAATTATTTTCTAATTTCAGTGACTACCTGTCATCTGTATTGTGCTCTCTATGATGGAAATATGCAGCTTGATACGTGTCTAATAGTCCACATGCTAATGCTAGTTAACTTCAGCAGTAACAAAGTCTGCCTTC
Source organism: Eleginops maclovinus (assembly GCF_036324505.1). Taxonomy (NCBI): domain Eukaryota; kingdom Metazoa; phylum Chordata; class Actinopteri; order Perciformes; family Eleginopidae; genus Eleginops; species Eleginops maclovinus. The sequence goes on along the minus strand of NC_086361.1, from coordinate 8,889,346 downwards.
CTGGTGCAGCAGGTGTTCAGAATGCCATGACGGACGCACAGCTCCATTAAGCATGTTAATTTCTTTCTTTCCACCTGACAGAGCCGCGGGTAAACAAGAGCCCTGTTGCCGTAGTTTCCCCAAAGTTCCAGGAGATCTCCTTGCCAACCAGCTCTACGGTTATAGACGGCAGCCGTGAGTGTCCCATGACGCACTGGGAGAGAGACCTTGTATTTAAAATACGTTACCTTTTCCTTTCATGATATAAAATGCATTAAACTGTCCCATTTCCCCTGTTCCATTCTTCCTCTATTTCCTCCCTGCTCCTCTCAGAGAGCACTGATGATGACAAGGTGGTGGCGTGGCACTGGGAAGAGGTTAAAGGGCCCCTGAGGGATGAGAAGGCCATTGCCAACACCCCCGTCCTCACCCTCACTGGCCTGGTGCCCGGGAACTACACATTCAAGTACAAATGCTCTTTATTTCAGTTGTATTTTTAGTTGAAGATGTTGCAAACTTCTTACTCAAACATTAACAATCAGTAATGATTCAGGGTTTTTAGAACTGGACCTATTGTCTCTCTTTATCTGTCATCATCAGTATAATATTAGAAATGCACTGATCAAAATTTCCTTGGCTGATTCTGTCATCCTTTGTAAATTTGATTTACTATGTGATATAAATGAGACTGATCTCTGAACCTGCTGTCAAATTGATTGGTGCATCTCTTATTTTATAGCTAGTTTTTAATTTAAGTCAGAGGTTTAATTGCTTTGATCGGTGCAGTACAGTTTGTATGTACTACCCTAATAAATGTCCTCTCTCAGTTTGACTGTGACAGACTCTGACGGAGCCAAGAACTGGACGCAGGCCACCCTTTTGGTCAACAAAGCCAAGGATTACCCGCCTGTGGCCAACGCCGGACCTAACCAGGTCTGAATTATTTTCTGTCATCTATTGTATGACTCTGTTTTTTAATGCTCCTAACCACCATCTTTGGAAATCATATGAATGTGTAATAGGTTACCTTGAGTTGCAAAATTCTCTCAGTAACTGAAAGCCTGTCTTTCCTCTTACTAAATTCAGGTCATCCAATTACCACGCAACGCCATAACCCTGTATGGCAACGAGAGCACGGACGACCATGACTCCCTGTCCTATGAGTGGTCCCTCAGCCCTGAGAGCAAAGACAAGGTGGTGGAGGTGCAGGTGAGATGCTCGAGGACTGTGTTTATCATAATTTCAAATGTTTCACTGGATAAGAGAATTATGACTAACGGTGGGCTGTCATGGTTCTGTAGGGTGTGCGGACGCCGATCTTGCAGCTGTCTGCTATGCAGGAGGGAGACTACACCTTCCAGCTGACTGTGACTGACTCCGCTGGACAGCAGGAAACTGCCCAGGTCACCGTCATCGTGCAGCCAGGTACACAGCGAAGTAAAATAGAAGTTCTGTTGGTGACACCTCAGCTCTTTTGAATAGTTCCTGCAATACTTGGTTAAGGAGCTGCTGAGGGCATTACATTCATCACCTAAAACTGTCACTCATTTCTTACATAATTTGATAGCCTTGGGTTTTTAAACCTCTCCTATCACTTATGCACCACTTGAACTACAAGGAAACGATTAGTTCAACATTTTAAATCCACTACATCTGTACTTTATATGCCCTGTGTTACCTTTGTTTGCCCTCACACTCTTCCACAGTTTATACTTAAACATACACCTGAAGTGTGAGGTGCATAACGAGCAACAGTATATAATATAGCTGTATTTTCCCTCGGCCTATAATGTGTGAAGCTCTTGTCAGTACCTAAGCTGCTGTTGAAACATTCTGTTTGCTTAACCTGCACGTGTACGTTCAACCTGATAAGCACCCGGTGTTAACTGTAGACTGCAAACATACACTGGCAAGACTCCCTGTAGAGTTCGAACTGGAGATATTATGTGAGCACACATCCATCTGCGAGGCCAGTCAAGGTCAACCATTTGAGGCATGCTATCTGAAAGAAACGGCAGTGTGTTAGTCAGAATTTGATATACGAGGTATTTCAGAGAAGCACTTCTTTGATAATGCACTTTTACACCTTACGCATCAGGTTGTCTTTTCTGTATCATAGTGGGCGGGGTTAATCGGCTGGTACTGTTTTTTATGTTTGGTTGGTGTTCTCTTCTCACTCATTCATTTTTTTATAAAGCACATTCACTTTATTAACAAAAAATGCTCTAGCTGTCAAACTATGATCAAACTATGAATTTGTCAGACCTTCCTGACACGTATCTTTATCTTTTCTTCTGGTCTTTCAACTGAACTATAATAAAGGCAACATAATCTTTAAAGAACAAAGAGAAAAAAATCCTAAGTGCAGAATTGCATAGTTTAAATGGATTTCAGTGCTACAGTACTGATAACATTTAATGATAGTTGGAAGAAAAGGTTCACATGGTTTTTCTTTTATGCTCAGACGACAGCCAGACACTTTTGACAGCCATCATCCCACTTACTGCTGTGTGTTTCTTGCTGTTTCTACAAAGGAGATGTATTTTTAGTTTCCTCTCCCTCTCAATCTTCCAGAAAACAATAAGCCTCCAGTAGCAGATGCCGGACCAGAGAAAGAGCTGACGCTCCCTGTGGATCGAACTACGCTGGATGGCGGTAAGAGCAGAGACGACCAGAAGATAGCCACCTTTCACTGGAAACAAACCAAGTGAGTCAAACACAGACATATCGTGACATATGACTGCAGGCTGTTTGTATTGGCTGCAGACAACTAGTTGACTTAATAACTTCAACATAAGTGGATAAAAGCGTCATTGCATAAACAGTTTAATTCAAATGTACAAGAGTTTGTGTATTGTTTAGTGTCAGGATATCCTCTTTGACCCTCTGTCTGGTTCTGTCCATCCTCCAGGGGTCCTGATGGTGTGAAGATCGAAAATGCAGACAGTGCTGTTGCCACGGTGACAGGTCTCGAGGTCGGCACATATGAGTTCACCCTGACCGTGACAGATGACAGGAATCTGCAGAGCAGCGACATCGTGACGGTGATCGTCAGAGAAGGTGTGTGTGTGTGTGTGTCATCCCTCTCTCATAAACTAATGTAGGAGTCAGACAGGTTAGGATTATAGATGAATTTTTAAGTATCATTCTGTTTTGAAGCAGAGTCCGTTCTGATCACGTAATTTGTTGTTTAGATTGTCATGGGAATTTATAACATAGTCATAATCAGTTATATTCTTGTCTATAGGCTTGTTGTTTTGACCATCTGTTGCTGACCCTGTGGTTTCTCCACGGTTGTTACGCACATATCTGATGTCACTGTGATTAGTTCCCATCTGCTAGTGTATTACCTGCTGTTCTGTCTTTCTGTATAAAGGACTTGTGTTTCCGTGTGTCAGACATTTGTGCAGACCATCTGTTGTGAAGCTGAAAGTGATGGATTCTGTTAAATCCTTTTGACTATATCAACAAAAAAAAAATAGCTCTGTTCTAACTTTTATATTTGTTCATTTCTTACCAGAAGGTGATTACTTTTGGAATTACCATGACTAAGATGAGTTAAAATACATGCCTGAGCATACTAACTCATTATTTTCTAATTGGTTTGTTAATTTTCAATCTCTTTTCGCTATATCCCTTTATAACATCCCCCAAAACATTTTCAGAAATACTGTATATCACATATATATAAACACATTACACATACAGTACAAAGTTATAAGCACACACACACACACACACACACACACACACACACACACACACACACACACACACACACACACACACGTGCACTATATACATTCTACAATAATCTATGTTGAATGTCTTAGTTTCCCTTGAGTCACAGTCTTAGGCCTTGTCATTATGTTGATCAGGTATTTTTCAAAACAGGGTTCTACCTTCTTAATTGTCAAAAATCAATATCAAGCACTGTTAACTGACCGTGTTGGACCACACTCACACTCTCTCACACACACATGTTCACACACACAGGTCTTGTCTCAAACCGTGGTGGCGTTGGCAGTGACTAATGTCGGTTGTGTTGGTTGTGCAACTCGCATCAAAACGAATTATCAAAGTATAAAACTTGAAACTGCAAAAATATGTACGCCATCTGCTGTTGTGCTGTGCCTGCATTTTTCTGCTTTGATAATTGTGGTGGCAGAGATATGTCTTTTGACTTTTAACAACTAACCCAACTCTCTGTGAATGCAGCCACCTCAGTGAATGAACATGTGTTTTTTCCACCAGAACTGGACCAGCCTCCAGTGGCTCATGTTGTGTCGAGTCCGACCATCACTCTGCCTGCCAGGACCGCCACTCTGGATGGATCCCACTCCACTGACGACAAAGGTGGAGTCAGCTACCTGTGGACCAGAGATGATAGCAGCCCTGCAGCCGGGGTAATGTAGTTCACAAAACTGAAGATAAATCCACCCTAAAAGAAAAAAAAGACATAATTAATCACAGTAAAAAGGAAACATTTGAACACTTCTTTGTTTTCTGTTCCAATAGGATGTACTGAACAGCTCTGACCTCCAGCCAGTGCTGTTTCTGGGGAACCTGGTGGAGGGGAAGTACAGCTTCACCCTGACTGTGACTGACAGTAAGGGACAGACCAGTACTGACAGCGGCACAGTGGTGGTTAAACCAGGTAAAGTGAACAGACCCAAAAACCTGTGGTTTTATTATAAATTATATATATATTTTTGTAGGCTCAAATGTGGGTTCATCTCCAAATTTTTCTCCATGAAACAATTGCGTGCAAATGTTACTGACACCGCAGGAAAATCAACAACTAACAGCAGCAGGTTGAGCAGGTCAGTGTGCAGGATACAGAGCACAGACACAGCCAGAAACTAATCCGTCTCTGTGCTCTGGCCTGTTTCCCAGGTGCAAAGTGTCACATGGGTCCTGCAATCAGTCTCCAGCATCATCCTCCCCCCTGTCTGTATTTCTACTGTGTTTTTAAGTTTGAATTCTCACCTTGTGTTTCTCTCTGTTTCAGACGTATGGGAGCGGGATCTGGTAGAGCTGGTGCTGGAGGTCTCTGTGTCGCAGGTCTCTCACCGTCAGCGCGACATGCTGCTGCGCCAGGTTGGAGTTTTACTGGGCGTGCTCGACAGTGACATCATTGTGCGACAGATCGGTGCGTTTAATGAGCACAGGTGAGTCCTACTGCACCATTAAGGCTTGCTTAAGGGAAATGGTATAACCTGGACCAGTTCCAGGCACTTATAACAACAATCTCAGCCTTTTAGCTGCAATCACTGTAAGCAGGATTCCTTTGGCCTAGAGAGTTTACTCTAAATTGCAACTGGTTAAACGACTGCTGGTTTCAGCTTTGTCCCTTTTTAGTGCTATGCCAATTTCTTAAATGTTTGTCTACATGAGTCACTTTTACTCAAGGGTAAATGGAAGCAAGCATTACCTGGAAGTAAAGAAAAAAGGACCCTTCAAGTTTTGTATCTGGTCTGAAATGCCTTCATTTTCTGACATGTTGTATGTCTGAATGTTTTTCATATATTCTGAAGATCACAATCTTTTCAAGCCTCTAAATAAAACACATAACCATAAAAAAGGCTGGAATGAGATGTTCTTGGTTTGGCTCGATTAGAGGTAATAACTTTATAACTGAGATTTAATTTTTTTCTCCTCCTGCCCCCTCAGTACTCGTTTGGTCTTCCTGGTGTCGGGCGGTCCAGGGCGCCCTCCTCTGTCAGGCCGCAGTGTTGCATTCAGCCTGCGCAACAAACTGCGCAAACAGAAGAATGACTTTCTCATCTACAAGGCCCGGCGGGTGGATACAGTTAGTGAGTACCCGAGAAATATAGATTCATAGATACAAACAACAAGGGCAATGGAGTCACAGATACTGTCCCTTTGAATCAGAATTAGGTGGTCATGTTGCTGGATATTAAAATAATAATAATAATAAATTTAAGGCTAAACAATGAAATAGTCAGTATATTCAAAGGTTTTAATGTCATGTACACAGCTACAGTGTAGTTGTAGCTCGGTCACACGTTCCTCAAACAACAGCAATATTAGTTAACAAGCAGTGTTACCCAGGATTTGCAGTTAGAATCATCTACAATGGGTCTTTGTTTTTTTTTAATGCATTTGAACACTTTATCACATGATTTTTACTTAATGGTCCTCCTCTTGAGGGATCACAGGCAGGTCATAGGACCAGGCTGCTTTGACCTTTGACCACTATTGACTCAGCTCCGATAATTTTCAGATAATGACGGTTATACATAGGACTCAAAGGTCAAAACTGTCAGATTTTTGAGCTGTTGGTTCATTTAGTTTCCATCTTGACTGAAATGTGTACGTTATCTTACTAAAAGCACCTAGTTATTGTTTATGTTCTTTGATATTTACATGCTATGTTGTTGCTCCTTTCATCTGCCGTACACTCTTTCTTTCTTTCACTCTGTCCTCAGTCTGCCAGCTGAACTGCTCGAGTCATGGCGAGTGTGACTCTTACACACGGAGCTGTGTCTGCCACCCTTTCTGGATGGAGAACTTCATCAGAGCTCAGCTTGGAGATGCAGAGAGTAATTGTGGTGAGAAGAGTTAAAAGTCATAGTTAGAAATCATATTTGATTATTTAAGTGCATAAGATGTAATATGACAGAAGCTCTTTTTGATATAATCTTCTTGAATGTTAATGTTCATCACATAGAAATACCCTACTTTACTAAATATTTTTGTTTTCAGAGTGGAGCGTACTCTATGTGACCATAGCGTCATTTATGATTGTGGTTGCTATAGCAACAATTATTTGGGGAATGGTGTGTTGCTGCAACAGGTGAGCACAATTTCGAAAATATCAAATATTATCACGATTACTACTACAGTAGATGCATCATTTCTGTTGGACTGTCGCGGTCGTATTCTCCCAATTTTCTGACTGCCAACTAATGATAATGTTCGTTTTTATCCTAAAAGGCGTAAAAGCAAAGTCCGTAGAAGCAAAAGCAAATATAAAATGCTAGAAGCTGATGAGCAAGACAGTCTGGAGCTACAACCACATAGAGCTGGTAAGACACAAACATTTTCCCCATCACCACCTATACTAAAGTTTACTGTCTTTTCCACTGATTCATGTTTTTACCTGAAAATCCCAGGTAAAGTCTCAAACAATTGTACACTCGCACAATTTAATGCTCACACTGCAAGTAATTGAACCTTTGATTTTAAGGATGTTAAGGCTGCATGTTTATTCTGAAATTAAATATTATACTTGCGATTTGAATAGGGTACTGCAAAGTTGAGCTTTGTTGAGCTGTAAACAAAATGATATGACTGTTTTCTTTGATGCAACCCATCAATGCTGATGTTAATAATGACATTCCTTTCTTTTCATGGGTTTTAAATGCCTCATCAGGCCATCTCCTGTTTTAGATCTTCCCTGAACTATGCGATAGCGAATGCTGACATACAGTTGACCGGATAGGACTTATCTATGTCATGACATCAAAATCAATTCTGATGCCTTCTAAACGGAGCCCTGACTGAGTAATTCCTGCTTCAAAGGCTGAGACCTAGGGTTGAGGTTATATTCATTAACCACTCTAATGTAAAAATATGAAATTGATTAGGTTTGTTCTGAATATCAGTTTTCTTTTCTTGGATTGTGTATAAGTTAAAATATTTTGCTCAGTTCATGTTTGACTACGCATTCATTTAACATCTTATCGTTTATTTCTGTCCACTCCTGCCTCCCACCAGCCCGCATGAAGCCGGTGACCGCTCCCACCTCCTCCGCCCTCATGCATTCAGACTCAGACCTGGACAGTGATGAAGGACAAGGCGGGCCGTGGACGGAGCAGGAGCGCGGGCATCTCCTGAGGCCCCAGAACGGCTCCCTGAGGAACGGGCAGGGGCCGGTAAGGGGCAAAAAGCAAAGGGATGAGCGGCTATAGCAAGAGAGGAGGGGGCTCGCTGCTGGCCTCACACACACAAACACACAAACACCTCCTCCAGCTGACACTCCCTCTGTTCCTCACTATTCCCGTTTCTCTTTTGTTGATCTTCAGCACAGAAACCTCGTACCTCTCATCCATGAAGAGAAACTGATTGATACGTGGATTAAGGAAGGGAACGAGATAACAGACGTGCTGGAAACATGTTATCCTACTGTCACAGAAACATAAACACCACTGTACTGACTCTTCCCTGATCCCACACTGAGCCACTATGGAGGAAAAACAAGCTGCCCTTGCTGAGAAAAAGGGTCGAGCACTGTGTTATGAATGGTGTAAAAATATAACACAGATTCCTATTATTGAACACAGAGACATGAAGAATGTACTGTAGCCCCTCTTACTAAAGGCACGCAAAGTTGCCTGAGTGACACTTGACTTCCTGGACAAAACAAAAGAAGCTTCAATGCCACGAAAACCAGCCACTTGACACGCTCACACCTTGCTTTGTGTAGACATGCATGTACGCACACAAAGAGGTCATTTTCACACTGTTCCAGGTCAACCTGATGCTACCAAACTGCCATGTTAAAAACCAACAATTAACTCTGCTCTGAAGATTTTTGTTAATGGCGACATGGTGAGCCCTTGGAAGGAAAAACACAACCAAAACAAGAGCTACCAACACAAATGGACCCTGTTCCATTTAAAAAACAAAACAAATGTGCATGAAGAGTGACTGCAGTTCTGGTACAATTTGATACTGGAATGATCGCCTGCACGTTTGTATGGGTGTATGTGTGGATTTTAGTCTGGCTGCTGTGTCAAACAATGTTTCTTTAGAGCCAATTGAATGTTTTTATTTCTGTTATCAACCCGTGGAAGGAAGAATTACAATGTTGCCAACATTGGTGACCAGATTCTGTAAAAATCAGCATCGTGCTTTTATTCTGAAGGTTTCTGTGTGGATGAAGTCGCTGGGACACACTGGATTAAACAATGTTAATGAGTTTGGTCTCGACGGAGATGATAACAAGGAGAAGTTCACAACACAACGAATGGGACTGCTTCCTTTCTCACCTCGACATTCATTAATGTAACGACTGCTTGAACCATGAAGACCACTGAGTTGTTTTTTCTCCTACAAACAATGTTCAGGCTGTGATTAGATGTCAATGCACTTTGATTTCATGTCTGTCACCTTTTTAATCTATTTTTTTCTCTTGGTTGAAAAGGGAGATTTGTGATGGTTAAAGTTGGAAAAGCTCAGGTTCAGAAGCACCTCAGTAAATGTGACACACCTGTAGGCTTGAAATGCAAAGGATGGTGTAAGTTAAATGTGTTGCAAAGTGAGACTTATGTTTTTATCCTTTAATGACATTTTGCAGATTCTGTGCCATCTTTTTGTGGCACCCATACGAGATGAGCACATTTTCTTTGGGCAAATATTAACTTAATTAAATTTGGGGATTATTGAAGTAACTCGGAACATACAGGAAAATCTGAATGGCAGAACATAGACCTTAAAACAAACAATCAATTTAATTTTATTTCGGATGAAAGTGAGTTATGTGTCCAGAATGACCTGAAACTGTTAAAAAAAGTCTTCCTACAAATAAAATGAGCAGGATGGTAATCTTTTTGTAAAAATACAACAGGAAGGCTGTTAGAACACAGAAGATCTATGCATCTATTTTTCTGTGGATCTATATTATCTGAAGACTTTTTGCACTAAGCAAAAACGTTAACCAAATGACTCTTCCCTTGCATGTGAAACTGGCCAGTAAGTCCACAAATGTTGTCACTTTTTTTGTTGAATGTTAAAAGAAGTACGCTTTTGCTTCATTTCAAATTCAGTACTCGATGTGAATTAAGCAATCGTTGAAACTTATTTATGAAAAAATGTCTATTTGGTACTCTTAAGAGATCATGTAGATATGCTGAATTTATCAGGGCTTCTTTTACTTATTTCTGTGAGGCAAATTAAAATCATAGTGTACTCAAGTGCCAACAATGTGAAAACGTGCAACACTTATTATTAATGTAAAGTATAAATCTTCCCAAGTTTTGCACATCATAAGAAATTGCTTTTGGATACATCCCCAAGATTTTATATTGATTCACTCTCATTTCTCTCACATACAACATTTGCTACTCACTTTTGGGATTTATAAAGTAAGTGAATTAACTTAACTCTGAGAGAGTCCACTGTGAAGACGGACAAAGAGAACGAGGATAAGCTGTTCAATGAAGGGAGTTTAATTCAAGATGTTTTAGTTTTGCTTTTAGTGAAGGATTTACCCCCTTCTTTACATTTATGTGACCACACCTGATGCAACTGGATAATCTGTAAATTAAAATAAAATGTTTCAGTTTGTTCTTGACTTTTAAGAGGCATATGTTCTTGTGTTTTTTTATTTGATTCTTTTATGAAAGCCTCTGGCACAAAGAGTTTTCCTAATTTCATCCTATTTGCTCTTTGAACTTAGTTTCCACTCCAAGCAACATGCAAATTATGACTTGTCACAAAACTCTGACTTCAGAATGAAGTTAATTTGTTTGCTATTGTGCACATCTGATTTTCATGGCAAATGCATCCTTCTTGTACTGTAACATTTTCAACATGGTATTGCATATAGGATGTTATTTACTGCAACTTAGCACCCCTACAGCCCAGCAAACATGTTGAAGCATGACAGGAGAATAGAAAGCATGCTCCATACAATATTAATGCAAACTACTTGGCTGCAGATGAATATACAGTATTTATGTGATTGCTTCTAAAGGCATTTTTAAGAAGAAGAAGAGCAATGATGTATTATCTCTGCTGTTAAGACTTCCGATATGTCATGAGAGGAAGGAAAGCAGTAGTTTTGTCTTTTTTTCGTGATATTGCTGCCCTCTGCCTCTCACACTCCTTATATGGGAAAGGAATTAGTTTCGCGAACAAGGGCGGAAACGCTGCGCGGTGACAGCTGGGTAAATTCAGCGACACACAGGAAGAAAAAGAAGAAGCACAGTCTGCTGCAAGCTGCAAGCTCCTAACGGTGACATAAAGGACCAAATCACTGCTTGACCCTTTTAGCAGGTAGGAAGGATGCAGTTGTTTTTTATGTGCGGTTCGCTGTAGTGTAAAACATAAAGATAAAGAGACACCAGCGACATGCCGCTCCCTTCTTACTGCTGCAGTGAATAATGGAGAAATTATTTATTGAAATCGGTGTGATGCTAACACACCCGGCTAGCCTAGGATGCTAATGCCTTTAGCCGGAAAATCTGACGCTTAGCCATTGCCTGACATACATACAGTTTCTGAATGTGCTAACATTGTTAACTTTTTAATTCTGTGATAAAACACGATGGCTCGGTAAAATGTGGAAACTTATTTTTTATGCAGACTGATTAGCTAACACAGGGAGGGGTGTGTGAGGGGGAAAAAATTCAGGAAATGCCGAAACAAGACAGCCTATAGTCCACAACAGGGAGGGAAAATAACGGACATCAATTGGGTTATAAAAGGGACACATCTAAACAATTAACTAAATGTATGTTATAGGTTTGTCAAACAAAGGGTTTGTTACTTTAGCTCTGTCATTGTGGCCGATGGTGTTTTGACACATTGAGTACGCCCTGCAGACCTGCTTCCTCATTGATGAAACTGCTCTCCAGAACAAGATAACGTTTATTTAGGAAAACATATGTTGACTGCTAAAACTCAAGTTGTCAAATGTTTGTTTTTCAACTCGTATTTAATTCAAGCTTGACTTGCAGGTGTAGGTAGACTACACTTGCCGGGGACACATTTCCACGCAACACCCACAGACTCTGCTAGCTAGCTTTAGCTTTAGCATCCCTGGCCGTCTGATAGACTGCAGAAATGTGGTCGCATTATGAATACAAATGACATGTTTATTTGTGTTATAAGTGACACAATCCATTGGTTTAGACTTTTTATCAGTTTCAAAAATCTCAGCAGTTTTAATGCAAATATTCAGCATTTGTTGTTTAATTAGGTATCCTTACAAAAACAAAAGAGGCCCAGAGTAGGCCTACAGGTGATCTGTGTGCATTCTTCAACATGAAGTGTGTTTCTTTCTTGTATTTGTATTTTTTCCTTATCAAAGGCCACATGGAGGACTTTGTTATTGTAACACAAGAGGAACACGTAATATCTATCATTCATTTCCAACCAAAATGAAAAGAGTTATGAGTCAATTACCTACAATCATCATTACATATTGAGAGGTAGAGTGGTAAAATATGGAATGCATGTTTTAACGCTAAACCCTCTCAATAAAGGGTAAAAAAAAAAGCCCCAAAACTCTATAAGCACAATAGAAATTGGGTAACTTTAAATGAAACAGGCAAACTAAGAGGAGTTATGAATACTGTATGTCAATCATATTCTTAATGACTGGATAGCATTGGTTATCTTGAAAGACATAATGTTTAGTGAACATTTTGGATGTCAACTAACAATGTAATTTGAATCTAATTGCATAGTTTTCACATATCTCTTCAAATTTTATTTTAAAGACTGATTTATGTTATCCTCATTACATTTAATCTGTTACTACCCAACCTTTGATTTTTTTGTGGGCCTTAAACAATTTAAAGATGATGTGTGTTTTTGCTGTATAGCAAAAGGACAGAAAAGGCTACACGCAGAAAATGTTCTTTGTCTGAACGTCTTTCCCCCAGGCCGAAGAACCCTCGCACAGGCCTAACCTACTTCACACGCCCTGAATGCTGATGGTGCTTTATGCACACACTTGTGCCATATGTCCTCATAAGTAGGTCTATGAAGACTGGATTTCTTATTGGAGGAACCTTTCCCTACAACATGAAACATGTATTACGAGATTTGTCTATAAAAAGGATAATTTCCCTTAGATTCTTAATATTCAGTTCCCTCCACCTCTGAAGTTGTGGTTAAGCTCCACGTTTGCCTTTTTATAGAACTTTAATCTAAGGAAAATGTTATGAAAGGCATGATTCCCTGACTTCACTCATTGCTATATCTCCCCCACGTCTCTGGAAAGTTCTTTCCTGACAGTTTAGATCCCTTGGTGGTCAGGACTTGGCTCACACATAGTATGTGGTCACTTTTCTTTAGTGCACTTCTGGATTCCAAACGTCTAAACTTGTGTAGCAGCAGCAGAACAAGTTTGTTATTGACTGTGATATAAAATTATTTTTTTCTATAGCAACTTATACATCCAGTTTCATGTTTGACTCCCACATACACCTTTTAGGGGCAACTCCCTTCCTGTATTGTCTGGTGAGTCATCTCTCAGCTGAGAGCAGGAAAGGTAACAGTTGGACTCTGGTATCTGCAGGTAAACTGTTGAAGCTGCTGTGACATTGAACTTTTAGGTCAAGGGTAGTATGAGTTTGTGTCCTACTATGATCTAATTTGATCGTCAGACCTTGTGAAGAAAATCATTTAAACTCTGAATGAGTGAGCTGAAGAAGGAAGTTTATGCATTCGAAATGTGGCTGTAAGAGTAGTGTTCTGTTGGCCATGAAGAGTAGTTTCTCTTTTCTAAAAATGTCTCCTACATTATCAGCTCATGTGTATTAGTAATGCTGCTGACATACTGCCATATTGCTATGACTTCACCCAAGAGCCTAAGGGCTGACACGTTTTACTAACTTTAGTAATATTTAACCTGCCTCAATATTACTGAAGGTGCTTTAAGGTACAGTTATACTGCTTCTAAAAATACGATTAATGACAGCAGTCGGAGCTTTGAGTCATGTAATAGATTATATATATTTTAACAACTTCACCAAAATGCCATGAATAAAAGCTTGATATTTGTTAAAGAGAAAGATAAATGTCCCAGTTTGGGATTAATAAAGTGGTCATCTTATTTTAAGTAAACAAACTAATGAATTTATCTGACCATTTTTGTACCCAAAACTGCATTGAATGTCTGGTATTGACACATTGAGCATTTTATTTAAAGGGATATAATAATCCATTTAGAGATAGATGTATGTCTTTCTACAAAAGCCTTGGTCAAATATTAAATATCTGAAAAGAGGAAGATGCACATGAACTCCCCTAAATAAAACCGTCTTACTAGCTATCAATGTAGAATACTTTTGTGCAGCCACTCTCTTACATATCCAAATTAAATTCTCCGGTACAACTTCATCCCCTCCTGTCTTAAGGGAAGTCTCTTCATGTGTGCCCATAGCATCACAGCCAAAATGTTAAGCGCTCTCTCAGTCATTACATATCTAAAAATTTAGTCTGGTCGCTGTGTAGTGAAAGTGACACTGCAGCAGCAGTTTTATCTCGGGTGGCCTTATTAATGAGAGTGGCTGTGGGCACCATTCACCGTCAGCCAGGTGTAAGTACCTGAGACTGGAGGCACTCTTGTCACACAGGCCGAGGCAGCGTCAGGTTACAGACATCTTATGTAATGTGAGTATTTCTCATTAGTTGTGTGTGTATAAGTATAGGATTATACTAGACTTGGATTGAAGTCGATTAATCATGTCCTTAAAGGGGTAAGATAGGATAATCGGTTTCAATGTTGGCACACATTCCCGCCTGTGTTGTTTATCTGAGTAAGTGCCAGGTTTTTCAGTGCTTCCTTAACTAGAACATTTTGCTACTGGCCTGACAGTGAAAAGGGTTTTTGAAACCGCTCTGCAGTTAACATATTTGGGATACAGGGCAAGCCTGCACTCTGCAGAAGTCCGCAGTGACTTGAAGTGATCCACATACCTTTACTCAGCAAGTCCTGACCTGCTTACGACACAACTGTTCTTCTTTTTCCTTATGCAACCACTTAAATGGTGGAATTCACTCTCCGTCTTAACGAGGTTAACACTTGTGGGTCTATTTATTCACTATAACCTGGTGTGCACAAAATAAGACTATTTTAGTTCCATGCAGTGTGTCAACCATGACTTTGCAGCATTATGACACACTGTGCAAGATGGTTTGGATGAATCATGATAAATCACAGTATTATTCTCAGGATGGAAAGCAGAGTGACTCTTATTTCTGCTACACAAACCAAATATTGCATCATGAATGTCTTTTTTTTGTCTTGCTTCCTGGTTCATTTTTGGCGGACACAGAAGTGGTCATTTTTTTAAACTGAAAGGGTTGGGCACAACACTAATAATATATATAACACGAAGAACATTTCTGGTTGCAACCCTAGAGTGAGCCATGAATGTTTCATTTACTATAATGCCGTGATTTGTAGAAGGAAAGAAGCACAAAACCTGTGCTATGTGCATGCGTTCAACTCGAAATATAAACTTTGATCTTGGACAGCATGATCTCAGTTTGCAGGCTTTCAAACAGCCTGTAGGCTTACCCCCATCAATACTCTTTGGATAAAATCAACCAAAGGATAAAGGTGCTCAGGATCCAGAGCACTGCTGTTTGTACTCCTACCAAAGCGCCAGACTTTAATTGCTGTAATAGCCTGCACCTTGTGTCCCAGGAGTAACTCAGTCCCCAATTAGAAGACTATTCGAACAGAAAGTACTCCTGTGACCCGAAGAATAAATAATACACATTGGGACAAACACAAAAAACAACATCATGTGGAGTCGGTGGTTACTATGCAAATGTTTCGTGGTGTAACCATGTACCAGTAAACAGTTTAGTTCCTGCTTCATTTCCTAAATTTGTTTTCCAACCCTTCCCTTGCAGGAATGGCTGAGTTGGCGAGTCTGGTGCAGCGGCTGGAGGTGGCGGTGGGTCGCCTGGAGTCCATGTCAGGCCCTGGAGGCAGCGGTGGAGCTTCTGCTGGTGGAGGTAAATGATCAAGGGCCATTATTAGGGAAAATTCAGCTCATACAAACTAAATCTGGAGCTTACTATTTGGTTTTAAGTTGTAATGAGTTTACATCTTTTATCAGCCATCAAGAGTTAAACAAATTTTGCCCACCATTATTCTTCAAGTAGATAAACAAGACTGCTGCTGCACGGAAGTAATTTGGTTTGGATGTCAACATTCATGCTGTGAGCTGTACACTCTTTCAGCAGGGAGTGATGCATCGTTTTAAACTGCAGGTCAAGTCATTGAAAAGTCTAATAACTCCCTCATAAAACGTGTATTAGGAGAAGGTTTTATGCTTCTAAATTACAAAATGTATTACAGATCTAATACCAAATTGTGTGTTGTAACCCCATATTAACGACTTATTCATTTTAGGGATATGTATCCCTGTATTGCAGCTGCAATAATGTATGCATTTTTTTGTCTATTCTTTTTGAAGAGTAGACAAAGTCTGTCTATTCTCATGCTGTTTTTATTTTTACAATATGTTTTAATGCCTTTGTATGCCTGTTTTCTCTCTCTGTAGCTGTATCAGCATATGTGGAGGCCTTTGATGTGATTGTCAGCGGCGCCTTGGCTCAATACCTCTCCCTCAGCCAGAAGATCGGAGGTGATGTCCAGAAACATGTAAGCTGCAGTTTACATGCAAAATAATATCAAAATGTGAAAATTCTGTTCTGTCACACCAAGTCATCTCCCTCTTGAGACACCCACCTAATCAATCAGTCTTTTTATTACATTTATATATTAAAGCAAAACTTGACGAGACTGGTGCAGAATATTAGTATGTGATGTTTAATAAAAATAAACGTCCTCTCTTCCCTTGCAGGCAGACATGATCAAGCAGGCGTTCTCCATTCAGAAACAACTGCTCCTAAAGGCCTCCTCCTCCCAGAAGCCCTCTGATGTGAGTTAAACACACTTCCTAATTGCTCGGTCACCTAATTGTCTCAGTTAACTAAACGGCATTGATTAATCCATTTCAACAAAATGAATAATTCATTACTTTTCGCCTTTTGTCTTTCATCCCTGGAGCCTCTTCACTCTTTTTGTCTTTCATGGCGTTATTCTCCTTATTTCCTGTCCCATTATATTTTATATACAAAATCGGTTAATATTGTTGGTGCAAACTGTTAACCAGAACCCGGCCATAGATATCCATAAGCTTAAGTTTTGATTTATAATTCAGAGTTGGATTTTCATGAAGTTAATGGCTGTGCTGCCAAGTGACTGGACTTCCTTTATCGTTGTCTTCCCAATCTCATTCCAGTGCCAGATCAACCTTGGTTTGCAGAAGGGTTTAGCTAGACCACTGGCTCCCCCCTTTCAAAGGCTGAGAACAAATATCTACTTTACAGCTACAGTTTCACTCTTATCACTGAGCATTGTTTGGCTGGTTTTAGCTCCATAATACACATGGTTTCTAGTGGAAAGATGTTCATCATGTAACTTACGGTAAAAAGAAAGTGTTTTTGTCGTTTGCAAAAAGTCTCCAAGTTCTGCTGAATCTAAAACTCCAGAAGTTTAAATTTGCTAAAAAGTTGTCCCTTCTTTTTTTTTTTTCCCGTTCAGGCACTTATGACCCCTCTCCTGCAGCCCATGTCCAAAATGATCCAGCAGGTGCAGGCGTTTCGCGAGCAGAACCGCACCTCGCCGCTCTTCAACCACCTCTCTGCCGTCAGCGAGAGCGTGCCTGCCCTCGGATGGGTCGCCATGGTGAGGCTGGGGAGGGGAGTGGTTAACTGTGTGTGTGTGGGTGTGTGGGTGTGGGGGCCGGAAACAAGCCACTCTTTCATTCTATCATCACTGTCTGCTGAGCCACAGTTTTTTGGCTGACAAAGCCACCAGCAACAGAGCTCCACTGTTGCAGCTCCGATGATGAACTCTTTGTTTGTGGTTTGCATGATTAATGCATCAGGATGTCAAAAACACATAATGGATGTATTTATTTATTTTTTAACTTGTAGTGTAAACTAAATGTAATACCTGCACTACTCGTTTTGAACTGCAGTAAGAAATTTAAAGTAAAATATTTTAATTTGGGGAAATGCATGTATTCGCTTTCTTGTTTAGAGTCTGCCACTTGGCAAGTGCCAGCAGTTGGTTAGCTTAGCATAAAGACTGCAAACTGAGGGAAACCGCTAGCCTGGCTCTGTCCAGAAACCTTCTCCAAACTTCCAGCAGAAAGCAAATAAGAGAATTCTCCAAAATCTCAAGTCACATGGTGCTTTGAGGTTTATTTTTGAATTTTGAAGAGAGGAGAGTACCATTTCTTTTTTTCCTGGTCAATAACTTAATTCTAAACTGCTATACTCGTCTAACTCTTGGCAAGAAAACAAATAAGCATATTACCATATACCATATTTCAAGCTCTTTTTGCACAGTGGCGCATTAGCTATACCTTCTTGCTCTTTGTGTCACAGGCTCCTAAGCCAGGCCCCTTTGTTAAAGAGATGCAGGATGCCGCCATGTTCTACACCAACCGTGTGCTCAAGGACTACAAGGAGAAGTAAGTGACTGCTGTCTACACACTCATTCAGGAAGTAATGTAAGAAAGTCAGGTGCTTCATTTTGGAATTGTTGTACCTTTCTTTAACAACGTCATACGTGTTTAAAACATCTGATCACCAAAAGGTTCATAAGAAGTTTCATAAGCAGCCGGGCCGTTTGCTCAACACATCTG
Source organism: Eleginops maclovinus (assembly GCF_036324505.1). Classification (NCBI taxonomy): domain Eukaryota; kingdom Metazoa; phylum Chordata; class Actinopteri; order Perciformes; family Eleginopidae; genus Eleginops; species Eleginops maclovinus. Next base: position 8,870,930 of record NC_086361.1, on the reverse strand, counting down.
TCGTCCGTCTTTTCCTTCCTCCAGGCTCTTTATTTTAAGTTCAATCTTACTGAGTCAGCGTTTCCACATAAAAAACGCTGACTCATGCTGCTACTAGACTTCCTGTATTCAGACCTTCAAAGCTTTTGTGTTTACGAGCAGAGTTACAGTCAAGTTAGACACAAGAAGTTAATGAGAGTCAAATCAGATGCACAGAAACGTGCCTCTGCAGAGTTGATGTATTCTAATTGTCAGTGTATATAGTATGCCATCTGTAACTGGCGGTTAATATTGGGCTGAATAGACTGCTGTATTTTGAGTTACTCTATCTCATTCAGATTTTCCTGTAAAAAGCAGAGAGCAGCAAAGAGTTTCAATAAATTGCTAGAGAGGGGATTAAAAGCAAACCTAAAATGCCCCGACTGTTTCCGTCTCTTCCTCACAGGGACAAGGTACATGTGGACTGGGTGAAGGCCTACCTCTCCATCTGGACTGAGCTGCAGAACTACATCAAACAGCACCACACCACCGGGCTGACCTGGAGCAAGAGCGTGAGTCTCTTCAGAGTAACACTTAAGAATCCTCTCCGGAATCAACGGACGAGTAAATAAAAATACCATTTCTATCAAGAGACTTACTCTCACTCACGGTAAAGTGCCAAAGTAACCATTTAAGAGCAGTTCTCAAGTGCACATGATCAAGCACATGTATGTTCTGAACAAGAAGAGACGAACGGAGACGGCAATTCAGCCTGCCAGATATATAATTCTCTTAAAAACATCCTAACGTTTTTTTTTTTGTGATATTGATGATCGTTTCTACCACTATACATTTAAAGGGGACCTATGTTGCTTATTTTCAGGTTCGAAATTGTATTTTGTGCCTCTACTGTGACATGCTTTAATGTTGATGACCAATCACAACAGAGCCGGCCAGCTAACCAATCAGAGCAGACTGGACTCTGGTTTCAGACAGAGGGTGAAAAGAGGCGCTGCAGCACAGGCAGTATGAGAAAAATAAAGAACGTTTTGAACATTAAAGCATGGAGACATGTCACAGTAGAGGCACAAAATACACAAGCACAATAGGGCCCCTGAATCATAAATCATCATGCTGTGACATTGCACGTCTTTATTTACAGTATTTCTGACTTCCTTTCCACCTCAGGGTCCTGTTGCCTCTGCAGCTGCCCCCAGTGCTCCTGCTGGAGGATGTGCTCCCCCGCCTCCCCCTGGACCTCCTCCTCCCCCCATGGACGTTAGCAGCTCCAGCGGCGGCGGCGATGGTGGTGCTGACACCCGCAACGCTCTGTTCGCCTCCCTCAACAAGGGAGCAGACATCACCAGTGGCCTGAAGCATGTGAGCGACAACGAGAAGACCCACAAGAACCCAAACCTGAGGGGGAACGCTCCAGTGCGTACCGGACCCAAACCTTTCACCTCAGCCAAACCTGCTGCGGCGCCCGCCCCAACCCGCACACAGCCCCCTGTGCTCGAGTTGGAGGGGAAGAAGTGGAAAGTGGTAAGTTGTTGGTTTGCTCTCCAGAAAATAATACCGAGAACATAAGAAATCACAGCCTCAGTAACTAATTGTAGCTTGAAATAAGTTACACCCCTATAAAGGGAGGACACAAAAAAGAAATTGGCCAGAGTAACCCTTTTTAAATACACCATCTGTATAAATTGAAATATAAATGTTATTTATTGCAGTACAATGTGTTTACTTTAACGTGTGTTTATATGTGCTTCTTTATTTGATTTGTGATTGATGAAGTAAAGACGTTTACGTAGCAGGCTATTACGCTACAAGAAGGAGCTTAATTCCTTTTTATAAAATACATACTTTTTTCATCTCTAGCCTTTAATATTGTTTGATCCACTCTTTAGCTCTATTTTCTTGTTCATTCTCTTTTTCTTTGTCTTGTTGCCCTCTGCAGGAGAACCAAGAGGGAGTGGAGGATCTGGTGATCAGCGACACGGAGCTCAAACAAGTCGTTTATGCTTACAAGTGTAACAAGAGCACCCTGCAGGTCAAGGGCAAAATTAACTCCATCACAGTAGGTAAGAACAAATCTGCGTTCTGACTGAAACTCACTCGTCAGAACCTTCCGAAATAAATCCGCTAGAGAAGAAATTGCCTAAGAATCTTGTTCTGCACACTTGTGGTTATTTACCAAAATGCTGACAAATGTAGGTGTCAACTTGTAGAATACAGCTTGTCCTCCAAAGACAACATCCATTATGGTTATACTCCACTTACACTAAAATAGTCCACCATCCTTTCATAAGAGATAAATGTCCTATATTAAGCTATATAAATAAACTTTGATTTATACAAGGTGTTAAGGGTTAGGAGGAAAAGCAACCCTTAAGTCTAATATTGTCCAGATGGTATTTTCTTTTAAATATAACAAACATGTCTTTAATGTCTGGAGGGAAGGCAGTAAAACATTGAAAAAGGCCACTGGGAAGATGGGTAGACGGGGTTGTACTTATTTACCACACATATAAATATATATTCTTGGATCTTCTCTTCTAAATATTTCTATTTGTCTCCATCAGACAACTGTAAGAAGCTGGGCCTGGTGTTCGATGATGTGGTGGGAATCGTAGAGATCATCAACTGCAGGGACGTCAAGGTCCAGGTGTGTTTAAAGTGTTATAACAAATTAGGGTTTAATTCTTGTTTCACACTGCTCAGTTAGTGACAGAAGTGCAGTGCAAACAACTGTGTTTCCCATCAGATACTGAGGACAACATGGCCTCATCAGCAGTTAATTTGTTTTGTTGCCTTTTTTTTACCCATCCAGGTCATGGGTAAGATCCCCACTATCTCCATCAACAAGACGGACGGTTGCCATGTCTACCTGAGCCAGGACTCTCTGGCCTGTGAGATTGTCAGCGCCAAGAGCTCAGAGATGAACATCCTGGTACCCAACAAAGATGGAGAATTTGTAAGTATCCTTCTTAGGATGAAAATTAAGAGGCATAGAGCTACATTTTTGACAAATAACTCATCAAAGAGCAACACTGCTGCACTGTCAGACATGATCCTTCATTAACATGAATAAGACAGTCGTTTACTTCAAATTATTCCCACATACACTACCTTCCTGCGGCCATAAATACTAACTAATGACGAATGTGTAATTATGTGTTCATCCGCAGCGGAAAATAGTCCCCCAAAAAATTATGCATTATTTCCTCCTGATTGAAAAACATTGTTTCCAAACTCAATGTCCAGATGTTATAGGAAATGAGCCTTAAACACTATTTAAAACTGTCACAAAGTGCCAAACAAAGGAAACAGACAAGTAAGAAATCTTGCCTGCCTCATTATTTCTGCATGGGTATAAAAAACAGCTTTTTAAAAATGTATACTTCATCATGACTTTTCTCTCTTCACTAGACGGAGCTCCCTGTTCCTGAGCAGTTCAAGACCGTCTGGGACGGCAAGAAGCTCGTTACCACATCAACAGAGATCGCCGGGTAGAGGGGGGCAGCATGCGATACGACCCCTTCACGGCACCATCCCCACCCCCTTTTTCTGCAAATGCCTTCCTGACTGATCGACCACCCCACCAGCTAACTCTCACACTGTAGACTGAGATTTGGACCTTGTTGTGTGTGTTATATCTCCCTCCCTTCTTTCCATTATCAGCCAATCACAGCTTAAGCTGTCCCTTCCAACAGCCAATGAGAGGAATGCTCACTTTTATCTGGAGCAAAATCCTCTTGCCAATCAGCAGGGAGCGGCTTGTTGTTTAAATTGGAGCACCTTTCAAAAACATTCATGAGTTTTGCCAATAGCTGCGACACTCTGTATGATATTTTGTATCTATCTGGATAATGCTAAGCTAAATTTAACATGTAGAATAGCCAACATGGGAACACAGATATGAATCACTCTGCAACAAAAGCAATCAGGCTCCACTAGCAGGATGCTTCAGGCTACTCTTCAGGGGGCTGCTGTTTCTTTTTAAACTTGATTCTGTTCCATTATATGCAATTCACCGGTGAAGCACTTGTCAAACTAAGAGGATAATGGCATCCATATCACCTCCGCTGATGTTGACTATAATACTAATAACATTCATAGTGGCTAATGTAAAAATAAAGTCGGCACTCTCAGAGCACAAATAGGAGTATTAACAAGGTGAGACTCGTCATCATGAAACTCATCTAGGTGATGTTGTAACAAGTAAAATAGCAGGAAAATTATCATTCCATGTGCTTTCCCTTAACCCACATAGGACATTCCTGTTATAAGAAAAAAAAAACATTCCATATAAAGGAGGCTTGTAAGAAAAAGTTTGTGATAAAGAGCAAAGAGATAAAAAGACATCGTAGTTGTTAAACGCTTCACCTCAGTTTCTAGATTTGAAATATCTGCTGAAATGTATTGATAATGATCAAAAAGTCTTATAATATAAGCCGAACATCGACGTCTCTCCACTCGCTCACGTCCGTGCTTTTTGGTTAAATGTTCAGCTCTTGAAGCTCTTTGCTGAATTTTCTTTTATATTGTCTCTTTGTTTTACCTCTTTCTTTTTTGGGTCCAAAAATCTAAATTCTGCTCATTAGTACTGGAGGTATCATTAAAAAAATGTTGCAATAAATAATGTGCTTTTGTTTTTATTGGATTAAACACATCGTCTGTACAGAGGCTGTTAGATGATGTACATTAGGCTCCTACAACTCATAAAAAACACAACATCTAGGAATCAAAACATGATCATCATAAAAGCTCACAGTGGAAATAATGCAATCACAAAACATTTCCTGAAGTTAACATAACAAATGCGACAAATAATCAGTGCAAAAGGAATGGATTATGGGAGTTCTGAATCCGTCAGAGTCAGTAAGCTGTTACTCTTAGCTTGCATTATATTGCTCTTATAACAGAATAGTTGTTGAAGTCTGATAATGTATTAACTCAGATAACTGACTGGAAGTGTTTTTACTGTAAATAAGGCAGCAGGTTTGCATTGAACCACTCTCTGGAGAACTGCAGGTGGTCTCCCTTGGTCGCAAGAAAATCCAGCTTTCCAGCTTTGTCCATGGCGGCCAGGCCCAGACGATCCTGCATGAGGACAAACATGATTCACCTTCAGGGACTCGACTAAAGGCAGTCCTCGTTGTAGGGCACCATGGCTGCAGTTTATTTTTTTCTCAAGAAAGATTCCTAGTTAAGGTAAATAACCTGGAAGTATCTTAGTGGAAGCTGTGATAGGAGCTATTTGAATCCTCTACATGCTAAGGAATCTTTTATTACATATCTAGTCGATAAAAAAGAAAGGAAATAATGCTTACTGCAAAGACATGCAAAACAAGAAAACATTATAACTGCCAAAATCCTAAATGCCCTAGGACTCTTTAAGTCTTTATGAACCTATCCTTCCCATCTTTCCTTGACCTTAGGACAATGTTCATCTTAATCGAGTAAAGGTAGTTCAGAAAAGAGAAGACTAAATGTTTTTTGACTTCTTTCGACCTCAGCCTATAGCTCTGTAACTTCAACACGTTTTTAACTGTGCAAGAAGAGTTGGGATGAAATGTACAACTGACTACGCAAAATCATTTTTAGTCAATAACCAGAAATATGAGAATAGTTTTGAAAAGGTTAAAAGACCAATTTATCTAAATCCAAGACTATTTCAAATGTCTGGCGGTTAAGTATTACATTTCTAAGTTTAGGGTTAACAACCGTTTTTACAAGCTGCTTTCCATGACACAAAAACTGTACTTAGTTTAATCTAGTTCAAATATCAATAATAAAAGACAGAAGAGAAGGGAACAAGTATCATGCTTCAGATTTATACGCTAAACAATAATGGAACCATCGACTGTATTTAATACACTCACCTCCGTGTAGAGAAGGCTCTCCTGAAGAGTTTCAGTCTCTTTGCTCTGTCCAGTTTTCAGGAAGCCGAACCACTACAGCATATCACAAGGTTTAGTGATGCTGCTGTTTTATATTTAGTGTGACAGACATATGGAGTGTGTGTTGGTTACCTCTGAATCGACGGGGTCCACCATGGTGTCTTGCAGGAACTTGACCATGACGAACTTCTCCAGCAGCTGGAGATTCTTCTTATACGTCTCATTGACAGCCTTCAGAGGAGAAGGAAGTGTGACATTACAAAACATACTGAGAAAGATGATTATGGACAGTTTAATCCAACAACATTACATTTGTTAATCAGCAACAGCAGCTTCAACTAAATAGTCTTCTTGCTTGTTCTGGTGCTTTTACAACATCTCAGTCTTAATACATCAATAAAGTCTGTCCGATTCTGCCAGTAACAGGACCTGTAGTTCCTCCTATTTTCTCAAACTAGTTATTTTAAACTATAACTAAACTTTTGTATTTTCCCACATTAGCTTCCATGCTGCTCTCACACTGTCTGAACTCATTGTGTTTTGCATGAATGTTGAATTTGCATTTGTTCCTCAGACTTCAGTCTGGCTGAAGTGCTACAGCTACAAATTGAAGTTATCTCTATAAATCTTTGATACTGACCCTCTCCTGATTGATGTCGGCCAGGAAGAGGCTGTGCTTCTTGTACAGGTCGTCATTCAGCGGGTCATGCCAGTACTGGGCCTGCACCAGGCTGATAACCACAAACACATCCGGTCAGTGATGGTGTTTACAGACAGCAGCACAATATCAAGGCTGCTAAACTCATCAGTGAGAGCTAGACAATCATTCAGAGAGGGATGGGGCACTCACTGTTTCTGAACCAAGTCAGTGTAAGCTCCGCTGTTCAGAGCTTTGCGTATCATGTCACAGATATAGGAGCTCTCTCCGGGACACCTAGGCAGCCCGTACACTCCTGAAGGGCGTAAACACGCAGCATTTTTGAACAGATGGTATTAACACTGGAGGATCTAAAAATAAAACATTGGTTTTCAACATGGATAAGTCCTTCCAGTGCTACTAAAAACTACTAAACTACATTAGGTAAAATCATGTGCTTTAATCAAAAGCTTAGTAAAGCAAATAAAGTGACCTTTGGGTTGAGAACTGCTGTTTTCAATATCAACAATGAACTTAAGCATTATTGGGTTAAAACAATCACTGCTAAACCACTTGACCACATTTTTTTATTTGAATGTTATTTGAAGATTTTCTTTTTTTTGCAAATGTAACTCACGTACAAGAAAATAGTTTCAATGTATACAGGTGGTGACTATTTACAGCAGCAGGACAATGTTTGCAGGATGAAAAATAAACAACAGTGACCACGATCATGGTAATGAAGGGACATGTAATCCAGTGTGACTCACTGGTGCCATTTTATAGTTTTGAAACAACAACGAAGCTCTTTGACAGGAGAAGAAAATGTATCTGACTTTGAAAACAGAGACGATACTACTAAGTCCACCTATGTATTGTTGATTTGCAAGTATAATAGAGATTTGGTAATATTACAAAGTACAAGAGCAATATTTTAGGGATTTTATAATCACGTCAAAGTGACTCTAAAATGTTATATAGATAACTATTCATTCACTGACTGTTTGATCAGTATACACAAAAATAAATACAAATGGTTTGTAGCGCCAGCTCTTCCAAGGGAAGTGAGCTAGTGTTTGTTTTTTTTTAATGACTGAATGATGTTACCTTGGTGCTGGCCACCGACAGAGATCAGGGTTTTCATTGGTGGAGAGGGACAGCGCTGAGCCACGGCTCTCCTACGAAAAGAGGAACCAGGAAGAATCAAAACCAAGCTACCTGATTCTCACATAAACAACAAAAACTATTCTCTATGATGTTGCTTTTAAAAATATATTTATTTTAATCATTCCGACTGCAGACAAGAAGGAAGCTACACACACAAACTGAGAATTAGCAACAATCCTACCACATTCACGTAAAAACCATCAAGAGTGCACAACAGCAGTTACGTACAGAAACTGCGCCCCCTGGGAGAAGCCCATGGCGTTGTATCCTCCCTTCAGCTGAGGGTCCTGGGCCAGCTGACTGCACGCCATGGACACCTGCTCATTCACATTCAGGAAAAATCCATTTTCTGTGTCCTGCAGGAGGAGGAATAGGAAAAGTTGAAAGCATGACAGGCAGATTAAGAAGAAGAGAACGAGCACCGTCCCAGAGGAGGAAAGCGGAGAGATTACTTCACGGTGTTTCAACAGATCAAAGCAGAGTCATGTGGGGTTTTCTATGAATATTAAAGCCAGAAAATGACACTGTGAAGTTGTAAAAGAGCTATTTTTCTGATGTAACCTGTGCCACTGGCAGTGCAAATATCTCAGGGTGGGAATCCTCACACATCATGTGGATGTATTCACACCATGAGTGTTCGATCCACACGTGATGGTTAATCACGTATTTATTGCATTCTTCTGTATGATTGTATTTGAAATGTTCTTTTATCATATATACTTGCACCTACAATGAAAAGCGTTGTAATTCTTAAAGCACCTTGTAATTATTATTATTATTAGCAGTAGTAGTAGTAGTAGTAGAAGAATTTCTTTTATTAGTATTCTATGTTCACATATATTTGTTTATACAAGAGAAATAAAGGACACTTTTTTATTTTATTAGAAAATGTATTTGTGGACCTTTACAGAAATGTAATATATTTCAGGGAGATATAAGACATTTTGAATTTACAAGTTTGGAGTTAGAAAACTATTAAGGAATCTATTGTTTAGCTAGAGAAACATAACAAAAATGCAATACTATATTATTTAACATGGAAAATTAGCTCCAACGAATTGACATAATGGAGAGAGATTCAACATGACATTTAATTTTATATTAAATGTTCCTTTATAAGAGGTTTGGTTCTGGACAAGGAATATGCTAATTTAAAAAAACTTTTCCTGTGTTCAAGTACCTCAACGACATTCTTCCCAATCATCAGTGAGAGCACGTAGATGCCAGAGATTTCCTCCTCGATCATCTTCTTTATGGAACCCATGCTGAGCGGGTTACAACAGCTGTCACCTGATGGGCACAGAAACGTTTCCTTTATTATCCTTTGAGCTATTTAGCTCACATTGACTCACTTTACAAAAATATCATCTGTTAGTTTGAATTTAAAAGTGTATGAGAAGTTGTGGTTTGGTTTTCTTTGCTTTCACTTGTCACAGTACTCCCCTGCAGTATTCATTTCCCTTTTGGTTGTGAAATACTGTAAGTCCGAGGCTCAATAAACTGATTGTCTACAAAGCAAGATAAAGGGGTTTTATTCCTTGAATAGCCTTAAGATTGTAACACAGAGGACACACTTAAATCAAAACTAAACATCTTGAAGCTTCAATAAAAAACTGGAACAAGCTGTTGACTTATATAAGAAGTTTAACTTAATTCTACATTAAAGGAAATAAAAGGGGGAAACTGGATGTTGAAGGGGTAAATAAAGAACTCAAATTATACCACAGGAAGGTTGATTAGACACCTCCTTAATGTAATTGTGTACTATTTCAGTGTAAGAATGGGCAGCAGCACCATCACTCACCCATTCCATGCCAAATCACCAGTGGTACGGTTCCATTGTCCGATTTATAAACTGGGATTCCGGCAACGAGCAGCACCGGAGCCACCAGGAGGAAACACAGGAGGGATGCTGTCATTCTGGAACTTTAAAAATAATCACATAATAAGTTTAAGTGTGCATTTGATGTTGTTCAATATGCCATAAATATGTCCCCTTTCCTAATGTTGTACTTCTTTATCAAAACATAACACCACAAGACAACAGACAATAATGGCTTATGATCAATGTTTCATTATTATTGAACACTTAGAAATACTTCCTTGTTTTTACATATTAAGGTAAACCTAAAATGATTCCTGCATTACTCACTTTTGAAGAGTTACTCCCAATTTAGGATGACTAATCATGGAGCTGGTGCTGCTGAAATGGTCTGTAGCAGTCAGGTGACAGTCCGAAACTAAGCTGACAGGAGCGTTTACTTTCACTTCATTATAACTGCACATGGACTGTTTCAGATCTATCAGCAAAACCCACACCGCTAAGACAGGGAATAAGACCTTGTAACGTACTTCTAAAACATAAAGACAGTTCAAATTACTTATGGGGCCAGTTAGCTTGGACAAGCTAACTTACTAATCAAAGACGTCAACATCAAATAAACCAATAAATGATTACAATTTTAAAAATTCAATAGCAGAATTTAAATATGCTGAATGATCAAAATTAACATAACGTTTAAAGCATGGAGCTGTAATGTTAAGAGCCTAATATAAGGTTTTAAAACACCCTAAATGTCTAAAAAACATTACTCACCGCTGGTGTGCTCTTCCTGCTTCTGTGTGTCACATGACTATGTTTAGGGAGAAGAGTCAATCAGATTCAAGGGGCGTCTAACATGTTTAACTTGTGACTAGCCTTTCTCTTTTTACTAATACTGCCTGTTTTGTAACCTTTCGTTACGCACATTTCTACCGATAATATGGTTATTTAACCTATTGGTAACTTTTATTTCAAACCCCGTGTGATTACGTGTCCGCCTGACTTGGCGTTTTTATAAAAACATCGCGCTGACAGCTGCTAGCTAATTAGCTGGCCATGCTAGTTCTTCTTGAAAATCAACAACATTCCTGTCCGGATTTATTAGCCGGTTAGCTAAAACTTAAACTAGGGACAGTACAACTATAGGAAGATAGAGTAGACACGGTTGTAGAGGACAGGATGTCTATTCAGTACGATGACCCCACGTTAGCGGGCAGTTATGATGTTGTGGGGTCGTTTCCCAAAAGTTTTGGGTACGGGGTGGAGGAGCAGGATCTGGAGGAGAGCTGCTCCACATCAGCTGACAAACCCAGGATTCTGCTGATGGGACTGAGACGCAGTGGAAAGTCATCTATTCAGAAGGTACTTTTATGGCACATTAAACACAAATGTCATTAATGTAGAAAGTGCAACAGTAAGTCAGTATGCCAACTGTCTTAAACTTCCAAAACAACTATTTGACAGCTATAGCAGGCAAATACTACAAATTAGGATTTCAAATACCAGACATAGGATACAAATGTATGATGCATTTTGGTAGGTTGAACAAGCTTCCAGTTTATTAGAGCCCCCTGGCCAGAAATAATGTACGTCATTCAATAAATCCCACAAGAAAGTAAAAAGTCAGAAACTTGGGGAACAGCAACTGTAGGACCCAGGATGGACAGACAAGGAAAGGGTGTTTGTGTACAGAGTAAACAGAAGTAGCATGTAGTTCAAAACCAATCATATTAACTTAATATCAAGGGCAATAAATTAAATCAGAAACATGTAGGCTTAAAAGAATTTAGGATGTTAATCAATAAACACATTAACCATGAATCCTCTTCTCCTCTGACCAGGTTGTTTTCCACAAGATGTCACCTAATGAGACGCTATTCCTCGAGAGCACCAACAAAATCTACAAGGACGACATCTCTAGTAGCTCTTTTGTCAACTTCCAGATCTGGGACTTTCCTGGCCAGGTGGACTTCTTGGACCCCACTTTTGACAGTGAGATGATCTTCAAGGGAACGGGCGCTTTGATATTTGTCATTGATGCTCAGGTGGGATGACAGAAGAGGACTTTGTAGGTTTCTAAAGGCTTCCTTTGTGACATGAATTAACACGTCTCTTTTTCGTTTTTGTCAGGATGACTACGTCGAGGCTCTCGAGCGGTTGCATCTTACCGTATCCAGAGCCTACAAGGTCAATCCAGACATCAACTTCGAGGTGTTCATCCATAAAGTTGACGGTCTGTCAGATGACCACAAGATAGAAACACAAAGGGACATTCATCAGAGGGCCAATGATGAGCTGGCAGATGCTAGCCTGGAGAAGCTCCACCTCAGGTGAGCTGCAAGATTTTGCTTCAGATCACTTCTAGAAAACAGCGATAACTTCTAGAAAATTATTATTTCTTGTTCATTCTTTACAATATTTGGCACTATCTGAATTTAAGTGCTTAAAGTTTCACTTTTTACTTACAATCATGTTTAAAAAATGTGTGTAATGTGAAAAATGTTGCTCATCTTGACGAACCCAAAGACAGTTATCAAGTGACTTCTCAGTTATGCATGTGTCTCCTTTTGCAAACTGTTCACTGTAAAGCATCATAAGTTTATGTTGAAAAAAAGATAGATAAGATCCTTTCTAAAATTCACAACATGTAAAATATCTTGCTACAATTCATAATTGACAGCATTCATTCTTCAGACAAAACAACATACTCACTGCAGTCAAAAACAGGTTGCTTCCTGCTTGCCACAGTCTAATTTCTTTAAACCTCATTTGAAACACCTCAGTAAAAGCTTAAAATTAGTCCAAATCACAGCTTTATATTGTAAATCTAATGCATTTATTTGACCCTTGTGGGACACTTGTTGGTAATGTCAGACAAGTGTTTCTTTTCTTTTCTATCTGTGGAGCCATTTGATTAGTTTGTTCTTAGGTCCTCACAGTGAGCAGAGATCTTTAGTGTTATAGTGTGAGAGCCGATCCTTGTTTGGTTAACCTCTCTCTTGTTTCCCTCCTCAGCCTATACTTAACCAGCATCTACGACCACTCCATATTCGAGGCCTTCAGTAAAGTCGTCCAGAAGCTCCTTCCTCAGTTACCAACACTGGAGAACCTTTTGAACATTTTCATATCCGTATGTTCACTTTTAATGCACTGAGTAACAGAACAAATGTTTCTACCGTCTCTTATTTACATCCTTCATGTTTACAGCATTCTGGGATCGAGAAAGCCTTCCTGTTTGACGTTGTAAGCAAGATTTACATCGCCACTGACAGCTCGCCCGTGGACATGCAGTCGTACGAACTCTGCTGCGATATGATCGATGTTGTCATTGATGTCTCCTGCATTTACGGGTGAGGAGATTTATATTGGTTTTAAGTGTTGGCACAGATTGTTTCCTTTCGACTTAAAGTTTAAAGGTGCCTTTCTTCCCCGTTGTTGGCAGGCTGATGCAGGATGGCAGCGGCTGCGCCTACGACAAGGAGTCTTTGGCTATCATCAGGCTGAACAACACCACCGTGCTTTATTTGAAAGAGGTCACAAAGTTCCTGGCTCTCGTCTGCATCCTCAGGGAGGAGAGCTTCGAAAGGAAAGGTGAGTGGTTTTAGCTGTTATAAACAGTTAGGTTGGCATCTGTCGACAGCGGTTTGCTTATACAGGATGTCCTGAGTGAGGGAATGAGGTGTGAAGCTGCCAGCTCACCGGTGTCTGAAGTTAAAACGAGGTTTTATTCGGCTGTTTTTAAATCAATTCTAAACTGACTCTGCACACATTAAAGCAGCGTTTTTCACACCCAAAATAGTCAACTTCTTTAAATTGGCCAGGTGTTTTTGAGTGAGTGATGAATATTTTGCTTTAAAAAGGAAGACTGACTGTAGGCTGTGAGATTTAGAACACAAATATTGTTGGCAGCACTGGTATATTCTTGTTTACCTGCAATTCAGTTTAACTTTTACTGGTGTGTAAATCGATTTACTCAAGTACGTGCTAAAGTTGAGATTTGAAGTACTTTCAAAAGACTATACTTATTACTACAATACAATTTTGTACAGCTAAAGATGATAAGTACTACATGTAGAAAATATAAGGCATTTTTGTAGGTTAAACTACAGTTTAAATATCTCAAATTTGCACCAATTACAACAGGAAAGCATATTAATTTCAATATCACAAACTCAAACCATTTTCCTATTATTATTGTTTTTCCTTTTTTAAGTGTGGGAGACAAAGCTTATATGTCTTTTTCAGAGAGTGTTTAACACAGTTTTTCAACGCTATGGTTGTAAAATGTCTTATAAAATTCAATTCAGCTTTATATGACGTATGTGTCCTCTTGGCAGGTCTGATCGAGTACAACTTTCACTGTTTCCGAAAAGCCATCCACGAGGTGTTTGAAGTCGGCAACGCGCCTCAAGACGCCCACTCGTCCGGTAACAACCTGACGAAGTACGCCGGCGCGCTCAACGGAAGTGCCGTTTAATACACAAAATGATAGATAAATTATGTGAAAGCACACATTACTCCTGAAAAACACGTGTTGCCTTATTGTGTGCAACAGACTGTGAGTCAGCTGAATAAGGAAAATAGACTAAATATGATCAAAGAAATATATGCTATTAGAAATATACGTGTTTTATGCCAAAAAAATACACACTTTTCTACTTTCTGCACATGTTTCGGTATCAAGATGTCAGCTATGTTTACCTAATGGCCAGTTACTTCTGTATACTCATAAAAAAACTCCTTAAGTGCTCATTGTCAATATGAGGGAAAAACTCCTTTGACAAGCTCTCAAACGCATTTCCTCCAACAAAACTTTACAGTCCAATCTTCTGTCATGTTCCTGCTTTATTTGGCTTTGAATTATAGGGTGCTGTGAAGGGATTTAATCCCTTGTATGAACAAAAGTCAGCACAGTGTTTGTGCTGCTGTGTTTTCTGTTGATAATGACTCATGTTCTCTGCTCAGGATCCCCTTAGCACTGTGCCAGTTTCACCATTAGAGCCTTGCTTTGATTCAACAGCGTGTTGGTCCTAATGGAGTCTGGAAATAAAGGATGATACTTTTCACTGGCACAAACCCTCCACCCCTGCTGGCCACTTGTTTTCTTAAGCTTGTGCTGAAGCTTTTGAACAAATTTACTCCACAGTTTTCTTTTCGATGCAAGCGTTGAATAATATTTTCAGAGATTGTTTTTTTATTACTGTACATAATTCTTTAATAAAATATGTTTCATATTTGATGAGTCAAACTTAACTGTGTCTTTGAGATTAACTTTTGTTATTATAATAACTTAAATGAATAAAGTTATTATAATCAAGAGATAATATATCATCATTTTGAGAAAACATAACAATGTATTACATACTTAGACATGAATATGACTGCTACTTTTTATTATTGTTTGACATATTTTCTATTCTTCACTATTCTACAATTATTTCTTAAGTATTTAACACAAAGACAGCATTATGGAAAACTATTTCACAATAAAGAAAAGTGTTAGGTGTTGTCTCGGGATTATACAGACTGTACAGATTTAACAAATAAAATAATTATAACATAAACAATCCAAATGAAAAGAATGATACCAAAAGATATACATATAAATCCATCACATGGGGTTTCTTCATCACTAAAATGTGAACTTATCTTAATAATAATAATAATAATACATTTTGTTTGTGTAGAACCATTTGGAACAGTGTTTATCAACAGGATATTCTAAATGACCCAATAACCGTACGATATAAAAGTTTATTGAAAGGTACATAAAGATTAAAAAAATACAATTAATTAAAAAGCTATTAAAACTTATGTAACAACACCATTGAAAATTAGACATACTGAGCAAGGTAGTAAAGCAAATAGTCATATCATGACATAATTATCATTTCTTTTAAATAACTTTCATCATTTTGAAGATTTCACAGATTGTGACTGTTGTAACTAGCAGATTTAAACAACAGGTGGCAGCATTTCCAAATGTAAATATTTGACCTTTCAGAAAGCTGTACAAGATTTCACTCCACTGCTCGAGCAAAAGTTCAAATACATAAATATTTGCTACAAATCCTCAACCATGAACTCTAACAGCCCAACATCAGCATCTGCAAATAGAAATGCCACACACATGTGTTTAAAGCCTCCATCATATACACATGCAGTGAATCCTGAGTTAATGGGTAGTGGCAGATTGGAGCCCCAGCTGAAGCCTCTAATCGTCCCCAGACCTCCTGCTCACCACTGTGGAAAATAAAGGTCAATGAGAGGGAAAATGATATCTTGATTTTTCTTTTTTCCAGGACCCTGCAGTTTGCTCCTGACCGCAACAGATTTCATAAGCCAGGAAAGAAACGTTAGACTTGAGGGTGAAAAACAATACAGAAAGTGTGCAGGGGTTAAAGCGACTGTTCAGTATCCTCCATGTGCAAAAAGGTTTTATAACTCCTCATGTTAAAGTTTCATAAGCCATTAAGACATTCTGTATAATTAATACACCTTAATATAGGCTAGTTGTAAACAGACACATTATATAGAGTATAGCCTACCTATAAAGTTAATGTTTATTTTTAGGATCACCACTCTCATAACAACTGAACCAACTTCATCTCACCCTGAAGAAAGCCAGAAAACTGCGAGAAGGTCAGTATGGGGACTTTGAGTTAAGATTTTTCTTCTCGAACTTCTATTTTTTAACTAAGAAAATGTGACCACCAAACATGACCATGTATAAACAGTAGATAAAACACTTAAAAATGTAAATAACTTTATAATAATTATTTTATCAATAAATTATAATGTGCATTGACATAAACGTATTATGTACTTTATAACACAGTTTATGATATATTATGAGTACAGCATCTGTGTTGTTTTTTTTATTCATTATTTATCTCTTAATACAAATACGGTTAAGCTATTTGATACAAAAAATCTCTAATAATCACATTCAATTAGACTACATTATCTATTAAGGGTAGGATACTGCTAACTTCCGAAATTCAAAGGGGTAAAGATAAGTAAGAAAAGTGAGAAAAGTGAAGGAAAGTATTTAAAACAATATTTTGCCAACTATATTTTCATATATTGATGATGGGCTAAATCATCAGATGACTTTTACTGTAGGAGTTTATGTGGGATTAAACTGCTGTAGAGCACATTAAATGGCTTATAGGTTACTATAAGGATTTTTCCTTTTAGAGAGATAATAAGGTGGTTTACGTCAGCAGCTGGGAGCCACATTTTTACTATGTATTTAAAATATTAAATGACATCCAAAGAAAACACAGTAAGTGTACCTTCTGTGAGGTTGAACTCCCCACAAGGTGAGCGAAAGGGAGGCAGACAGAGGGGGGAGGGCGGAGTTTGGGGAATGCTTTCCTTTTTACGCAGCAGATGCTTCAGTCAGTGGAAAGCCCGCAGTTTTCAACTCGCAGGAGTTTCTCGGAGGATTTAATTATCTGTCATTTTATCCAGCAGAGCAGCAGCAGCAGCAGCAGCAGCAGCAGCAGCAGCAGACACGATCCTGCAGAGACTCCTGAGAGAATCTCCAGAGGCACCGGTGCACACAGAGGTACGTTTACACTCGGGAGATTTAGAGGCAGGCTTTGCGAAGTGAAAGAGTAGATGATAAGTGAATTTAAAGAGTGTTTTGGTGATTTATGGTGCACTCATGAAGCCTTAAACTGCTCGCTGAGGAACAAACATGCTCACCTGTTTCTGTCGAGTTAAACACAGTGAGACTTTAATGAATGACTATAAACGGTAGCTCTCTCACTCTCTCTAAAGAGTAAAGTGTTTATAAATGAATGCTTTTGTCATAATTTAAATGAGACCACTTATTTTTTTAGAAAAGGGATGTTTATAAATGAATGCCTTTGTCATAATTTAAATGAGACCACTTATTTTTTTAGAAAAGTGATCCAGAGCATAACTTTACGCTTGATCAATTAATCAGCCAGATTTGTTTCTCGATTAATCAATTGATCAATTGGTCGGTAACATTTCTGTAATTGTGAAAAACGTCCATCCCAGTAGTAAAAGTTCTGAAGTGGCTGAAAATAGCATTTTCTAACATTATTGCATTAATAATTTATTTTTAATCGGTTTTCAAATGGTTATTTTTTCTGTAGATCGACTAATCACTGCAGATCTAGAAATACATTTTAAAAAAGCTATGTACTGAAAAGTGAAGAGCATGTATAACTGCAGGTTTGATTGCAAATTAAAAACTGAGAATCTCAACCATGTGTTTATATCACTATAATATTTAACACTTGCCAACACCAGTGGGATTCTTGAGAAATTGGCAGCCCCAAAAGTTGCTCTTATTAATGAAGAGAAATATGTATCATCGATAAAGTCATTATAAAGAATGAGTTAGTGAAAAATGCATCTTTCCAAGTCAAATATTTGACCCCCACTTCCAGGATGGACCAAAAAGGATGTTCTTTCTTTAGCGTGAGGAAACAGTGGATGTTATTGGGAGTTTGGGGCCTAAACAGGGTCCAAAGTGAGTATCTGATACTGTGAATAAGTGCAGTGGCCCCACCGTCCCATTTTTTCAAGTAGGATTTATGAGAAGAATAACAAGGAGACCTTTGAGGAAACGATCCCTTTTCATTTAATGTTCCTGGAATTGTCTTAGATGCAGAAGACAAGCTTAATATATGAGAACGCTTTTATCATTCAATGATTTTATTGAATTTATCTGAAGGCATGTTAACAACTCATTCAGCTTTAGTTAGTGATGTCATGTTTCCTTCAGATTACATATTTCTTCTGGAGACTCAGCAACCCCCCCTCCTCCTCTGGCCGCTCATAGTTTCCATCACCGCACACCATCCCCATACATACCGCCATCATGTTATAATCCATTTGGGTGAAATTAATACAATCATTGAAACAATGCAGCTCTCCAGGAACTCTTGTCTTTTTTTAGAAAACAGAGGGCGGAAGAAAAAATGCTTCTTTTTTTTAACTTCTTCTCAACCACAAGAGTTTGCCACGTTTTGGCCACAGTGGCATTCCTCTGAGATTCTTGCAATGGGCGAAGAAGGTTGTGCCTGTACACAATCACTGGAGACGAGCCAGACAGAAATAAAACAGAGAAGATTTCTGGATTGTAAAAGAGACTGACAGTCATAAAAACTCAGAAAGAGAGTCTCATCATGAGTCAGTCTCACTCACATATTCATGTCTTTTCCATTTCCCATTTCTGCTGTACAGCATGGGAAGAGTTTGAAATTAGCTCATCGCTTTAGGAAGATTGCAGTTTCAGGGGGTTTATTTGATAGAATATTTCTTTAAAATATTTCAAAGAAATAGAGCATAAAGTAGCCTATGAAGCTAAAGCTGAAGCTACAGAGGTGATTACCTTAGCTTAGCACAAAACAAGGCGAAAAGTCTAGGTATTGAAGAAATCTTAAGTCTAAATCTTACAAACAAATGTGTTTCATCGGTAGGCTATAGAAATATAAATAACAATTTGGGGTGTCATAGCTACCTCCTTAAACAATATTTTGGAAACAACTTTCAACTTTAGTTTGATGTAAATGTCTTTTTTTAAACACTAGCCTTTGTTGCTCCACCCTAAAATCATTCGCCTTTGCTGGAGAAAAAGTTTGATTTACCCAGCAGTCTTTGCTTTTTCTTGCTGATTTTGATAACAATTGCTCGTATAATGATATTCGATAATCAAAACCAACTCTCTGCCTGCCTTTACTCATGAGCAACAGACATGAAACAGAGACAGCCGGCAATTCTCTCAGAAAACAAACATCTGTTACCATTAACACCCAGCATTTTACCAATGCCAGCTGGCAGCTGATGGGAAATATGTTTACTTGTGTGTTTGTTTTGGAAGATAGTTGTCAGTATTTTAAGATCAGGCCGACTGTTTGCATAGGTCAATGTTCGCCTGCGAGTGTAATCCAAGGGCAACAACTACACTGCCAAAGTAACTTTAATGTACCTAATTTTAATAGACTCCATGGCTGCAATTGACTACAATCTTTTAATCTTTATTTCTACTTTTACTCTGGCGTCATTCATACAAAGATTCAGAGGTTTCACATGTATTTTTAGACACAATTATACTCGGTACTGGAAGGTAATGTTAGTTTAATCGGTCCTTACACATTCATGAGGATGAAACTTCTTGATCCTGGACATCCTTCTAGCACCAGCGTTGGGTGAAGTTTGTCCATTGATTCCCAAATTGTCTTTTCTCATATAATCATGTTAACTTCTCAACACTTGACTGTTATTAATAAGTAGTTCCCCTTCGAATATCCTGAATAAAGTAGTTTGGTACAAACAAATGGGGAAAATAGAACAGTGTTCAGTTCAGGAACACTTTCTTGACAGGCCAGCTGATCATACAAAGACATTAAAAGACAAATTGAGTCTCCTCTTTACTTTTGAAAATAAGTATTCTTCTACAGATAGGATTTGTATGGCACAAAGCTCAGTTGCTAGTAACCAATGAAACTGTTATACTTATAATGTTTTCCATTTGAAAAGAACAACAAAGAAAAATAATAAATGAATGTTTAGATGACCTTAGATGGTGATTTTCTGTAAAGGACATTCATATTTAGCTTAGGTTTGCCCGATTTCAAATATATCTTTCCAAAGAAACGTTTATAGAGCCATTGAAAAGACCTTTTAAAGGGTAAGACGAGCTTTAACTATGTAGTATTCAATAAGGAATCGGACAAAAGTTAAACAAGCCATGTTTTATTTCCCTTGTTTGTTTCTCAGTAGTCATCTTGCAGTCCCCATCCCGTAGGACTCAGCGTCAGGTCATGGTGTGATTTGCATGGTGGTGACTTGTTTACTTGTTGTCTGACTGAGATGTGTTTGTGAGTTTTGGGGACAGCAGCAGAGGTAAAGCTTCAGCTGCTGCCCACATTGTGTCACTTGATAAACAAACAGTCAGCAGGAGACTCATAAAACACCAGACACCTCTTAAAACCTGTTGAACCTTTCAACCTGTTTATGCATTAAATGGATATTGCCCTTACTCTTTTATAATGTGTGACAAATATATAAGGTGCTTCATCCTGTTATTTTGTAGGCTTATTGTACACGTTATCTGCCATTGGTATCTAATTAAAATGTATCAGATTATAGTTTATGTGTGAGAACATGTTCCTTTAAAAAGATGACATTAAGTTAAATTGAATCAAGCTAAAAGTTTGCTGACCTCACAATCTCAGTGTTTGAGAAGAATTCGTCCTGAGGGTATTTTTATCCAGAGATAACAATGGTGTTTTTGTTGGTATGTGTGCGTGTGAAGCTGAAAAAGGACATGTGGTTTACAGGACGTTTTATAAAACCCTATTTTTAAAAGCACTTTATTCCCTATGTTATTGTCTTAATATGACCGGCGTGTAATGGTTTTAGGAACAGATAGTTGGTGAAATGATCATGATAAAATGAAGCATTGGTAAACAGTTGCATCTTAACTTGCCCTTTTAAGGAGGCAACTTTTCATGTTGCAGAAACCAAAATAAGGTTTGCACATCTGCCGCTGCAGCATCTTAGAATACGTCATTGTTTACAACAAGCAATCCACCCTAATAGGATCTGTAATCAGAGACATCAAGATGTTCAATGTGTCCTCATGTTGATTTGTGTGCGTGCAGCTGAAATTAGCCTTGTGATCTGCAGGAACCGCACCACATTGAGCATCTTTGTACTGGTGATGAAAGGGAGCGCAGTCATCTGACAGCCACAAGAGACCAGCCTTGTGTTTCTTTTCTTTTTTTTCTGTATCAGTTTATAGCTGCAACTGTGAGGGTGTCACTTTCCCTCCAACGCTACGGGGGTCCACTTTTGTTGTCGTTTTCCACACAGTATTGTGCGGCTGTCAATATTCTCATTCACCTCCCCAAATCCAGGTTATGCAACCCAAGCAGTCACACAATGTGAGGACTGTTCTGAGGTCCAGAAGCCGTTAAAGTACCCTAATCCATTTCAGAAGGGAATAAACAGTGAAAGTGGGGTGGTAATTAAAAGGCAACTTTGTTACACGCTTTCCTGTTTTAAACTGAATGCTCACACATTGGGGTTATTTAATGGGTGTTACATTTAAAGAGAAAGCAGTGACTGTTTGTTAGAGCATTGAAAAAGCAAAACTAAATCTACAGTCACGCTAGAAGCCCCATAAGGCTATACTTATAGTTTATGGGCAACCAAATAGGAAATAGTTCAGCTTGTGAGTGGTATTTCCAACTCAGCGATATAAAGAATTTATGACAATGCGATGATGTCTCCGACTTTCTCAAAAGAACGGCAAAAATTTCAGCAAACCACTGTCAAAATGCCTAAAAATACTGCAAATCGTATTATTCTCTCTAATACAATCAATGTGAATCAAATAGGAGGTATGCAGTTTGTATCCGATTGCGCTTAATGCTACACAAATATTTTAAGTATAGCTAAAGCTCTGTAGGCAGTTCCTTTAAGGTCATGTGTTTATTTTCCTCTGAAATGCATTGTCATGTGTGAGCCTTTATATTATAATTACTTTGCTTGGTTTCTAAATGATGTCATGTCAGTGGAATTTTCCACATGGCTAGACACCCAAATTAGCAGATGTTTGCATGAACCAAATAGGAACCAATACGTGTTGACATATTTCACTCAAAGCCACGTTCTCTTTTTGATGGTGTCACTAGAAGAAAAGTATGAGAATCCCCAAACACATTAGGATACATTGTGCTGGGGCCATTAATGTCAATACAAAATGACATGATAATACATGAAACAGATGATGAGATATTTCAGAAGATCAAAGTTTCAATGGCATTTCCGTCCATAGAGCCACTAGCAACACACTTTTAAACTGATGCCTTCCTGTTGATACTGACCAAAACGTCTCTTTCTTGGTGCAATATTATATGTATATATATATATATATATATATATATACATATAATACTCACTTAAGAAAAGACAGAACGCTGTACAGGAAATGTTTCTTTTTCCAAAAAAGGCATTGAACCTGCTTTATAGTGCATGAATACGTATTTTGTGGCTTTGACAGGTTTACCGCTTACCTTCATTTTTTGTTCCACTGGATTTTATTACGTGTGACAGCGGTTTTCATCATGGAATAATCTGGTTTGTAAACCTCAGACATGAAATCCAAATTCCTCCAGGGGGAAAAATAAACACTCACACCCAGCACCAAGAACAGCAGCGTTTCTGGCTCCGGTCGTAAGAAAGTGTCCGGGTTGTAGGAGTGAAACAACAGCAGCGAGCCATGAAGGGACATGAGACAGGAGGCCTGGGAGACGGTTGCCATTTGGCTGCCACTACAAACGCTCAAAGCCAAAGACACTCTTATAAATCTCTCAGCGGGACAGACAGTGCATCAGGAGAAGAATTCAACTTGTCAACTCAACAAGGTGAATTGTGGGCTTAAATAGTTTCAGCTGCCGTGCAACTAAAGATTAAGTACTTAGGTAGGATGGATGAGTGTTTGGTTTAATGTCCCATGTTGAGAAGGAGAACAGGGGCGACAAGTATTCCTGGGTGTGATTCAAGAGGACACCTGTAGAGCAAAATGAAAACCTCCTTAACAAAGAGCTGACTGCATGTGAATCACTGTTTCAGACTGTTAATGTCACACAGTCTGGAGGACGTTATGATAAACAGACTCTTAGCAGATGTTCATTGGTTGTCAATTATGACCTTAAAGGGATAGTTTGGATCGTTTGAGGGGGGGTTATATGAGGTTCTTGTCCATAGTCTTCAACCTGCAGTAGATGATGGTTGGCAATCATCCATAAAAGCAAATAACCTAACTTCTGTGGACAGAGAACTCAACAAAACATATTTTAGTTACCCTGAAAAAGGCCTTATCAAAAAAGCAATCAATATCAGTTTGAGTGTTTGTAAAATGTTTTATATTTTCATTGCTTTACCTGTGCTTTCTTTAAAGCCACCAGACTTCATTGAAACAAGTTGTGATTTTCCTCGCAAAACACCTGAGCTTGATAGTCATTTGTTTGTGTTATTGTGTGACTTTGGTCAATCTAGACTAAACACCAGTCACACAATAACAACTTTAATCCCTTAATGGACCGAAATGTAGAAACAACATGTCTATTTGTGTACTTGACTAACAAACAGAATTATGTTAAAAAGTCAGTTTTTTGGTGCGTTTTGGGATTTGGAAAGAGTTCTCAGTCAGTTGCTCGCCCCAATGTTTTCTACAGTGTGATTCTTAGCATATTTGCTTATTTTATAGCTGACTATAAAGTTAGGCTGGACTTTACTATAGGAAGCATAAAATATTTGCTTCAACAGTAATGGATTGTAATGAGATGCTGTTATGTCTATTGGACGGCTAAAGGACAAGTTGATGACAGAAAAACAGCTGGAACCCACAAATGTGTTCGCAGATGTTGTGGCTCAGGAAGAGAAACATAAAGCTCAATACTGGGAAGACTATGTCCGGAAGGGAAGCCATTGTTCTATCAGTGCATTCAATGTAGACATGGACAGACGAGAATAGAAGCCCGAACCTCTTTAGACATTTTAGGAGGGAAGTGGGACTGATTTCCCCATCCAGACAGCAATTGGACAGAAAACAGACAGAGGATGTGGTGTTTTCTCTCCATTTGATTTGGTCCTCTTTGTTTTGTTGACCCAGCTTGATGCCCTGCAAGAGGAAGCAGCGCTGTTATCTGCAGGGAGAAGGGATGCAGGAGGGATGTCCTCTGTGTCGTGATAACATTGCAATGAGAGAAAAAGTCTCCCAACCGGCTGTGGTTCTGCCTCTGGCAATGACTGTAGGACATGAGCGAGAGCAGACCGTGTTTATCTTTTTATGTTTATCTGAAAATGCTGCATCATTGGTTATTAGAAACAAAATGTTTGATAGCCGACAGACATGAGGAATGTAAACTGCACTTTCACAGTGACTCCTTTAAGCAGACCAGATGCAAATACTCGGAGGTTATTGTCAATGTTGCAGGGAGAATTTAGATCCTTGAGGAAACGTGCCAATATGAAATTGCATTGAAAATGTAACCTCTGTGACTGATTAACCAATAAAGATTATACCTTTAGATTATTATTACTTTCATTCATTAAGGCATTGCAGTAACTGTCAATGTCTGGATCTGGAAACGTGTTTCTTTTCATTCTTACCAGCTTCATAACAGCACTATAAAATGTGTATTTCTGTGTAAAAAAAAGTGGTCGTCATTGGGTTTCACTGTGGTCTGGGTCCTCTCATCATTTTGCTGACGTCTTCCAGAGGGAGCTAGGACTAGGGGCGGGGGGGTATCGGCTCATTCCTCAATCCCTTCAGGGATTTTTCAAAGCCACACGGCTTCTCAACTGTACATTGTTGAACCCACCTCCTCATTTCTGACATTATAAAAAAATGTGAAAGCCATGCTGTGTCTAAAATAGGGGGAGAAATTATAAACAATTATCCTTTCCTAGTAAAATATTTAAGTGTCTGTCTTTGTGAATGTACCAGACATTGTGATCCAGAGCATGAACAAATACCCAAATTTAGAGACCTTATCCATAATCTAGATCCACACTGTATATACCTCTCAGAGCCATGCCTGGCCTGTCTGAACTGTTCCACAGGAGGGTACTTCTCCCATACTTAATTTCCTCGCTCATTTCCCTTCAATGCTGCAGAACATGGGGTCACATACCCTGCTAATGCCTCACTGTGTGCAGTCATCATGGTGAGATGATGTTATTGTCAGTGTTCCCAGACATATTTCCACCTGTCCTTCCTTTGCATAACAATCTCTGGATTCAATGATTTATTCAATAAGGGCTTCTTAAACTGAGGCTTAGAGACTCACTGTATTTAAACTGTACATCGAAACTTGTCCACACAGTTAAAACTGAAAAGTCCTAAAGGTTTTCTTTTATTTTTTATTATGATTATTTTCATTATCCTATCATATATTATAGACTTTATTTTCCATCTTACCCTCTTTCTCTCCGGCTTTTGATCTGCTTGGAGTTAAATTGAGGTACTTTTTTGAAGATCAATCATCTATAGTCATTGGGAATGTGTTTAGTGTCATAAACCCAGGCAAGCCTCAAGATCAATCATAAAAAGTTCCATAATGAGGCAATTGGGATTAAGGATGTAATTCACTCCTATTCAAAAGTTTTATGAGCAACTGAGGTCCAATTAAATATTTAAGTAGGACTTTTGGAGTAAATTAAAAGTACACTGCAAGATGTCGTATTTGTTTAAGAATATAACTGGTATTCTCTTAAGACAGTCGTTTTTTTTGTTCAATTAAGAAGTGAGATTTGTAGAGTACTATATGTGGTGTGAAAGTGTTGTGGTGAAAAACAAATGTAAAGTAGTCACCACCACCAAATGTTCACTGCTCTCATAGAATACACAGTATACTGTCCAGATCAGAATATTTAGTAACTCGCAGCAATAAAACATCCTAACAGCATTACAAGCGTGGTAATTTGTTACAGATCACAAGAGAAAGTTTTGCAGTTGTATAAACTAGAAAAGTATAAACTAGACAAACGAGCCCCTTAAACACTGGCCAAAAAAGATGAAAAAGCCCTCGAGAAACCTTTGTAATAGAGAAGGCTGTTTCAGTTCAGCTCTTAACAATTAATATTGTTTGGTTTCTCTTTCTCAATGCCAAACTGCCACAGGGGGTTTCGTACAAGAATGAGGAGGAAGGAGAAGCAGACATTATTAACTTTTAATCGTTAGCGGCTAGTGATCAAATAGGAGAAGCAGTTATATAATTAAATCCCTGTTTTACAATAAATGTTCTCTGTGTTACATGGTTCATTCAGCGTTTCTCTGCTTGCAAAAAAATGTTTTCTGGATGAGGAACATTTCTAAACGATGTTTAACTGTTAACTCCAGTATAATGTCACCAACAACCTCCTCCTCTTAGACTCTGGTCATTTGCAGTTACCAGGATCACGCCCCCCTGGCATTTACCTTTACTAGACTTTCAAGGACACAAAAGACAATCAAGAGACCAAACAACTACAAATACATGCAAAACATCTGCAAATAGACACAAAGAGACCACAAAGACAGTCATTGCAGCTATTAAACGGAGCAAAACAACAACAAAGTGACACAAAACAACAATACAGAGTCAAAATGTCTACAAACAAAGACCACTGACAAAAAAACAACATCATAAGGCCAAAACATTTTTTTTAAATTGACATTTAACAACCACAAAACAACACAACACCACAGAGAGATGTCTAAGGACTGCAAAGAGATACAAGCAATAGCAAAAAGACACTAAATTATTCTAAAATCTGTGTGCCCGTGTTTAGGAGGGGTAGTGGGGCCTTTGCATGTCTGTGCCCAGGGGCCCATTGTCTCATAGTCTTCCTAGGTCGAGGCATCCCACAGGGTTCAATACTTGGTCCCCTCCAGTTTATTGTCAAAGTAAATAGTGAATAGATTCTATCATGCCAAAAATCTGTGTTCAAGGACTCAAAAACTTCCCTTTTATAATCGCTTTTGACGTTTAATTATTTGATGTCCTGTAATATTCTGTGCCTTTATTGTGTTTTTAGTTTTCATGGATCTTTTCAAGTTGTGTAAAAAGTGTCTTTGAGCATTTTGTAACTCTTTTAAAGGTTTGTTCTTTTACTCCCATTTCTGTCTCTCCTGTTGGTCTTATTTCCCAGCTGTATATCCCAAAACTGTCTGCCTCCCTTCTTCCTGCTTTCTCTCTGTTTTACTAATCTCCCTTCTCCTCCTTCCTGCGCTGTCTTCTTGCTGATATCAAATACTAAACTGTGTCTGTGCATTCTCTCAGACAGGAGAAAGACATCATGAGCGACCGTTTCGACTGCAAAACATGCAACGAGTCCTTGTGCGGGCGAAAATACATCCAGGTGGAGGAGAAGCCCCACTGCATCCCCTGCTATGACCGCCTTTACGCCAAAACCTGCCAGGAGTGTAAAGAAGTTATCGGACATAATGCCAAGGTAAGCTCTACATGTACATTTACTCTATGGCTATATGTCACTTACTTTTTTACTTCTACTTCTACCTCTACTCAGCTTAATTCAATTGAAAACCACCTGTCATAAATCAAGACATAAATGCAATATATGAAATTATTTTATAAATTAGCAATTATTTTTTCTTTTTGATTAATTGTTAACTAATGGTCATTTTCTTAATCATCTGTTATTCTTCCGGTTTATTAAACATTTTCACTGTTTCCCCAGAGCCCTGGTGACGTGTTCAAATATATTATTTTGTTAGTTCAATGATCCAAAGACAATACATATTATATTTTTAATGATCTTAAACAGAAAAGGTGGCAAATGCTTATCCTTAACCAAAGAATATTTAGCATTTCTTTGGAAATGATGACGAATGAAACAAAATTAAAATGATGATTAAAACAACTTATATTTTTCATACTTTAGGAACAATAACACTTTTATGTAGGACTTTTTTTTACATTGCATTGTTGAAATTCTTACAGAGGATAATGATATGAGTACACTGATGTCTGCTTGCATTATGATAAATGTTCTAACTGATTTGACAAACAAGCTGGAGTTCCTGTAAAACATATCTCTACTTCCAGAACATCAAATTATCCATAATCTGTTTTGAAATTGTGAAAAGCCTTAGTTAGTGAAAATTAAAAACACTGAAGGTAAACCCACAGCTTGCATGAGGCCATCAGTGTGCTGTGAATTATGTGCTCCCTGTGAGGGACCAGCAGTAAATTACACTTCTGCTTTCTTTGGCTGTCCCTCCTATGCACGAGACACAACAACATCATCCTTCACCATTCGTCGTCCTTCTGCTTTAGTTGTTTCTCTAACTGTGAAACTCCACGCCTCAAAAATCAGTTTTTCACCCACTGTTCAGTGGAGCCATTCATCACAGAGCTTGCCTGAACTGTAGATGAACTGGAACACAAGCAGCTGTCGGAATTAAAAAAAAGACAAAGTGTGCTATTCTGAATATAACTAACAATGAAGAAAAGAGAATGCACAAAAAAACTTCTCTTATGCTCTTTCTCATACTCTACTGTTAACAGCAGGGTGTCATGGAAAGAAAGAAAGTTTAGGGTTGTACTCGTGTGGGAAAACATCCTAAAACACAAGTAACTTAGTCCTGTTGTTGATTGTGACCCCTGACCTCTATGCAGCAAACAATGGACTCACCGTATGAGGAACAATAACATATCAACTATTTTTTATTTACCTAGAGGTTAGGGTTAAATGTCAGATTCCCCATATTTTAACAGTTAAATAATGATCAGACATTCATTTATATTTGTCGTGTCTTATATACAGTATCAGACCGAAACCAACAACACAATAATCCTTCTCTCAATATCTGACTTTACTACAAGGTCATGCTACGAGATTAATGAAGAGACAAATCTATAGAAATGGGTCACAGACATAAATTGTAGTTTTTTAGCAAACAGGCTTAATTGTGCTTTTTTGTGTGTATAGCAAAGGAGTAGTTGATTGAGCAAGCACCGTTTTACTTCTTCAGATTACAACTTTTATTAAAAGAGCTGCTTTAATTGTACTTTAAAGCCATCAACTTCATCACAGATTACATTTTTAGCACATCCTAATGACACTCCAAACAAATTAATTGGACACACTTGTTTTGTTTTGTACACTCTTGTGATTCTTCTTTGTTTTATCCAGTCTGCCACATGTGTATGATTAATTTTGAGACTTCCATTCTGAATTCATAATGTAGTTTTATAATAGACTTTTTTCACCCTGTCCCCTACCAATTGGGCATTTTATATCCTGACTGGTTTTACTGGTTGCCCTGTTTGACTTTCATCTTATTTGGTTTTCTACGTATTCCTTTATTTTCATATTCCTGTGTTTTACTTAGCACAAATACTTTGTTGGTTTAGTTTTCTAATTTTATTTTTTGGCTGTTTATTATTTTATTTTTTATATATTTTTAAGTAAGATTTTCATTGTACGGTGTAACTGTCTGTTTTACTGTGCATATGACAATAAATATCTTGAATCTTCTTCCAGGAGCTCTTCTATGAGGACAGACATTACCACACTCACTGTTTCCGCTGTTTCCGCTGCGACCGCTCTCTGGCAGATGAGCCCTTCACGAGCCTGGAGGACGCGCTGGTGTGCAGCGACTGCTACTGCAACGAGTTTTCCTCCAAGTGTGTGTCCTGTGACAAGACAGTCATGCCAGGTAACAACAATAAAGACTTCTTATTCCCCCTATACCAAGTTCACAAACCTTCTCGGGGACACATCCTTAAGAAATTGCTCAAATAGTCAAAAAAGTTCACACCCTGTCTGTGCGGGGATAAAAAGGCTAATGACTTTTTGTTATCCAGGGTGTGACTGCTAAGATGTGACAGGATGATTGCTTCCTTGCTCGGCTGAAAATATCCCCAGCAGGGTTTTTTCAGCTCTGGCCTCTGTGACGACATCAGTACAGCACTGGTGTCGGATGACTGAAAATTACCCGGGGACTGTGGGTAGTGTGGGATATCATAAGTTACCAGTTCTTTTCTGAACTCAGCAGTGATTTCCTTCAGTTTCTGCTCAGCCTGGAATGCCTTTAAATTCTGCCCTGTTTTCCTAAAAGTGCAACCAAGTTCAAGTTTATATCACTGTCATTCCTTTGGGTTGCACTTCAGGTCCCAAAAGGTTGAAACAAGCCCCGTGATTAAATGAAACTCAGAGGCATGACTGGCTCCTGACTTCTATAAACCTCTGCAGTGAAGCATGTATTTCAAAGCAAAGAAAACAGCCACTTATGAAATGGTTAAACCTTGAAAATAAATAGCTTGAGAGCATTGCTTTGTTACAGCTTGTCAGATTGTTTTGATGCAAGATAAGCTGATGTAATTGTATGGTGCAGGAGGGCTGTGTAAAAACAGGTTGAGCCGTCACACTGAATCATCACTTTTTGTTCTCTCAGTGTGATGAATGCTATCAGATTTCATTCCAGTTTATAGTTACTTACAACAGTTGGTCAGAGATCAAAGGAATGTCCAAGTGACACACAATGGTTTGCAAATGTCAGGGAAGATGTCAGCACAGTTTTACAAACATCTCAATATTCATTCTCATCTGCTCCTTTGTTCTGTTTCCACTGACAGGGTCGAAGCTGTTGGAGTACGGCGGCTCCACGTGGCACGAGGACTGTTTTTTGTGTCACGGCTGCGAGAAGCCGATCGGTGCAGAGGCCTTCATCCCAGACAACAACAACTACTACTGTGTGCCGTGCTACGAGGGCAGGGTGGCTCCTCAGTGCAGCCACTGCAAAAAGGTGACACAGGATCTTTATTAATCTGTACATTACATCTCGTATAAATGATACAATCAAATCAACCAATGAGTGTTTCTCAGAGCTCAAGATGACAACTTCAAATGATTTGTTACTTAGACCATGTGACCAAAATTAAAGACACAAAACTTTGAGTTCATATTTCCACACATTACAATTAGGCATTGCTCAACTTTTGAAGAGTTTGCAAGTTTTTTTACAATATGAAACTAAACCATAATCTATCAGTGAATAGGCTGATGGCTACAACTATTTTATTTTGACTGATAAGATTTGTTTTACAAAAATGTAGTGTTTTTTTCACATTACAGGTGTCAGATTACAGGAGAAACATGAGTAAAAATCAGGGTCAAATGTACAAGAAGCATGAGCAGTGATAGGATTATATGATAGTGTTAGGACTTAATTAGTAGAAACCCAAAGGAAAACTCTATCATAGACACTAAAACACAATGTGTCACTGTAAAGAAGTTTCACATTTTACTCCTTCTGTGTACTTCAGGCTCTGACTAAAGGAGGGGTGACTTACAAGGACGAGGTGTGGCACAAAGAATGTTTTGTCTGCACGGGCTGCAAAGCTCCGCTGGCTGGCCAACCCTTCACCTCGCAGGGGGAGAGTCCATACTGTGTCAAGTGTTTCAGCAGCCTGTATGCCAAAAAGTGTGCTGGCTGCAACACGGCTATCACAGGTCAGTGGAGAATACAGAAACCCAGAGTTGTTCAAATAACAATTCAGGTGTATCCCTGGTTCAAGTCTGTCCTGGGTTGTTTGTCAACTCCTATATGTGTTCTACCTGTGATTCCTGTCCGCCCGACTATCTACTATCAACAACATGTCAGAAGAATTATCTTCAACAAGCAGGTGTAGGCGGTAAGGTGTGTTAAGTTTTAAACTTGGCAATAATACTGTACTTTCTCTGCGGTTTGCATATCTGCGTACACCTCCAGGTATTAGCAGTAAGTTACTAATGTTTTGATCCTTTGTTAGAAAGAGTGAACAGTATCATAAAAGCTTCGATCAGTTTTTCATATTTCCCATGAACCTTTCATATGTGTCCTATGGAATTCCACTTGAAATGGCAGACCCTTGTACTGACTACAAAATATAAATACATTGAGTAGATATTTCCAAACAAATTCTAATCATAAAGCAAAAACCTTGATTTAATTAAGTTTAAACATACAATGAGTGATTTTTCCTTCATGTTGAAGTCCAATATTGATTCTCTTTTAGCTCAGTTTTTGGTCTCCACCAGCTCCCACTGGAAATGTCCGTCTCTTTAGCTGCTAAATACTCCACCATGTTCACCATCTGGTTGCTAAATGCATTTGTTTGCTGTTCGGTGAGGAACAGGTAGCATACAGGGAATTTGAAGAGCTAATAAATTATAACCTCAAACTAGCTATAAAGCTAAAAAAAAAAAGAAAAGCTTTGTAGACTAGTATCCTTAAATGAAACCACTTAATGAACCAGTTCTGACAGGATTGTCTCATTTTCCCACTTCATTTTTTAAAATCACATATGAACTCTACACATGGCTTTAAGAGAAACAAGAACTTTGAATAGATATGTTGACCACAGCTATGAGGAGCAGCAGGTTGCCAGAACTGGCAGCGCTTTCTTATTGTTTTGGCCAACCTGTGATGTAATCTTGAATTAAGTTGTGTTATTTTCGTCATGCTGCAAGGCTGTTATTACATTTTCCACCCCCAGTCAAACATTCCTTCATTAGTTGTTCATGTGATGTATTTGTGTCTCTCAGGGTTTGGAGATGGGAAGTACGTTTCTTTTGAGGAACGGCAGTGGCACCAGCCGTGCTTCAAGTGTACGCGCTGCTCTGTATCGCTGGTGGGCTCCGGCTTCTTCCCGGACCGCGACCAGATCTTGTGTACAGACTGCAATAACGATGACTGACCGATACTAACCACACCCAGACACCAACCACGACTGAGAGGAGCAGCAAACCTTATAAACCTCGGCCGTGCACATGAACACAGCAATATTCCTAATTCACTCACATTGTAAAGCTGATACAAAGCTCAGTATTAACAACTCAATACTAACGACAGCCTTTAGCACATTGATATGTTTGTATAAATTCTGCAGAAATGTCCTGCGATGTATGTGTATGACTTTGTTTGTCATAATTTTATATTTCTCACACATGAAAGATAACGTAGAAACTATAAATGTATCATTTTAAATTAAACAGTTTTTATTTTAACAAATTTCTTCATCACTGCTAGACAAAAGCAAAATGTTAAACCTATGCTTGTATATCTACTTTTTACAGAATATTACAATTTATAAAACAGCCCTTGCTCTTCTCTATGTGCTGTAGTAAACGTATTTGTTGAAAATGATCTGTTTGAAGGAAACTTATATGTTTTGTATTCTTTCCAGCTTAAAACATTTTCTAATGGCGTACATGGAATAATAATAAATGTCAAAAAACAAAGTGTGTTGTACAAAAGCTAACTGTCTATATTACAATGCACAACATTTAGCCACTGCAAACTGCAGACAGTTGTACTTCCTGTTTCTCCAATTCACTCAGAAATGACATAACATTGGTTGAAGTAGCCTTCTGTTAAATTGACATTTATCTTGTGTAAGATTTGTACACTAGAGTGTTAAAAGTCAGTAGTCAGAAGTCTCTTTTGGGGTGTATCGAGGACCTCACACAACATACTTATTTAATGTGATGAGAACCCATCACATTATGTAAAACTGGTTGGAGCATTAGCCAATAGAAGAGCGAGTGTTACATAGGGATGCCATCATGTTATAGAAATAAACAAAGGAGTCCAATCGAGATGTTTCAGGTAGGGGGCAATGTGTGGGAAACTCCCTTTGTATGGAACTTTGGGATTTTAGCCTTTGGAGACTATTTACAGGCACAGAATCCAATTATACACTACAGGAAAGGCAAAACTCCAAAAAGCAAAAAAGGGCCCCGTTTACCAAAAATGGCTTTCTATGAGTAGTCCCATGCAGACTTTCCCTTACTATTACTTACATAATCTACATAAATATTTACAGTTCAGAACCTCTGTTCTGATCTGCTCTGATTGTGTTTATATGGAGTCTGTGCAAGGCTAGTGTCCATGTCAGGAGGAGAAGAGCACAAAACCAAGATGATGTAGTAAAGGCACACTGAAACGTTTCCATAAAAGTTATTTCAGCTTCTAGTTTATTAATGCTAACTGAAATACCTGGTTCCAGATCTTTTGAGCTTAAGGAAAATATTTTAATTAGATAGAACTAAAATAACTTTCTTATGGGAAGCAGCATTTTTTGTACAAATAATATTTTTGAACTTAACATTTTTATTTTGACAGAATAAAGAAAGTCCTGAAATGTCCACAACTCAAGTTAAATGTAACAGGTGTACTTGGAGTTCAGATGTTTCAAATAAAAGAAGGATATAACGTTAACAATAACAAAGTGACGGCTGCTAATGTGAATATATGGTCACCTCTCACTCCAGGAGCCCGGTACTCCCTCATTAACTGAGAAATGTAACCGTCCAGAAGTGATATACATTCCTGTTACTTCCTGCTTTTGATCATAATTTACGACTCATGTTAAAGTGTTGACTCGCTGCAACAAGCATGTTCTTTATGCCCCGTTAAGATCTTATCACAAGATCGACTCCAGATGAAAAATAAGAGCGCCATGTGGTGCTGATATTTGTTTGAACTTTTCCCATGACTCTTTCTGAGATATGTTTGACCTTGTTTGTGGGGATGTAGGCGAACAAGTCTTGTTTGGTCCCTGGAGGAGGAGGAGGAGGAGGAGGAGGAGGAGGAAGGATGGGGTTGAAGCTCCTCAGTGAATATTTAAGATTTCACGTCACCCCGCTCAGAGGCCGGGGACATAAACTCAGCTGGATCCTGCTGGTGGAGGCTGTTAAAGTAATTAGAAGACATTACTCTGACTCGGTGACCACAGAATAAGTAACCGGGGGGTGTTGTGCTGCATATTTCCTTAAGTCCTTAGATGACTGTGTGTACTATCGAGAAGAATTCAGTGTATGTGGGTTTCTGACATTTTTAAAAAGAGGGTCAGTTTAACTTAAACCAAAAATATGAAAAAAAGGCTTGGACCTCAGAGGTTCAGTTGACCAAAACACATTTGTCATTTAACCCACATGGTTTCTAGTCAGACAGATTATTTAGTTTTTACGCACACATCCATCTCTCATTCTGCCCTAATGGAAGTGGGTAGTTTATTAGGAGATAGTCCTGAGGAAAACTGATGACAGAGATTATAATGGTTTTTCATCTACATCTAAAGTATATCCTATATGTGTGCATGCTTCTATAGATTCAAAACAGTGTACCTTAAAAACAAAATAGTTTTAGCGACAAAATCCTTTACCAAGGTATATTTTATTTTATACTTCGCAATATCAATATTATTCCTGTTCAAAATGATTGAAAAATGTATGAAATTCTTGATGTTGAAAACTGCAGCTAGATTGCTTTTTCATAATATTGTAACAGTTCATCAGGTAACTGGATTAACCCAAATCACACATTTCTGTCTATTTATCTTACCACAGGGTCCAATTAGTATCTGTTTAAAACAAGTTTGTGATTTCCTTTAGCAAATGGCATCTGTCCATTTGATCTCTTAGCTGAACCAACATGGACTAGAGTCCTCGGAGAGCTCAGAGGAAGTCAAATTGGAACTTCTGTTACAACTGAGGATCACATGATAAGATTATCGGGAGATTGTTTTGCCAACTAACAGATATGATTACCAGAAAATAACGCCTGTTTTCTGTTAATGCGGTGAATAAAACCAAAAAATGGAGGACTACACCCAGCGGCTCAGTAAGAAATCCCACAGGATCATAATAGACGCCCATCACCTGAGCAACTAACTGTTTCCAACCACCAGACTCAGGGACAGTTTCATCCCACAGGCCATTACACTACTAAACACCTGACCCATTAAATGTGTTTTATGTCTTGTAGTTTCATTGTTGAGGAACCTGCAAGTTTTTCATTCATTACATACTACACCGTAGTTATAAATCAATATTGCCATATATTTACCCTGGTTATTGATTTATTTTGTATTTCTTATATATTTATTAGGTTTACATTTTGTTAACAAGAAACTCTTCAAAATGACAAATAATAAACATGTATTTTCAAACAAATATATCAAATTGGATAAATAAATGCCTACATTGCCTGTAATAGCACATTCCACATAATAATAATAATAAAGATAAAATATTTTTTAAAATCTATTGAAACATGGTATATATCCTATAGATCTCTTGAGTTTATATATAAAAAAAAAAAGTTTAAAGTCACTTTTTGAGAATCTTTGAGGCAAGTTTAACAGAAGAAATGAACAACCACAGTTTTTGGAACATACTCTGACTCAGTGGAGCAGCAACACCACAAGTAATGACAAATAACAACATAAGAAAAGCTTCATTTCCAGTAAAGGTCTGCAGGGTGGAAATTAAGTTGTATGCTTTACTCTTAGCTTTCTGCTGAAGGCATCATTATTTTAAGTTGTTTTTTCATAGCGCGGCTGACACTTGACTGAACTCACATGGTGGTTTTCAACAACACAACAACATCATTCATCACAATCGAGGAAGTTTCCCAGGAGACACTGACTCTGCTAAAATAACTTGTACGCTAAGAAGAGTGTGTGGCTGCAAATCTGATTCTTTTAAGCCTTAGACTTCAATTAACATCTTTCTTATTTGTTCAAAATGCCTAAGAAATTCAAACACCATGCAGCTGAGTCACTTTAAGTTTGACTGCAGGAATTCTATTTGGCTCCAAAAAACGTAATTAAAGTTTTGCCTTGGTCAATTATTTCCAGATAATTTCCAGGAGTGACAGGAAATGAAACAAAGATTTGCTGTTAACAGTTAAGTGGTGAAACACACATTGTACATCCATGCCTCATTACTCACACACCCCAAGGTTAAACGTGTGGAATGTATTATGGTGTGTGAGTTTCCAGCCAGATTGCATTACGTAATTGTCGATGCTGAATGTGACTTGTGAGTGAGTCATGGGCTGACATGTAACCTGGTCTCAATCACAGACTCTGCAGTATTTATGGGCTGGATGTCTGGGGGAGACATGGGAGGACACCAAGAAATAATACTGCTGGGAGAAGAATGTGCCGTATGTCTCAAGACCTGTGTGAATGCTCCATGTCATTAGTTATGAATCACAAACCCAGGTAAAGAGCAAAGGCCCCACTAAAACCTGTGGGAAAAAGCTGACATTCACCACTGTCTGTTGGTAATAAAGTAGTGAAAAGGGTATAGTACATATCCTACAGTGTAGTCACAACCACATTCATATATTTTTGCTGATTTTTTATTATTACAGTATTGGATTAACTTATTTTAATCTGTTTATTTGAATTATGCACACTTTTGAATGTCATAGCTTTGAGTTTTAGAGATGTTTTGATTTGATTTTCTATTGAAATAAATGGAATCATACTTTAATGTACTGCTTTTTCTATTCCTTTGCACAAGGAAGTATTGGGTTCAATGCATTCAGCATTCATTTCCATATCCATGACTTTAAAACATATTTTCTGTTTGTTTTGTCCCTGAAAAATCGGACTTTAGTGTTCATGTGCAGATAAATTAACTTTGACTCCGTTCTGCACAAGTAAAGCTTCGCCTGAACCTTAAACTAAAACATGTATGAATTAGTCTGCTCTCATGGAGGTCAAAGATCATCTCCAGGTTTGAATGTTCTTTACCTCATCAACTCACAAGTTAAATTCTCTCTCTGACATATTTTATTCTGCTGCACCCTCAGGTGGAGGATGAGTGCCACTACACACTGATGGAGGGCATCTCTAAACAGGGACCATTAGTTTGTGACCTTACTTAAATACTTTAAGAAGATGTTATAATTACAAGTCAGTGTCCACTTTGCTCCATTCTAAAATAGATAAACTTAATATATTTAATAAGATCTATGTTAAGTGCATGCAGTGAAGCTCATATGGTATCCAGAGATAAAAAGTATGTAGGTTGATAAAAGACATGATAAGATGTACCTTTATTAATCCCCATTGATATGCAGCCCCAAATCCCCTAAAATGTTTTTGTATATAAAAAATGAATTTCTCCCTCCTACATGAATGTATAGATTTGTTTGGGACTCACAGCCTACTGGCAACACGTACAATGTAGTTTAACTAGAGTGATAGTTGAACTGAAATATAAAAATGTATTACGTTACACCGAAAGTACTTTAAATCGACCATATTTGCAATATACACGTAATAAACTATGTTGTGGTAACCTGAGCCAATCTAAAATACCTATTAACAACAACAACAACACAATGTCTGTCAGTCAAAGTGTGTTATTTTTGGACGTAGGCTATATGTTTCACATTACTCCAACCTGCTGTCTGAGCGTAATGGCCTATCAGATTAACCACAACAACAACAGCAGGTAAAAGTGTCTCCATCCGTTTTAATAAAATAAGGGTTTTTTCATCTCAACGACGAGAGATATACCATTTATATATATACAGTGGGGCAAAAAAGTATTTAGTCAGCCACCAATTGTGCAAGTTCTCCCATTTAAAAAGATGAGAGAGGCCTGTAATTTTTATCATAGGTACACTTCAACTATGAGAGACAGAATGGGGGAAACAATCCAGGAAATCACATTGTAGGATTTTTAATGAATTAATTTTCTAATTATTGTGGAAAATAAGTATTTGGTCAATAACAAAAGTTCATCTCAATACTTTGTTATATACCCTTTGTTGGCAATGACAGAGGTCAAACGTTTTCTGTAAGTCTTCACAAGGTTTCCACACACTGTTGCTGGTATTTTGGCCCATTCCTCCATGCAGATCTCCTCTAAAGCAGTGATGTTTTGGGGCTGTCGCTGGGCAACACGGACTTTCAACTCCCTCCAAAGATTTTCTATGGGGTTGAGATCTGGAGACTGGCTAGGCCACTCCAGGACCTTGAAATGCTTCTTACGAAGCCACTCCTTCGTTGCCCTGGCGGTGTGTTTGGGATCATTGTCATGCTGAAAGACCCAGCCACGCTTCATCTTCAGTGCCCTTGCTGATGGAAGGAGGTTTTCACTCAAAATCTCACGATACATGGCCCCATTCATTCTTGCCTTTACACGGATCAGTCGTCCTGGTCCCTTTGCAGAAAAACAGCCCCAAAGCATGATGTTTCCACCCCCATGCTTCACAGTAGGTATGGTGTTCTTTGGATGCAACTCTGCATTCTTTCTCCTCCAAACACGACGAGTTGAGTTTTTACCAAAAAGTTCTATTTTGGTTTCATCTGACCATATGACATTCTCCCAATCCTCTTCTGGATCATCCAAATGCCCTCTAGCAAACTTCAGACGGGCCTGGACATGTACTGGCTTAAGCAGGGGGACACGTCTGGAACTGCAGGATTTAAGTCCCTGGCGGCGTAGTGTGTTACTGATGGTAGCCTCTGTTACTTTGGTCCCAGCTCTCTGCAGGTCATTCACTAGGTCCCCCCGTGTGGTTCTGGGATTTTTGCTCACCGTTCTTGTGATCATTTTGACCCCACGGGGTGAGATCTTGCGTGGAGCCCCAGATGGAGGGAGATTAGCAGTGGTCTTGTATGTCTTCCATTTTCTAATAATTGCTCCCACAGTTGATTTCTTCACACCAAGCTGCTTACCTATTGCAGATTCAGTTTTCCCAGCCTGGTGCAGGTCTACAATTTTGTCTCTGGTCTCCTTTGACAGCTCTTTGGTCTTGGCCATAGTGGAGTTTGGAGTATGAGTGTTTGAGGTTGTGGACAGGTGTCTTTTATACTGATAACGAGTTCAAAAAGGTGCCATTAATACAGGTAACGAGTGGAGGACAGAGGAGCCTCTTAAAGAAGAAGTTACAGGTCTGTGAGAGCCAGAAATCTTGCTTGTTTGTAGGTGACCAAATACTTATTTTACCGAAGAATTTACCAATTAATTCATTAAAAATCAGACAATGTGATTTCCTGGATTTTTTTTCTCATTCTGTCTCTCATAGTTGAGGTATACCTATGATAAAAATTACAGGCCTCTCTCATCTTTTTAAATGGGAGAACTTGCACAATTGGTGGCTGACTAAATACTTTTTTGCCCCACTGTATATGATAGGATGGATAATGTTGAATATGATATGCCTTCATGCGCTGAATTTCTTTCTGCTGCAAACATTGTGATTTATTTCTGAGCCACCACACTGAAATCTCCAGGCCTTTAATACCAGTTGGATATACAGATTTATTTGGACTTTTTTTTTGTCTGATTTTATTAGATGTTATGTTACAGAGGTTACATTTCACCGTGCGTAGGCTACGTAAGAAATTGTCGTAAAGGATTCCCTGGTTGCTATGGTTTCTGCGGTGCCTTATTAATGTAAGATCATCATTTAAACAAAAACAAAACCTGAAGACGGTCAAGAAAGGTGTTTTCTCAACTTTCACTCGGCGATTTGTCTCAGAGTATTGCTTCTGCTCCTAATTGTCAAGAGCTAAGGCCTCACAGAAACTTCTCGAAGCGAGAAAAGGGACTTTCAGCATGGAAAATGTGAGAATGGAAAAAATATATAGCTAAAATAGATTAAGATTGTGAATACTGTTAATTACTCCAAAGTACTAAACTTGGTACATAATTCCCAGAATATATGTGACATATTTTCTTATAGTATATCAAAAGATGCAATATTTAATATGTAATATACACCTGACATACAATACGAGTATCACAACATTCCCTGACATGAGGGAAAAAAGTTGGGTTTGTTACCTGACCTTTCTTAAAGAGGTTTTGAGACTTTTAGTCTTTCAATATTGTGTTTACGTGTTGGATATTCCTAAATAAATGTTGTCGAGCCAAAAAGTCTGCTTTGAAAAACTCTATCCTGCCTGTATTGTACTTGTATATCCTAACATAAGTGTGTGTTGTTGCAGTGTGATGTACCCCTCACAGGAAGGAGAGTCTCTTTACGCCAGACAGAGGGAGCCAGGAGGCCTACAGGCTGCAGACGGTGTCCAGGCTGCAGGGACAACCAGGTGACACAAATTGCACAGAACATAATCCTCAAGATCCTTTTATTATGACAAAGCAATTCCTCTGCAGAGTATCTGATGTAGATGTTCCTCTTTTGAAATTATAAAAGTATGTTTAAAATCTCAATTTTACTGGATCCTGACTTACTCTCGTGTTTTGCTGTCCTTTGCCAGGTGCCAGCTTCAACCCAAAAGCGCTGGCGCTCTCCTGCTGCTGCTGCTGCTGCAGACCTTCCCCAGAAAAGGGAGCAGACCTCTGGGGCCCTTCCTTCCAAACCTGCTAACTTGCCACCTGTTGCTATTGTGGTCCCCAGCCCCCAGACCTCCACTGCTCCACTGGACCACGACGCACCATGTGTATGTGTCAACATACACAACCGCTCAGTAGAAGAGTTCCAGCGCATCTACCATGGAGTTGTGGATGACATGCTGTGGTACGTTGTGTCAACACATATTAATTACATTTACCAAATCACTTAGAAATCCATCTCTTAGTTTTTGATTAATCAAAAAACTTATTTTATTTCCTCCCACTCCTCACAGGTTCTCAAGCGGCCGTCCTCGTCCATACGGACTAGATCTTGGGCGTCGTATTAAGCATGAGCTGTGGCAGCGACTGGACTGTCCCTTGTTCACAGAAACAGTCGGGGAAGACGGTCTGGTTCACGTTGATGTTTCCTACGGGGCCGGGGTCCATCCTCCGCTTTGCCAGGTGGACATTTTAGGGGAGCCAAAGCCCAGGGCGCTACCTGCAAAACGAGCTAAGAAATAAAAAATGCTCAAATACCATGACATGTGTATATCATACTGTTCTTAGAGGTTACGAGTTGTAGTGTTAAGATTTAAAGTTCAAGTTTGAAAGTTGAAGTATTGTTTTTAAGTATACAGTGAGTTTTTATGTTTTCATAATTATAAGGTTTGTAGTTTTAAGGTTTAAGTAAGGTTTAGTTTGTTTCTGTTTAAGTACTGGAATTTAAAGAGTCTTAGTTTAGGTTCTGTAGTTTTAGGATTAAGTATCCTAGTTCAAGCACCTCTGCCTCCACCTGCCGCCTCCACCCTGCAGCCTCCTCCTGCAGCCTCCGTCAGCAAATCTCTATCATGTTGCCATGTGGAGACCTCAGTGTAACAGCAAGGACCAGATACACACATGTAAATATAAGGCTTCAGTTTACATGCAGAAACATAGCAGTGTAATAATAACATGCCTGGACTGATTCAAACATGTCTCTGTTGCTTTATTGTTTTCTTCCTCTTCTCTCAGGTGTATACATACTTGTTGTGTAAGACAGAGCAAACACCCATCAACTGAAACCTGACTGATTGTGATGCTAAACTTCATCGACCAGAAGGAGCTCCTCTTTGTCACTCGCCTTTGAACGCAAGGTAGTTAATAAGGCTGATGTGTGTATATTTGTTAGTGCTATCTCAGTTAATCTTATCAAGCCTGTGGAAGTCTTTCAATAAAAACAGCGGTGAACATTTTATATGTAAGGTTGAATCTTTTTTCAGGAAAAGGAAACTCTTAGATGTTATAGGGATTGGTATCGGTAATTTAAAGTAGACTCTTGGTGTTAGGATTTTTGAAGGAGGTTTGGGCATGAATGCTATTTTAATGCAACACATTTTCTTAGTTTTTTTCTCCAAACTTAGTTGGACTTCCACATCTACCAGGACCTGATGCAGGGCCATGAAGAAGATTCCATCAACAGCTGTGAACCAGAGATGCTTCCTCCTCCTAACCCGGCTCCTCAACCAAACTGATTTATTAAATGTATATTGTATATTCATATATGTTTGTTTTTTATACAACCTGTTTCCTTATTCAGAATTATTTGATTGAGAATGTTTCGTGTTATGCTGTACGTATGTATCACATCTACACAAAATATAATCTTCTGATGCTGAAACTATAAAGAGAAGTAGTAAAACATTTTTAAAAATACAATACGTTGTGATATTTGTACCTTCTCTTTATCCATCCATCCATCCATCCATATTTTTTCTCTACCATTACATGTGTATTCATTAGCAGTGATTGCTCAACACTTGGAAACGGGAAGCACCGTCATGCAGCTGCAAGACCAACCAGGTAAAAGTGGTCACCTTAAATAATTATCTCACTAGCCCTCAGTTTCCTGTGAAACGGAGAATCACACGAATGGAAAGTGCCATCTGTGTTTCTATCTTTGTTGCCTCATTTCCAAAGAACACGCTCAAGACTTTTGGCCCAAACTGTTCAGTCGCTATAGCTTAACCTCATGGATCATCTAATGGATATCTATGTTAATGAAGAGGACCCATCAGCTTGTTCTGGCAAGAGGAAGAGTTTGTTAAAAAGTTCAGAAAGTATTTACGAAAACGTGTTGATTCACACTCTGGAGCCGCAAAGCACCGGACCTGCGCCCTCAGGTAATGAACATTGGCAAACAAGTTTTAGGATTATACCTGACCATAAAATGTGAAATGAAGCACAAAATAAGGGGAAAAAAAGTTACGGGACATTCTAAAATCCACTTTGACCTTCTTTTGTCACGCTTTATAGTCCTCAGCCAGGGGATAATCAGCTTAACGATATATTTAAAATAAAATGTTGACAGTTTCTGAGCTATAATGTTTGATGTTTTAGCAAAATAAGACTCATTAATTAACATTAATCACATAGTACATCTGGGGCTGGTGGTAATGTCCATTTGGGGGGCACCAGGAAATCAGGGAATGACCAAATATCGTTCAGTCAGTGTCCGGTGTCTCTCTTGTGGCAAAAACAATAAATTAGTTCATTTGGTTTAATTCCACACTGAGAAACAAACATTACAAACACTCACTTGTGCCTTCAGGCGCTGAAGAAAAGAAGGAGAGTTCCTGCAGAGTGTCAGGGTGTCTGGTTCTGCTGTGTCTTCTCCTGCTGACTGGACTCATAACTCTGGGTTGCCTGTGTGAGTACTTTGTTGGCACAATGATAAAAAACTGAGATGATAACAGTGGTGTACATCATATTTTTTATTTGTTTTTGTGTCAAACAGTCACCAAAAGCAACACTGAGTGGAAAATGGAGATGTTCATGTTACACAACATAACTGAACAGAGAGACCAGCTGAAGAGCAGCTACATCAACCTGACTGTGCAGCGAGACCAGCTGTATCAAACTGTTCTATACTTGTCCACCGTGGTAAATAATCCTCAGAGAAAGTCTGCAGCTTCACGTAACCATTATTCTTCGGACTAAGAAGCTTCAAATAGGACTGGCAAGTGAGGGATATTAATTAGCTTTATACACATGTTCACATATTGTTGTATTCAAAACATGTTAACAGACTTTAATGTCTAATAACCCTTTAAAGAAAGAAAGTCAAATGTAGATGCATTAAAGGTTCCCTATTAACCTCTTTTTCGACAATATTATATTTAAATATTATAGGTCTCAGATATTTACAAAACATGTCTCTGAAGGGTTTGGCTCTAAATACCAAACAGATCATTGTAGCATGCCATAAACCCCTCTGTTTCAGCCTCTTAAAGTCCTGATTCTGTGTCTGTAGCTTTAAATGCGTGCTGGCCACACCCCTCTGCGAGATGAGTGGTTTAAAAAACACAATGGCGCTGTGGTGTGTAACCTTGGTTGGTTATTGGCTAATGGTTGCACGAGCCAAAAACACATTGTGACATCACAAAGTGGCAAACGTCTGATCAGTTCATTTTTGGACAGTCTTTATATAGATGGATCAGGA
Source organism: Eleginops maclovinus (assembly GCF_036324505.1). Classification (NCBI taxonomy): domain Eukaryota; kingdom Metazoa; phylum Chordata; class Actinopteri; order Perciformes; family Eleginopidae; genus Eleginops; species Eleginops maclovinus. The sequence continues at coordinate 8,826,306 of NC_086361.1, read as the reverse complement.
CAAGAAGAGAGGGAATCTTCTTTCCTGAGCTTTCCAAACCTCGTTATACATATTTATTTATGAATAAAAGGGATTAAAAAGAGGATTGCGCATAGTAAGTGACCTTTTAAGACCTTAAACATGTTTTGGGAAGTGAAACTACATACAGTATGTGAAAAAGAGAAAGGTTTCTGTGCCAGTCATGCAGAAAAAAATGACAATACAAACTCCAGCTAAATTGTTTAACTTTTTGAAGTCAACTCATTTCTAGTCAGCAAATGTAGGGCTGCTTTTGTTCTCAAATCCAACAACAAGTTGAGATCACATCAAAGCGAAAACTGTGCAGAAATAATCAACCATAGTTCATTCCAGTCGGTTGTTTGTGTATTGCGTTTAAGAATCCTGTAATGTGGATAAGTTTTGCACGTTTGTTTTGTTAGCCTTTAAGACAAACAGACTTAGGAGTGGGAGCTTGTTTTTGGTCACCAGAATTTTATTATTTATAACTTGGCTCTAGTTTGGGCTGGTAGTGGCTACTGTGGGTACTAATGTACAATAACATTGAAATGCAAGAGGTAGAATGAGGTAGAATGTCCGATGTTTAAAATGCATTACAAATCCTTTTTAATGTATCTGCAGGCAAAATGTTTGAAGTTATCTATGCTTTTACATGTATATTCATTCAGTGTTTTCAAAAATAAAAAAAAATCTTGAATATTTACATCAGTTTAAGCCTGGATCTTCTTTTAAGACACATTTGGTTGATGGTTCTAGTTCTAAGTCGATTAAATTAGAAGTTTTAGTAAACTGGTGAATATGTCATTATCATTCGAGATGACAGATAACGATGAGACACTAGTTTACATAATTTGAAAATACAAGTTCAATTGCTGCCTTAAAAACATGACTTATACAAACTGAAGATAAAATTGGTATAAATATCGGTAAAGTTAACTTTACTTGTGGTTGTGATTTAAGATGGTGTAGAATTTAAAGTTGATTTGACAAGATAATGAATGTTTTCTTGAATCGATAACATAACATTTTAAGTTTCTTCTCAACTCAAAAGTATGATGTTTTCATTATTTCAAAATCTTGTGTAGCTCAAGTTGGTGAGTGGAAACAAAGTGTATCTTGACATTGAGTTCACTCTTGTTTTTAAGGCAGCAATCGAAGTTATGTTTTGTTTTTAAGTTGAACCAACCAAGGCTTTTTTTTTTTTTTCCTCCAACATTTGTTGATCAAATTACTTAAAAAAACTTCTTCCCAGGTGTTTAAATCCATCCACTTGTTAAAACAGCCTTAGATATTTAGGGTTTCCACAGACAAATACTAGGCAACATCACGTAACACGATGCTGTCAATCAGCTTGTGCTCTGTTTAGTTAGGTTATTATTTACATACAACAAACTGGGAACTGTCAGAAGAGAATGTGCTTGCTATTTCCTAAATACGTAATGTAAACACTCATAATATTTTGACAATTCCCCAAAAATTATCCCATAGTTTTAACCTAACTCCAAAAATATATGTGGGAACTAATCCAGCTAGAGGTCAATGTTGAAGTTCCACAGGCCTGCGTCTGCCAGTGATTGACATAAAACAACAAAGACTAATGGTCCTTATTACAGCCAGCAAGCAATTGTGAGCCGATTCCCTACATCCAACAATAATCCTTTAACTGCTGTGATGGTTGACAGAAAGCACTGCCTTTTAATAAACATCCAAAACATATTCCCGTTACTGGTATTTTATTATTTTTTTGCAAAACAACCATGTAATAAAAGAATCTGGGGTATTCAAGGGCAATGTGATGATGTGATGCTTGAAAAAAAGCAAAAATAAAAATAAAAAAGCTTAACATTCCTACAATGGGAAATTAACTACATAATAAATACAATCTTTTTTCACACTATACAAAATGGTGCGTTACTGGAGGTGGGCCAAATACGGCCTCAAGTAACATGCAACACCATATTTCTACGTACTTGGGTTAAAACCAAAATGTAGATGACAGAAATGGGAGGGGGGGAATGTTTCAAGCAAAACACACAGACAGTACAGGCTGAAATATGACATCCGAGAAAAAAAAAAAGGCATACAAAGTTCATAAAGTCCAGAAATCTTGTGTTTCTCTACAGGTAACGTCCTCATGTGAGTCCACGTGTTCCAGTCATCTTTGCTAAGTTGAATAGTCCTACAAGGGGACAGAGGAGGAACAACAGAATTAAACGATAGAAATAAAGACAATTACAGCAGAAATAAGCCAATCACCAGAAAATTCATTACATTTTAAACCATTTTCATTTTTGAATTTCCATTCTAAGCAAAAATACTAAGTATTTGTGAAAAGAATTCATGCTTTTCTTTGTTGTACATTATAGTGAACTGAATATACTTTCACTTTGGACTCTTGGTTGGACAAAAATATAGACATTTATTTTTTGTCCGAAGACATCTTGGTCTGCATAATTATAATGAAATGTGTCAAATTATGATAACATTTTCTTTCTTTTTTAAAAATATTATGATATTGTGCAGACCAATCAATAAACCAAGAAAATGAGGAACGAGCAGCGTTGCACAGATGCTGTGAATGCAACTGCTATATATTTGTTAATCTTTTATAAAGATGATCCTGTTGTCTGTGTTGTTTAAAACATGTCACAATGGATACGTCCTCTTTTAACTGCAGACCAAATCCACCTTTGGATACAAATAAACAACTTGAACCTGAAGTGTAGCGCTTACAGAAACAAATGGATGGTTCCAACAAAAATAACACTATAATTACAAACATTAATTAAGCACAATAATGTAACTTACAGCTCTCGGTTTCTTGTTAACTTTCATGTCAAATCTGTAAAGAACACAAACAAAGGTAACATTAGATATTAACAGATCATAAACCTGCTCTTAAAAAGGGTATTATGGAGAAAAGCGGTATCTCTATAGTATCATGAAGAGCCCCGTAACAAGAACCCTAAATGATCATGTGTTTGTTCTAGTTTGTGTAGCATGCCCAGCATCTGACCACAGCAACCATGTTTTATTTAGTTGCTGGAATTTGGGAAGCACACTTGAAATTAATCTGGGGGTCAGGGAGATATGAAAGTATCCGGAAGACAAGCAAGAAGATCTAATGGAGATCAGAGTGCGGGATGTTGATATGCATTCAAATGATGAAGTGTTGGACATGCAGTATGGCTGAATAACTAGCAGGCTTAAACTCAAAGTCTAGGTCAACAGAAGCAGACTCAGAGCAGGGAAAACACAGGTAAAAGGTGAGGATGGGATTTGAAGCAGGCATGATTTAAACACCACAGGAGCAGGAAGTAAAATTCAGACTTACTCAAAGTCATAATCAAACATGGCAGAAGGACTGGGGGTTCAGCATTAGGGGAAGGAAGAGAGCAGCAATTGTTAGTTCACCAACCTGAGTCTAAAACCCTACGTCTATATAAAACTGCAGTCCAGACTTTACAGAGTGAGAGATACACTCCGTCACAGTGTGTTAGGGGGAGTACCTGCTGTGTTACTATGTGGTTATAACACGGAAGCCTTAAGTCAGGAAAAACATGTCAACATTAAACATGGACGTGAAAAAAAAAAAACGTTCATATGGTTCAGTTTGTTCACCCTGCAGTTCTCTTATAACATCAATTTAAGTCAGTGTTTGACTAATTGTTTGATCCTCAAATTATTTTTAAAGAATTAAAAGTTGTGAAGAAATAAAAACACCACATTTTCTAGTAAATTACAGTTAAGCAAGTATTTAATTTGAGGACTATAACTTTCTCTATTCCCAACATCAAACCTCCTTTTACTTTCTATGTGTCTAACGTTGTATCCAGGTTACTTTGCCAACAGCCCTAGTGTAAAAATACTTTTCCTTTAAAATAATAGTTTTCCAAAAGGCAAGTATCTTGTTATTAGAGTTTTATTCAGGCCACTATGCTTTGTTGATTTTTCACAAAATTCTATTTATTTATCTTCTAACATGTTGCATGTTGTAACACCAACAGATCTTTGAAGACTTTGTCCTTGTAGAAAAAAAGTAGGAGGAGAAATCCTACCTGACCTAATGCATGTAAACATGGATTTTACAGTACCACGTTTCCTTATTTCTGCCTGTAAACACATTTAAACTTCCTGTATTACAGGCTTCAAGTAACCAGCTTTCTTGTGTGCATATACGCAAACTGATGATACAGACTTCATGAAAGAAGTTGCATTTCAATAACCAGCACAATCGGAGAAAAAAAGAAGAGAGTCATATCTTTTGTACCTGTGTCTGTTTTTGTTCTTCCTTTTCTTGTGGCTCCCGTGATGGCTGCCTGAGGATGAGGAAGAGGCAGCTTTCTGAGGCTTTAGGTCTTGAAGCGTCGAGTCCACATCTTCTGTGTCCTCCTGGCTTGGCTCGTTCTCTTGATTCTGGAGATCTGGAGAGGCGTCGCTTTCCGTGCCGCTGCCTGCCTCACCTGGCGGGACCCAAACAATGACGAGAAATCGGTGTAACGGTGTATTGCAATGGAGCAACTATCCCAAAGATGCTTGGCTTGAACATTTTACAAAATAACTCACGTTTTTCATTCATGTGATCTGGTAGCCCACCAAGTGCACATACCGCCTGAAAATAAAAACAGGGAGTGCAGATGCGTTTTATTTTTTGTTGTGCGCAGCAAATGAGCAACTGATACATTTTGGGAAAAAGTAAAGGGAGAGAGGGACTTACTGCAACTGATGTGACAGATGACTTGCTGAATAAACGCTCTGCTTCCTTGAATTTCCTATTCCTTCTATCAGTCTTACTATTGGAGTTCCTGTTAAAATAACAGATATATGGTTAGAGGCTTATGATTAAATGTGATGACACATAGTTTCCACTATGCAACTGCTCAACAATTCCATGACTCTCCGATATATATTAAATCAAATACTTGTCTGGTTTCTTGTTATAGCAAAGTTTAAGAGTCTCGATTTTGTTTACATTTATAAGAAGTGGTTACACAAGCCCTGTATTTGTGTACAATGAAAAACTTGTGGTGCTTTTAACAGCAGTAATTACACACACTTGAAAATATCTATGCAGACAGTCCAAGAGTAAAACTTACTTTTGATTAGTGAGGTATCGGTCCCATCCTCTGATGATGTTGCCATACATCTGGGTGTCTTCTAGGTAGCTGCCTTCAAATGCATATATTTGTCTTTCCAAGTTCACTAGCGTCTCCTAAGGCATTGAAAAAAAAATAGATACAACCTTTAATACTATTCATTGGCCAAATATAATCGCTAGCCTTACTAACCATAGACGTTGTAACCTTAATACGACAATAAAGTTTACACCATTCAAACTGAGGTTACCTTCCTATGGGTTTAAGTGCATATTGATGTTTTGTAGACATCTAATAGTAAGAATGTATTCTACAGTATTGAGGTTAAGGTAAAGGAATACAGCGGCTGTTTCTCTTCTTAAAAAAAGACACTGGTTTAGATGAATGGCTGGTATGGATTTAATGATATCACTCCTGAAACATACCACATAGTAGTGCAGCCACGTCTAGTATTATTGCCCAGACAAATCTTACCTTAGGGTCAATAAAGCATATATTTTAATATCCTACGTTATATTTAATATAGATGAAGAAGACACAGTGGTGGACTATTTCATAGGGTGGCAGCAATTGAACATAACTGTTGCCGGCTGGCTACGGTAAATCACAAAGAAGAAGAAGAACTTAACGCGAGAACTGAGCCCACCGGGCGGCGGCTAAATTGTAGCTGTGCTAAGTAGTTAGCATACTGGCTGCAGCAATGCCTGTGAGCGGAAAAAATAGTATTTCTGAATAAAATGTAATCCAAACGCTAACAACACTTAGGTGGGTTTTTTTTATTAAACATTACAAGCATAGTCAACCTTAGATAGCAAAACGATAACTAGATAGCTAGTCAAAAAGGCAGGAGCTTCTAGCATAAGCCAACGTTAGCATCGGCTATAATTAGCTTAGCATTTAGCAGGGCCTCAGCTAGAACATACTGACATTTAAGTTACGATTAGCTGCAATTCTATATGGAAGAATAACAAACAAGTACGGCCACTTTAGTCTTTGACGAAATTTCTGCAACTTCAACTCACAGCGAGTTCTTGTTTCCTCTTCACCAGCTCGGCGAGCTCCCGGCGGGTGTCCGGGATCTGTGGTGGAGTCGCTTTCGCATGCATCGCCATGATGGATCGAGCTATCTGGAAACAAAACAGAGGCGGGCCGGTATAATGCGCCTGCTTGTCGACCTTGTTACCGACAGGTGGCGCTGAAGGACCGCGTCAGGACCATCCATCCACTTATGTTTACATCGCCATGACAACGCGATAAGATTTGCTGACTTTCTGCGTCTTGATAAACTGAACCATGGTCAAAATGGATCGAAGATTTGATAAAAGTGAGTCCAAGTGAGCAATTTATTTCATTTGAACTAACAAGCACAATATTCACAATTCATATTTTTATTTTAAAGCAGAAACGGTTCCAGCTTACACCGTTTCATCTCAATTACCAACAAAACACCCAAGAGTGGTGAAAGCAAATCAAGAAATTAAAGGATTTTCATCTCGAGCTAGGAGATTCCCTTCAAACAAATGTCTGGTAGGGACTCTCTCAACCATCACTTTAAATTATTGGATACTATATAAACAATATAAAAATTATGTCTGTGGTTTCAGAATGAAAGTCCAGGACCAGGCAGTTATGGACGTATTTCCAGCGCTGAAGTCCAAAGTCCCTCCTTCTCCAAGAAAGGCACCACAGGCTTTGTTGGATCCAAGGTCAGGTCCCCCAAAGTCATGTGCACTGGTATAGAAATACCAATTAAAAATAGCTAATATTTTATCCTTTCTGTTAATTATGTAAGTGTTATCTAATTAAACATACATTTCTGTAAATATTTCCCAACATCACAGTATTGTGATAAATAGATATTTTATGACCTTGAAAACCTAGTTTAAATTCTGCTGTTTGCCTGTGAATATACAATTTTCTAGTTGGACATTATTTGTTGTATCATGTTCTCCCATAGACTAACAGGGCTCCTGGTAACCAACCAAGATGCACCCCAGGTCCAAATGCCTACACCCTGCCCAGCTCCTTTGTAAACAAGAACAAATTCAATGTAGGAGTCTCCAGGGTGTTCAGGCTGCCCGTGGCAGTTCAGCTGGATAGTCCGAAGTACCCAACTCCTGCCCCGAATCAATATGACGTATGTGAATCATGCAAGGTGCTTTCAAAGAATGTGTTTTGCATCCTGTAGTTATCTTATATCTTTCATTTTGTGACAGGTCTGTTTTAGCAGCAGAGGGAGCTTCTCCTTAGGGATTGGCACATCAGCTTTCCTGTCCAAAACTAGACGTGACTCTTTTTACCTAAACAACGATTTGCCATCACCTTGTAATTACCCCTCAATTCTCTATGAAAGATCATGCATCATCTTTTTGTTCATGTTTCTATCTTAATATTATTTGTCTTACATCATACATTTGTTGAAGGCCACTATGAAGTAAGCAGCAATATAATCCAGCACAGCTCCAAAGCAGTCGTGTCCCCTTTCAAATCAAAAACTCAGAGAATCCCTCCTTCGGTTGACCACCATGTACCAGGCCCAGGAGCCTACAGCCCCCATCAGACCCCTGCACCGGTGAAGAAGACCACCTTGCCGTGAGTAAACAAACCATATTTATCTGACTGGTTATGTTGACTCTAGATATTTATTTTCAATAGTCTAACAACTGAATTCTGTGAACTATGTTTCAAGGAGAGGATATTATTTGGCAATATCAGCGCCTCCTCTGATTGTCCCGAAGGACCCACCCTTGCCAGGCCCGGGGCATTATGACATAAGGGATAAAAACAGCCTGTCTAAGCATCTCAAGCCAAGTGCAGTGTTTGCATCCAGAACTGAAAGGAAACTCCAAGACTCACAGGGCAGCGTGACACCAGGACCAGGTAATGTCTAAAAAGACAAACAAATCCACTAGATGAAACATAAACACATGCATGCATTTCACATGACATTTCAGTTGTTGGTAATGTGTACTTTTATTTCTTTAAATACCAACACACAAGCAGGTGATTTGAGGATATTTCCAGTGCATACAGATAATCTCTTGACTCACTAAAACCACCAGACCAAAAGACTCCAGCTTGTGGTATCTACCCAAATCATTTTATACATTTCATATACAATTGAAATATATGAAAATGTTGCTAATTTGTATGTCTTTAAATAAAAACACAGGTATAAGATTATAGGTTTGCTTTAAATGTGCATCCTCTCTCTTGGAGCAGTCGAAATTGAGTGTGGGAAATGTTGGATACTGCTGACTTAAGTATATGTAAATGAGGCAGGCTAAGGAAAGTAGGTGCACATACATATTTAATGACAACATTTCACCATAATGTTACTCTTAGAAGCTGCTGGATTTTTAACCATTTCTGTCTCACTTTTTAAGTCTCAATGTTTATCTAAATGAACTATAAGAACCTTGTTTTTCATAATTACTTGACTTAGTTGTTATATGGGTATTAAAGAAGCATTTGAATATGATGTTATAGTCGTGTATGTCATTATAATGGCATGGGAAAAATGTCTACATTATTTATTGGTCAAAATGTGTTGGTAAATAATTTACATTCCTGGGTTTTGACCCGCTGTCACCTATGATGTCAGAAGGTAATTGAGGGTTGACTGGAGTGAAGTTTTGTTGTTGTACTTTCATATGGGTAATTTATCTGCTATGATGGTACACGCATTGCTGCTGTTACACCACAAACCACACAGATTGGTTGCATTACTCTATCCCAACCAACGCCCTCCGAGTTATTTAAGTGTGATTTGTAACTGGGTTTTTGAAGGCAAACCCAAATTCTATATATGTTTTGTTCAACACTATTGTTAATGCAACTATTCCCATTAAATATTACCTATATTGTTTAAAGAAAATATTCAATGCATCCTTATTTAAAGCCAATAAGTGACCTGTGGGTACATTTTTCACTTTACATGCTGTCTATTTTTTAAAATAATTTTCTATAGAAAGACATGGATGTATTCTTAATTATATTATTGTAGTTGGTTGTGAGATTGCTAGTTTGAAAGCATTCATTTAAACTCTTTCTCTCCCTCTTTTCAGGTTTCTACAATCCCCAGATTTTGTCAAAGCAGTCCTTCTTTTACAACGACTCCAGAGTCTGGCTTCCTGTTTGAAACGTTCAAGGTCATCTATACTGCAGATATGTGCATTTCCCAGACACAAGAACTGTGATTATCTGTTTCAAAATGTTTCTAGGCAAGGTATGTGTCTCAAAGTATTTGTCGAGAAAAAAGCATGAAAATTAAATGTTTGCAACCATTTTAGTGTTTTTCCATGTTTAAGTATAACCAAGTAGGGGATATTTTTGAGGGTGAATCATATAATGTATCCATATCTGATGCTCCACTCTGGAGATGATATAGCAGTAAGTGCTGCTGCGGTCGCAGACAGCTGCTGGTCCAGCCAGTGGTACGCCTCAGTAACAGCTGAGAGCTTGAGATGACACCATTGTGCCAACTGCTCGTGGGCAGGCGAGGGGTGGAGAGTGACTGTATGTGAGCAATGTGGCTGAGCGGGCATGGGGAAGGGATGGTGTTCACCCAGAAAGACAAATGTACACATCCGTCATCAGCCTTCATCAGATGTTATATTGTCAGTTACTATACCACTTCTCTGACCCCACTTTGGGAATTGTTTTCTTGCAACAGCATACAAAACAAGTATTGCACATTATTAGAAATAAAAGAACATTATGAAATAAACAATTATACAATATAAACAAATCAAAATAGAAGATAAAACAGAACAAAAACAGTGAAAATATAAAAGTTGACCGTGAAGAAAAAATATGTAAACTATCTGACAAATCACTATTTGACGGGTTAAATTACAGCTAACACAATATAAAAGCAATATAATGAATATAAATAGAAAATGTACAGTGTGAAGTCCCGTTAACAAAAGACAAACTATGGAGCAGCGACTAATCAAGATTTCCATCAAAAAAATATTTCAATAGATGTGAAAGAGTTTGCTTGTTGTGATGAATCTGCAGGTAATATCATCTGAATCCGCAGTTCCTCTAGTTAAGAGTGAGGCTCTCGCATGGTTTCTGGCTGCATCTGACATTTGTTTAAGAAAAAAATAGCTACACACATTCACTGTACACTGCGTACTCAGGAAGTGGCGGAGACCAAAACCAGAGCAAAAAGAGAGTCAATATCTGATCGTTCATCAGGTGAAAACAAACACGATTCAAAATGAACGATAATGGTTCTCTCTTACTGCTGGATGAAAGAAACATTCACCATATCACTTCATACATCATGCCATGCTTATATACACATCACCTGCAATAACTGCTTTTTTATATATACACACACATTGTTTATATATATTAAAACGCAGTTAGTGCACCTTGTATGGCCGCCTTTGCCTTTGAATAAACGTGTGTGAATGCTGACTTTGAGTGGCATAGAAAAGTGTTCTATAAATGCAGTCCAATTTAAAAGAAAAAAAGAAATGGATTAGATAAAAACGGACAATTTTTGACTGTGATGATACTCCAGAGTGATTTTCTGTCCATACTGTATATATGTATAGTTGTTGAATCTAAGCCATACAGAAGTCCTTGCGTATCTGTATTTTTATCCGATATTAATATAGTACCTTTTTACAATGTAGGCCCTTTACTGTCATACAGTGCTCTCTGTTCTCTGGGAATGACAACCTAGTGCCAAAGAATTGTTATTTATACGTCAAGCTTTTTTCCATGTGCAAAGAATGGAAAACCCAGTGTCATCTGCTCAAAAGGAAATCAGTTGGGGATGTTTCCCCAGCTCTGCACTCGATAACCACACCAACTGCAGACATGTTTGACTCCCACACTGCAGCAGCTGTAGTTATATTCAGACTCTGACTTCAGCAGTGTGCTCTCCAAATATGTGTACTTGCCCTGTAAAACCAGCCATTGTGCACTTGGGTTTTTTTTACAATAAGAGGAGTATTTTATAACTCCCTTTTGTAGACAGAAATGTGCTCTCCCCCTCTGGTGCATAGCATAGGGAGGATCCAGATGAATGTTTAAAGTGTAACTGCAGGCTTTTTAGGTTAGTCGTTGCCTTTGTGGTTGTGTGTAGGAGGGGCAATTAACCGCATGCCTCTATGGGTTTATGGGAGGCTCTCTGAACCTCCCCATGTCTCACTCAGGTGCAGGCGAGTATGGACACGCACTCCGTCAAAGGAAGCCTCATTCAGAAAGTTCTTTGTTTCAGGAAACATTCACATATGCAGATGTATAACCTTTTCATCAGCCTCCACTGATTTAAAACCATATTCATAGAAGTGGTCTATACAGGTAAATTAGGTAAAATTACTCTCTAAATGATATCAATTAAGTCTGACAGATTAATAAAAGTAATTTGTATAGCTAAAGTGGCATTGCCTAGAGCCAAGAGCTACACTTGTCAATTTATGTCTGTTGCTTGGCAGTACTTCAGTGGTTTGCACGCACAATTGGTTCTATTGTGTTTTTACGAGTCTTCTATAAAACATTAAAGACATGGTGCATTTATTGAGTCATTTTTTTTAGCCATGCTAGTTGATTTTGGGATGACAATGATTGCCCAGCAACATTCACACTGCTGCAGTGTGGGGTAGATGTGACCTGAGGGGAACATAAAAGGTAGTCTGCTTATCATTTCACTGCAATCTGTGTCTGAATAACGTCACCAGTTCAACAAACAGTCCTTTCACTGATGAATGCTCTCTGATAACTTAGGTCATTTATTTATTTTGAGGTTATAGCCTTGAGAATTAAAACATCTGGCCCCCCTCTCTCTTCTGTAACACATGACTTACAGTAGTATGAAAACACCACAAGTTTACAGTGTGATCAGTCATGAAGTTCCCCTTAACTTTCTAGTAGTCGCAGACATTAAAGCATGTAAACAACATACACATATGAATCTGAAAATGAACATAATACGGCCCCTTTAAGAAGGAGACAAATGTCCTTATGTAGACAAACAAGATATGGAGGGTTTATTGAGCGCTTGCTGCCTTTTCTCAACCTCTGTATTACATTTCCCGCTCTTGCATTTCCAAATCCCGTAACAGCGTCAACAAATAATTTTAACCTCCAGGCTCCCTAACAGGCACCAACCATTCAGATTCACCTCCATTAGGCGAATGAAGCTGCTCTCTTCCCCTTTCATGTGTCGCAGGGAGGCCAGTGGGATTGATTGGCAGTATTTCAGCACATCACTGCTATTTGTTACCGCCATGTAGCAGGTGTGAATGTTGTACTTAAAAATAAAGGAAGGTGTTATTTGTTATATTTTAGAGTTTAAACTGGCAAAATTTCTATTTAGGCCAAACTATAAGGAAAACAAAAGAGGTCTCGTCTGCAATAACCGAAGAGTCCTGAGGTCTGTAAGTCTTTAGTGTCTTCACCAGCTAAGTGGGTCATGCATATTTTATCTCTCTGGTAAAGCTCACATACATTTGCCCTTTTAGCTTTAAGCATATTTCCAACTTCACGTTGTTTTCTGCGCTAAAGAGAAACATTACCGTTGGAGAATGTTTATTATGCTTTTAAACATAAATATTATAGTCAGTGTCCTGTCTGTCATGCAGATAAAAGAGGCGTGAGGAACACAGAAGACCTCATCTATAATTAATGTTTTCTTTTTATTTAAATGACCAAAAAAAATCTAACTGGGTGGCTAGACTATTTTTAAAATGCTTATTTAAATATGAATGAATGTCACTGCTCCTCCAACCTGCAAAGCCACTTTCATCTATGTCATATTAAAATTGACCCTCATTTTCAAATAAAAAGCATTGATGCAAACCTATAATATAATCCTATCTTCCCGGATTGAGCCAAAGTATTTCGATCACATACGTAACCCTGCAATAAAATAGTATTTTATACTGCTTTGGTGCCATATATATTTTTTACTGGGATAGGGGTTGTTTCTTTATTCACCCTCATACTGGCTTCTCTTTTAATCAGATAAGACATGGGCAGCAGACTTCCTCCAGGAAGACTGACCTCCTCTGTCTCCTGCAGTGGCAGTAAGGTCATGTCAACTGTTCATTAGTATGTCGTCCCCAATATGTCATGAGCAGCAAGGCAGATAATGCCTTAACACTTTTTATGCATGGGAAGATGATTCAAGCATGTAGAATGCAGCATTGTGTGCTTCTACAGTATACCCTTTGTATATCCCTATGTTTAGCAGGATTGTTCATATCTTCATTGGTACATTTATAAAGATACTTGAAGGTGATTGGGGACAATATAACATTTAATCATTCATTGCATTAAAAAAACATTGAAAAGTTGATCATGGTGAATTTTCATTTTTGACAATAGTAGATATCCTCAAAAAAGTGACTTGAAAAAGCTGTCAAGCCAGCTAACATAACAAATTATTCTGAACTAAAACATTTTGGAATTATTATGTAAGGAGGAATAGACTCACATAATGAAGCCAATACTTCGCTGAGATGTATTTTTCATATGTTAATAAGGCTTATTGCTTATTACTTACGCACACGTTTTTTCGCTGTTATGACAACTCACCTCTTTCCAGGCAGCGGTCTGCTTTCAGCTGCTGGAAATCATCTGATGGGTGAAACCATTAACGGGGTCGAAGAGGAGCCGTTTGTTCCATTGTTGGTGCTAAATCCCACGAAAAAAGCCTTCATAGCATAACATTTTTTTTGTGTGTTTGTGTTTCTTCGGTGGATTACTTGGTATTTTCATTTTACGCGTAAAAGGTTTGCTTCCATTGCAAAACAGTTGGTACAGTCCAGTTCTCCGGCATGCGGTTTTTTGCTTCGTTTGGTGGTGTCAAGCTGCAAAATGTGGCAAAAGACTTTAACCGGAAATGTTGCAATGTTCACTTCAAAGTAATGTACAGCCTATGACCGAAAAAAGTTGAGGTTTTCTTGTGCAAAAGATTGCTTAAAAAATACAACAACAGAAGAATAAAAACTGTAAAGCTTTTGAATTTGATAAGAACTAATACTAACATCAGTGCCTTACTAAAGATAAGATCATTTTATTAAATCAGTACACTAAAAATAGGAATGCAGACTATATTGAAACAGTAATATTGGAAATGAAATACAAAAAATATATATAATATTGTGAAATATGTTTTAAGTGAAGCCAATAAAACATTCTGTGATATTTCAACATTGCTTTTTTTGTTGTTTTATTTAATAATTTCTTTTGACTCATAATTTTAAGTAGTTGTCATGTATTTTAATAAAATTACATTGGGGCTGTTTCACTTCACTATGAAAAACATTCTCAGACGACACCTGCATTTTTGCATGAACAAGTATCAAATTATTGCTAATACTTTAATTAATCAGTTTATTTGTGTTATATATATAATATAATATAAATATAGTTTAGTTGTCACCTACATTGTAGCCTACAGTCCAAGTATTTAGAGAAGCCACAAAAAAGCTCAGGCTTCACCCTTTTAAATTATTAAGAGAATATCACATTTGAATTACTTTATTTAATAGAGTGATCTGGTATTTTTCAACCCATTTCATAACCATGTCCGAGTGGGATTTCTTATTCTGAAAAGAGCAACCAGAAGTGTCTGTCTCATCTTTTGTTACTTGACTGCGGCTCGAAGGACTCGCTGGAGCTTTTTTATTCCCTCACTGTAGATTTTCCACTAAAGATCCGCTGGACTGGACTGAGTGTCTTATTTAGATTTAATAGACACTGACAGCACTTTATTATAATTCAACATTTCAGGCTTTCCACACCATCTTGAGTCGGATCCTGTTTTTAATTCCACATTATTATTTTGGTGACTTTTTCTTCTAACTCGTTTGGATTTACAAAGGGCGTGTTTGGGGCGATTTGTACCGGGAGTTTCATCTCCTGTACTGGTGCGACTCTGAGGAATGACAGCAACTGGGAATCGCTCCGCTTGAATGGAAACAATGGATTATAAAGAGCTAGGACATCATTTCGAGGAGAAACTGACACTAACAGACAAATGTGAGTATATCCCAACACAAATAGGTCAAGAATGACGTTACTGTTAAGAGGGTGGTGGTGATGGTGATTACAAATGATTTATTTTCCTTAATCTTTTTATCCTACCAATTATATAAAAGTGTGTCGTATATTTTTTTGACCGGTCAGCCTTCCTGGGCAATGAACGTTTTCGATTCAACAGCTGAAACTTCCCATCAGATTCCTCCAACTACAATCTTTAGAGATTGGATGTTTTTTTTCCGTCCTGGCAACCCTTCTGCAATTCCCCTTTATTCACATGTGGGCTGTATTTGCCCAGCAAGAGCCCCTGGAAATGCTGCACCAAGCTGTGGTCTCCATTACCAAACACGTCAGTGGCGCACGGGGGGAAAAATGGCCCGCATGTACAATCAGGCAAGCTAGAGACACTGTGCCTAAAAACAATCACTGTTCCTCACACTGTCAGTGGGATACTAAACAGATCCCAGAATAACAGAAAAACTCTTCCTTTACCTTCTCAATCTCTTGCTCAAGAGCACTTCAGCAGCCTGATGCAGAGCTTTAACGTTTGCATGTCCACCTCATGGTTTCTCACACTGTCCATCGTTTTTGTAGGTGCTCCAGAAACCATAGAGAAAATGTAATTATAGTGAAACTTATATTATGAGCTGATAAGTATTAGTGAGTTTAATTTCCCCATTGTACGGTACATGCTTTATTCGTTTAATAATGTAAATATTACATGAATCAGACCAACAAACCCTGAAATGTGCATTCAAAACCATGAAAAACAAGGTGATAATGAATGCTTTTCAATCCAGCATCGTATATCTAGTGAATCACTTTTTTACATTTCTGGTTTATTTCCACTCTTGATCTGGCCCATGTGTTTGTCCTGTCTCATCTGTAAGGTTCATCATTATTATTGTGAACAATTTTCATCCCAGTTTCTCATAGTCATAGGGGAGGTCTTTGGAAAGCCTTGGATTTTGGACTGACACAACAACATTGTTTAGTTTTACATGATATAAACCGAGAAAAGCAGGAAATCTCCATATTTGAATGGAGGCTTAAACCCAATTGTGGATGACACAGTTATAAAAGCACCTCCATCACACATCTCCCCTTGACCTGTGAGCTGGTAGAAGGTGACTTTCGGTGCAGCCCTCCCCCCTTTACATGGAGGGAGGAGAGCGTCTGCTGCAGCTTTATATCTGCTAAGGGCGGCTGTCATGGTGCTGGCTCGCTGTAAGAGTGGGGGTCTGTATGTACATCAGCTGTAAATATTGCAAATATGTTCTGATGGATGGCGAAGCAAATTTATATTAATATCTAGCAGTGTAGGGAACAGTGCTTTGCTCAGGGACATCTCGTTAGCACTTGGTCTTTCGGGGACTTGAACCTGCGACCTTCCAGTAAACAAGCCAATATGACATACCCATTAGTAAGCGGGTCCTGTTCTGGACTAGGTTGCAGTCATGATCCTGGTATATTGCAAACATCCAGACTCATAATTAGTTCAAAGTGATTCTGAGCGATGGCACAAACATGGTGATTTGTGAATTTTCTTTCCATTTTTATGCCCTCATGATAACAAAGGAAAAAATAGTCATTGCTGCGTATTTGTATCTCATGGTAGAACAGGGATTCATTCAACATTCTGTC
Organism: Eleginops maclovinus; assembly: GCF_036324505.1. Classification (NCBI taxonomy): domain Eukaryota; kingdom Metazoa; phylum Chordata; class Actinopteri; order Perciformes; family Eleginopidae; genus Eleginops; species Eleginops maclovinus. The sequence goes on along the minus strand of NC_086361.1, from coordinate 8,809,561 downwards.
AACTAGATACTGCTTGTTTGGTGAGGATGTCGACATCCTGTGTTTTTGAGGCATGGTTTTCAAGTTTTGAAACTCTTTTTCGACCCTTATCATGAGACTATTTTGTTTATTGAAATACTCAACAAGCTCATATCGTTCTTGATCAAATCCTCCCATCAATAAGTGATCTGAGATGAAACACAAAGCATGTTTTGGTTGCAGGCCTTCAGGTGAGAGCTGCAGTGTGCAACAGGGTTTATCAACATGTGATGTTTTTAGGAATGCTAGATGCCGAAGAAAGCAGTGGCGTTACATAAACAGAAACAATCTTACTCTCTGACTCCTTCTGAGCTGTGAGTCTCATTGTTGAAAAAATAAAGAGGAAGATATTGACCCCAACAATGGTTTGCTTGTTTTTTCACAGCCTGCAGGCAGACTCATAATCCCGATATCAGAGTGATTTGTTAAGGTCTGAGCTTGAAGAGCTTGAAAATACCATACACAAATGCAAACACACACACTACCCTCCTAACCTCATATATCTCCTGTCATCCCTCACACCCCCTGAAACCAGTCAACCAGAGACTTTACACCACTTAATCAGAGTCTGTCTGCTGGTGTTTCAGAGTCAATGTTGTAGAATACAGTTTTATACAGAAACACAGCTAGCGGCTTCCTTTCTTACTAACTCTGCGAGTGCTAGAGTCAAACTCTCCAAGACATGACATGTTCAAAGAGCCTTTGTTTAGGTTTCACAGTAGGAGTGGTCCCGGCTTTTTGTGTGATGAAGACGGAAAACCTCTGTGCTTGTTTGTAAAAGGAGTTTAAATTGTACAGTTGTTATCTGCAGTGTCACTGTACTGGCTTTTCCAGCCCTGCAGTCAGAGTCAATGCTCCTCTGTGGAAGTAATCATGAGACGTGGACTCCCTTTGGCCCCGAGAGCTTCCGAGTCATGCTGACGTTATGTTCTTGGCAGTAATTCAACACTACAGCCAGGCTGGAAATGTAGATTTTGGCCCAGAAACCTTCCTTCCACTCGCTTTTGATTTGCCGTTATCATTAGCCCTCCTACTTAATTAAACTCAAAGAAGAAGTGACCTCTGCCTGGTTTTTAAGCCATTATATAGAGTTGTATTACTTACTTTTAGGGCTACAACTGACACATCTTTTCCTAATTGTCTTGCCTGTTTTATTTGGCCAAAACCAAATCAACAAATAATTAAAATCTTAGCAGATAAATCTTCTCTTGATATACTACTGGTTGTCTCATCATTATTTTCTACACTATGAGAGCGTTTTTAATATGTTTTTCCTGTTAGCATAGAAAGGCTAAAGCTAAAACATAAGACAAAACTCCTCTCAGCTCCTGCAGTCCGACAGGGCTTATGTTCCCACAGCTCTGACAACTGTCTCTTGTTTTTTGTGTCCTGGGGGCTCAAATGTCTGTACAAGAGGGTGGGTGGGTTGTGTGGATGAGATCAGCTAGAATGACTCTGAGAAACCAGACAGGGAGTCCAGGTTTAGGCAGGATTGTTTTGCTTTAAGTGGATCTTTGAAGAAGAAGAAGGGAGGAGGAGGAGGCCAGAGCTTTCTCCCTTCAACGCTCCACGTCAGCGGTCCTTGTGACCAGATGCTATAAATCACAGCCACTCGCACAGGAAAGGAGAGGAAATGCTCCATTCTGCTGCTTCTGAGTATAAAGAAGAAGGAGGATGTAGCTCGCTTGGCGCTTATGCACAGATTAGTCATGTTTCCCTGCATTTCCTGTGCTATAAAAAAGCTGAAATCATGAATGGGATGTTGATACATACTGAATAATAATCCTGTTTGCAACATAATCCTGTTAGCGAGAGCGGTGTGAGGCAGAGTTTAGTCATAAATGGAATTGTCATCACATCTTATTTAATAGATTAGAGTCATTGTAGTAACACCTACACACCTGTGACTCTTTTAGAGCAGTAATAAGAGATCAAACACACTCAGAATAAAAAAAACTAACATGTTAATGTTGAGTGTTATTTATGCCAAATTTTCCTATGATAGCAAGATGGTGTGAGCTTTCAGCTAAATTAATGTGTTTCCTGTCTTTAAAAAATATGCTCTAACTTAATATGACTCATTACAAGCTGCATGGTATACACTTCCTGTCCTCTAAAATGTTTTTTGTACTAATATGGCTAGTTTTAGCACAAGCAGAAAGACGAAAAAATGGCTTTGTTAGATGTAACTACAATGTGTTGCTGAGACGGTCCAATAAGACTCTTGAAGGTCTTGAACAAAGTGAATATTTTCCTGATTTGTCTCTCTGGGGCAAGATTATTTGTTCCTCTTCACTTTTCAGATTCAGACCTGCTGCTAGTGTCCTAAAGGGCCTGGTCAGGTGGTGAAACCTGATGTGACACGGATCAAGAAAACAGACTGTCGGTGTGACGTCTCCTTTCTGAACACCCTTTCTGCCTGTACATGTCCCCCATTACTCATGCTGCCTTGCAGTATGTACTATGTTTTTGTTTATGTGTTACTCCAACCTTAGGGGAATCACTAGCAGATGTACCCCACTTCCCCCCTTCTGCTTGTCTAGTGTATTTATGCTTGTATGTGTGTTTGTGTGTAGAGATACAAGCCAGGATGTAGTTACATTTGATGCTCGTGTCCACTTAAACTGACACACACTCACACACACATTTGACCCACCACACATCCTCTCAGTCACAGGACACAGGCTCTAATATTAGAGTGCAGTTGACGGCGGATGCATGCTGCTAACAGACATATTCATGCTGCAACCTCATTTTATCTGGAAGACAGAACAACAAAACTCAAAAAAATAATAAGTGTATGTTCATCCATCTCGACTTAAAACAAGTTTGACAATTGTGCATATTCCCATTTACCCGAGAAATTGTTCAGTTGTGTAAGGGTGCATTATGCTTCATGTGGTGTGTCAGATGTTTTCTTTCTTTGTTTTCAAACCCCTCCACGTGTTTGTCTGCTCTCCACAGAGATATTTTTCAACAATAGATAAGAAGGCAGTTCAAAATGCAGCGTCTCCTGCTGCACCAGTCAATTGATTACCTCTGCAATCTCTCCTTTTTCATTACCCAAACACGGGGTGCAGGTTGACCTAGCTAGCAGCTTGCTGTTGTTACCTTTAATGCCTTGATATGCAGAAAATATCAAGAAAAATGTCAGTACATTTTGGCTGCAGCTGGTCAGGTTTTACTTCTAGTCTTGCAGACTGTTACATACTGTCTATGTTGCCAAATGTTTCTCCTGTCTGACCTTGGGTAAATGTCATTACTATCCCTGATGATTGTTTCTCTCCAAAATGATTTAACTTCCAATGTTTATGAAGCAAAACACTACAGGGCAGATGCTGCAGCACCCTGTTCCTGATGCTTTAGTGAAGAGGTATTATCCTCATCTTCACGGCATTCATTTATTGAAAGACTTGATTATTGCAGGTCTATTATTTTATGACTGACATAAAAAGGAAAGGTCAAGCAGTCTATACTGGTTGCAAGAAGAGCAATTGATATACATCTCTTACACAAAAACACAAAAAAGAGGTTTATTTCTTATTTTTATACTTTTTTTATTCCTAACATTACACAATAATATTTAAAAGAAAAATGTATTTTGGAACTATATTTAAAACATTAGGCCTATATCATTCATCAGAATGATTTCCATTTTGTCAAAGAAAAGTATCTTTTGCATGTTGTCATTAATTAATTGAAACAATTCAGACATCTTACAAATCTTGCAAAAATAAAAAACTACCTCATTGAATTAATTTGATAAAGTGCCCGGTTCTAGCCTCAGCATACATGTGAGAATTCCTAGCCATTCATCATCCCCAAATCCTCATAAAGCTTTTAAACTTGCTAGTAGTATTATCTTCCCTTCCCAAGAAAAGTTATTCTGTGAAACTGCTTGTAAAAAATGTCAGGTAGAATAGATGTTGAGGATAATATTAAAAAATGTTGTAAACAAATTAATTTTTTCTAGCTGCCTTAAGTGTTTTTGTTGACTGGCTGTGATGCAGCACTAAAACCAGACCTCAGCTGAGATTAAATTTAGTTGCACATCACACCTCACCTCTCCGTGCTGCCAGGTCAACATTAGTCAGCCAGACTCAGTTATGCCCTACTTTCCAAAACAAGTGGGTAAGTATGGTGGGACAGCTTTAGTGCATTTACACTTCATCATTGATGTTTCTCTTTGAAGTTTCCTTTACAAAGACAATCAAGAGTTCTTTTTGGCAAGTTTGTTCTTGAAAAACTTCATAAATGATGTAGCACAAGGTAGACTTAGACCTGCATTACTATAATCTTTTTGGCCACTTGGGGCCACTGCAACAAACTGCGCACACAATATTGACAAATAACCGCCTGTACAGTTTTTTAAGTGAACATTTATTTTAAGAGTTGCATACTGTTGGTTTCCTTATGAATCTATGCCTAATATTCACTCACTTCTATCTTTTTGCTTAATGCTAACAAAGCTAGATGCTTACTTTGTCTGTATGTTAATCGTATATGGGTAGCGTAGTTGTTTTTCGCTGAAAATATCACCCAGGAACAGGCTTGTTGACAGCCAGAAGACTGAACCCAAACATTCAAGCTGCATGCCAGACACTCAAAACAGCAAAGTGAAAGACATTTCTTTAATCTTGCTAACAAACAGACGACCAAACCTAAAACACAACCTCCTTGCTGAAGGTAAAAAGAGTGAAATGTGAATGCCAGCCTTAGGTAGTAGATATTCTGTGTTCTATACATTTCATGATGTACCAAAGAGGTATTGCCCTAAAGCTAAACGTATATCTTTTTGTTTCTCGAATGCTTCCACTGTCACTCTTTAAGGTAGTAGCCGTTGTTCTGTTTGTTACCTTTGAATCTCGGAGAGTGATTGACTATGTAGGTCAGCTGTTATTCTTTCCTTTCCTGTGCGTTCAACATTAAGATGGTGTCTGTACTTATTTACATATACGCCTTGGTTATTGTTGCTAAGCTACAGAGATGATGACCGAATGGTGAGGTCATGGCTAGAGAAGTGACCTCCTTGACTACAGCTGCAGTCAAAACAAACCACGTCTGAGCTATTTCCTCTCTTCTGTCTCCAAGAAAAGATTTTCTCAGCACGCTGCAATATAAAAATGGTTCAGAGGTATTCCCTTTTCTCAGTCTGTCACCTTTGTCCTAATTTTTCAGTATCAACCCTGAGTCGGTGGATAGAGAAGCAGGAAACGGTTAATAATAGATGATACATATATGATTCATGCTTGGCTCTGTTGTACGTCTTTGTGACTGGGTAACCCACTTATCTGTGGTAAAAAGCATCTGGAGATCACTGCTTTCTGCAGTTCAGCTACTGCCACTCGCCATTCTGACTGAACCTATTTCAGCTTTCATGTTCATATGTAGTACTCATATTAACTTTTAATAGCATAGTCTTGTTTTCGCAGAGAGATTGAGATACAGAGTAAATGGTCCCTGATGTGGTGTCTGACTGTTTGCTGATATAAACCAGCATCTTGTGTCAGGATCAGTTCAAATGTTTGGTTGTTTGGAGGCAGGAAATAGGAGTTTATATCAAGAGACAGTTTGCCCAGGGTTTTGTCTAGAAAAATATAGTATGGCGACGACAACGTCACATCCTGCCAAAATTACGGTCACGCCCACATCCCGGCGGTTTCAGTGTAAGCCTGCTGCCTGCCAGAACAACTGGATATCCATCCCCTATTTATTTGGAGTTTCGTTAAAACAAAGCTGTGTCTCTTTTCTGGCATCACTTTAATATTTTACGGGGAACATCTGCATTTTAGTATGAAGGTGCACAGCGAATGTTAGATGGCGCAGTTACCCTGTTAACCGGTGTAGACAAAATCCTGATGAATATAGTTTGGGATTTATGTTGTGTGTGGGTTTCCTTAAATACAATAAGGGCGGTTAAAGTTTTGGATACAAAGGTAAATTATCATCTGAGTTGGCTGTTATTTTACCTTTAATATTTTCCCAACATTTGTGCAGTTGTTGGGAAGTCTCAGAGAATATTTTTCTGATCAACCTCTGTAGTTTTAAGCATTAGTTTGACATGTCTACTCATGCTTATTCATTTGTTTTTATGTCAGTACAATTGCTGGCTAGCTCACTACCTGTAAAACCACAGAGCCCCTCAAGGGTGTGAGAATGTTAATTTTATATTTTGTCAATTATAATATAGCCATAGTTGCATTAAATGATTCTTCAATTTTAATTCAGCTTTGGACCACAGGGAGGATGCATTATGTCATATTCAGCTGGGGAGTCAGCAGCCAAATATGTTATTTTGTTCAGCCAGACTCCAAAGAGAACATCCAACAGCTGACAGAGTGGTCTGTAATTGAACCCAAGCCTTAAAATTAAGGTTTCTCTTTTATTATCAGAAAAAAAGACACATTTCTTCTCCTGTGACAGTGATTAGTAGCTGTTTATTCTGGTAACCTCTCACGACATATGGGAAGAATCTGAGGGGTTCAAAGGTTTGTACAGCATTTGTTTTGTTAGGCCTGAAGTTTGTCTGTGCCTGCTCCGCGCGGCAGTTGTGTGCAGTTGACATTTTGTTTATTATACCATGCATGATTACATTTGGACAAGATGACCTTTTGTTTTATTGTTGCTTGTCATGAGATAGAGCTGGGGATTTTTCTTCTGGTACTTGATTTGTGTTTTCTTTTATATTCACACACACTCATTAGTTGAACCTATTCAGACATCCGAAATGAAGCCGTGCATTTGGGCTGTTTCTCTCAGCACCACCAGTGTCCCAGGAATGTTCTTCCTCTGCTTTTCCCTAAGGCGTGGATTCTTGTTGCCCAAGAGTGTTTCCTTTATTTTTGCAATGCACAGAGGAAGAGGTGGTGAAGTACTCCATGAAGTGTAGTGCACAGTTTGTAAGCAGTAACAATTCACTTCCAGCAGAAGTATTTGAAATGAGATGTTATGCCTCAAGATATCATTTTTTTTGTTTGGAATACTAAACATTCCTGGATTCACTTAATCTGATTTTTCTGCATTTTATGTAAGTGACATCTATCAGATAATGTCCTGTAGCTTTGACAACACATACAGTATGGAAATGCTTTGATTTGGAGGATGTTAATCCTTTGAGTCCACGGCACATGCACACAATGCAGACACATACAAAAGACACACATTTAGTGTTTAAACACGTGCAAGGGGAATGTGGATGCCAGGGATTCCTGAGGGTGTCCTGACCCAGATCCAACATGTCCCACTCATCACAAAGAATACACACACACACACACACACACACACACATACACACACACACACACACACACACACACACACACACACACACACACACACACACACACACACACACACACACACACACACACACACACACACACACACACACACATACACATAATCACTCTAACCCATGGCATTCCCATACTGGCTCCTTAATGAACATAACTCCAAACAATAGATCCCTGACCTGCTTCACACACATGAGGTTCTGGTCCCCTCCGCGTACTGATTCAAGAGATGGTTCCCTTCAAATATTTTTTGATCCACCCAACTCATGAATACATTTTTATAAATGATCTCTTAATATATTTTGTAGATGTCAAAAGTACTCTTCTTAAAACATACATGACACAAATGGTTCCAGTATACAAATGCACCCCCAGTTGCTCCAGGTTTTCCAGTTTGTTATGTTCACCGAGTTAATTATAATTCAGAGTTAATTCAGATTTTCTTCAGGACATTCTGTCTTTATTCCAATGTTGAAAAAAAGGTGTCACAAGGCAAAGAGGGTGACCAAGATGCTCAAATTGAACGGAAGGTTGATAAAGTATGTATGTGCCTTAATGACTAAATCATAAGGTTATTATCTGCTTTTTCCATATAAGCTGTTTTCTGAGCTAAATTAGACTTATTTTAACCACCCAAAATACTTTATAACTGTGTGTAAAAGCATTAAAAATGCATATGAGATTGTTCAACTGCATTGTGAGAAAAGGATAGAATGTCAAAGTTGAAGCGGTGCAGTGCAAAGAGAAAACTAGTGCTGGCCTACTGCCACCGTACAAGTCCAACGCCACCAAAATGTCCATCATGCGCTTTTTCGATCATGTATACCCATCTCACAAACTTACCCTGTTTATTGTGTACGTCTTCTTCATTCACAACCCATTTCCTCTTTGACAAATAACAAGGCAGGATCTACTGGAATTTCCTGGGACCATTCACATCAGAGGTTATGTTTTGTGTGCAATTTGTTTGTCTGTTTGTCAGGAGGATTATGGAAACACTGCTGGCCCGATTTCCATGCAACTTGGTTGACAGGTGTGGTCCAAGGTGTAACAGATAACCGACCAGTTAATCACATTAATGTTTGCTCTCCAATTGCTCTTCTAGTTCTATTTGTGATGCACTGCAATTACATTTTGAGAGGGTCCTGGAAACAGGTGCTACAGATGATGGATGTATATGAAGGTAGAAAACAGGGATCAGAAATAAAAAGCATGAAAACAAAGAATTAAACAAACACAAAGTAAACTCAAAGAACGCAGAGCGGTAGTCTTTCCATAATATTGCTGACAAACAAACAAACAAACCAACAAATAGTATTAAAAACATTACCTCAAAGTTAATCATAAGTATAAGCATCCGTAGCTTATTTCCTCAATTGTCTAAGAAAAAAACATATAATATCTAAGAGTTCACAGTTTTTTCCTGACCATCATTGTGTTGGCATCCAGTTTGGCAGGTTGTTAACTCTCCTTTGGACACCCTCCTCTATTTGATTCTGTTATTGATTAAAACAGTTTTTTCTATGCCAGATGGATTTGCAGTATAGCAGCCAAAATGTGGGCCAAGCACAAACAAAATTAAGTTTGCCTGCTCTGCGTGCTGTGAATCTGGTGTACCACATGCTGCAGTTTGTGGTCACTGCGCTGCCCCAAGGTGCCTCAACAGAAGCCAGCCCCTTTTATGGCCGACATTCTCAGTAGGTTGCTTATCGCTATTTATAAACCCAGAGTCTGTCACAGTGGCACAGAAACCTGAGATGGCTGTAGAGGGACCAGGAGCTCTGTAGGAGAGAGGGGGGCGAGTGGGGTGAACATCATGCTGAATTTGTGTTTCTGTGTCAAACGAAGCTTGTCACATGAATAGCTGATCATGTGCGATAAGATGACTTGAAGCTGACCATGTTGTTCTGCAAGGATGTATGTATTGTCATTGTTGTTGTAGGGACATCAATAAAACACGTGTTAGAATTAAGTGTCCATATATGAATTGAGATGTATTCACATACTATTGGAAGCAATTGTGAACATTTTACACAGATAATATGCATTGCCCTAGTCTTTGTTATCATTTTGTAAATACATTTCCTATAATGCTTTGGGGGATATAAACAGCAAGTATAATGTTGCCATGTATTCAGTGAGCTGCTGCTACCACTTGAGTCCTGTCTTTGCCAATAATTGGCTTCATCTAACAAATTGGCTCTACTGTATATAAAGTATCCCGAATTAGTGATTAGCATTCCCAGTTTGTCATGTACTCATAAAATTACAGACAATTATCACTGGATTATTTGAATACTGTAGAAAACTTTTTTAGCGGATTTATGGTTCCATATTCAAGATGGCTTTGGACACAGTTGTGTCCTCAGATGGTGTAAGGCACCCTTAATCTGGAGATATGACTGTAATTTCAGTGTGTTTTTTTAAGAGAACTTCAACATTACCTTAATTGCCTCCATGAGAACTGCAGAAACCATGGCAGAAACGGCAAGCCGGCTAACAGTAGCTAACATAATAACCTAACATTTGCCACCATAAGCTAACTGTCATACCAGACCAAGTCGCACTGCAAAGCCATTTAGTGTATTCATTTGAGCAAGGCTTGTTTTAACACAACTCTTATTATCAATCAAACTGCAACAAAACATAACAACCACACCCATGACGTGATTATGAAAATAACTAAATAGAGTAAACTCTGCAGCATAAACCTGTCTTATGAGACCTCTGTTCTGTAGTTTTCACTGTGCAAGTTGCCATCATAGTACCTGGTTTACAGAAGCCCTAGTAACCATGAGTATTTGGTGGTATTTCACTGCAGTCAAGATACAATACATCAACATGTATTTCCTTCATTTTTTACAAGCAATTACACCCCAAATAATTCAACATGTGAGTTAGACAACAGTCCTGCAACCATTTAATATTAATTTCTCTCTCCATATATGTAGGCCTATTGTGCATGGAGAGAGGAAAGGACATGATGATCTCGCAGTATACTGACTCACAAGTCTCGAAGTGTTGGTCACTTTGTATTTATTTCGCTGACAAAAATGTTTGAAATAAGAGTAAAGTAGTAAACAAATGGAGCTACATTCCCCCCATCACTACTAGGAACAATACGTTTATCGTCATTCAGTATATACAATATTAACGTTTAATTTATGAATCCATAAAAACATAATGCATCATGCTTCAGCGATGCATTGCTTAATCAACCAATACTGATTATCAAATAATTATAAAAGTATCTAAATATCACTATGGGTAGTATGGAGAACTAAAAAAAGTCTTAAACATTATACAAATCTGTAAAAAATAAATAAATATATATTTATATATATATATTTATTTATATTTATTTATATTTATTTATATATCTTTTTAAAGAAATTTGGCAGTGGCAGTAAAATCATAACCACTAAATAATATCATGTCCTGAACTGCCTGCAGACTATACACTATTTTTTCCCCCTAAAATATTTTGAATTCTAGGAATTAAAGTGTCTTTAGTCATGCTTATAATTCCTAATTCGGACTCGGTCTCTCTTACAGCCATGTAAGGAAGCTAAACTGAAAAAGAAATACAAAGGTCTACCACACTTTGAGAACGAGTAATCTTCTCAAGCGAGGAGGAGAACTGCAATCCTCTTTTTGCCAAATCCTAATCCTTTATTTAACATCAGGTAGAGACGGCGCCATCCTGCCAACATGATCCTGCCTATTTCTTTCTTAGTCTGTAATGTAAACACACAGGGGCTTCAATTCACTCCCTATCATTCCTCCATTAGTATTCTGTAGTGCAGGCTGTGCATTAGGCTCTGTGTTGAAGTACAGTGGGGGTGTCTGGAGAGGAGCCCAGTGTTAATCTGTGATTTATCTGGTTCGGTGAGCGTTTGGACGGGTCCGAGGAGAGCTTCACGCTCCATCTGCCCGTTGTTGGCTGCAGTGGAGATCTGGCCTGGAGCCTGCAGCCTCTCACCTTCCTACCTCACTGTCTCTGAACTCCTGTCTCATTATTTCTCCAGCTGTGGGCCTGACTGTTACTGTGTTTATCAGTCCTCCTTTTTTGTCTTTTCAAATCCTACGCTTTCCTTTTCCCCCTCCGTCATCTCTCATTGTGCCCCAGCTCCCCTTTCTCTATAAACCGCTCTTCTCACTCTCCACATGTCCTTTTAGAAGTGCACAAATTGTCCCTTCTTCTTCTTCTTCTTCTTCTTCTTCCTGCTCAGTAACCCTTCAATGCGTCACTGCTCTGTTTGTCACCAGCTTCTTCAGTGTGACAGCCACAGAGGGGTAAAGGAAGGGGGGGAGTGGAACAAGCAATAGCCTAGTACATGACAGTATGAGCTGGAGTGTGAAAACAGAGTCTGAGAAGGGATTAAAACAGGATGTGTTTTGTGGCTTTTTTTGCTGCCTCTTTGTCATGCTCTGTAAGGGTCAGAGGTCAAGAAGTCTGTCCTCGTGACCGGATTTGTGGGGAGGAAGTTTTCATAAGGAGGCCTTCATGTTATATAAAACATGACATTGAATGGAAAGCTGTGTACAGATTATTCTTATGATGGATTCATCTGTAGGTTCAATATTAACTTTAGATTTTAAATTACATTTTCGAGTCATGCAGTATACCAAACAAGGAAAAACCTCGAGAACAATCTTCAATTACATTTTGTGGTGAATCTCTCACTTTTCTTTTTTTACTTCATCTTTTAGTGTAAATATTCAAAATGCTTGCTGTGTCCCACCAACAGTCCAACACCTGAAAATGAACTGACAAAAATGTAAAAATAGGGAAAAGAAGCAAATAGTTATTTTAGAAGCAGAAATAAAAAGTTTTGAATAAATAATGACTTAAAACACTGTTTTATTGTGACCATTTTTGTTGATTTATTTTCAGCTTTACCAACCACGGACATGTTGTGCCCTACAGTGATGTCAGGGGATTTAGACTTCAGTTAAGGTGGCTCTGTGGGGATAATTATACCAATTGTCATTAATTATCCCTGTGATAACGACTGTGTAAGCATTAATCTTTTAGGGAAGCCGAAATAAACTTACACAACAACCTCTAGTGTTTTTCTTCTGCCCCCACAGGAAAAATCAATGTGTATACTAAAATATCCCGCCGTTTGGTTCAGGGAGTCTGTTGCTTTGGCTCCACTTAAAAAACAACTGAGATTTATTCACATGCTTCTGTCTCACCTACTGCTACCTAATTTGTAATGAGGTAAAGTGTTGCGTTAATAAAGTTGCAAACAGATTCTTATAGTGAAGGTGCGTCAGAAATGGATGTAGACAGACAGTCACTAGCATTCAATACACACTAGTGATGCTAAAAGATGTCCCAAAAAGCATCTGTGACAGCACAAAGGAAACCATGTACATGTGTTTTCATGGTGTTTTATGTTGTGTGTCAGATCATTTGTCAAAGCATCTTTGGTAACTCGTTTTAAGCAATCTGTGTTATTTTGTCCTCCAGCTCTTCCTCTGCAGACGGAGTCTCAGTCCATCCAGAATGGGGACAAGTCTCTGGAGAAGGACATCCTGACTTCTGATGACTCCGCCATCACAGACCTCTCTCCTAAATCAGACTCCAGCCCCAACACAGAGAGCCCCACCAACACAGATGCCTCCTGCAAGACAGATGTGGGGCCAACCACCCCGGGCAACAGCCCTCAGCCCAAGAAAGGTAGACATATGGAGGTTTTTGCTGATGAATACATTTCAAAAAACCCATAACAGTCAGTCCTGGGTAAGCTTGCAAAGTCAAAAACGGCAACATAGTAATAAGTTCAATCTAAAGCTTCTATTTAGGTTTTTGCTAATAGACTCCCTGTTAAAAAAAAGAGTCCCCCCTTTTTTGTGCATCAGGTAGAAGCAGTACAAATGTTGTTTTTTAAAGGCTTACAACATATTTTTAGGAAATTATCACCTCCTTATGATATTAATGTAACCTAAAATGTATTACTACACCTTTCATTTTAAGGTTTTTGAGCATTTATCCCATTTAGCCAGCAGAGCAAGATGATGTCAAGTGATGTCAGCTGCTGAGTTTATGGTAATAAAGTCTTTCTTAAATCCCACAGGTGTTGGATGGGTTTATGGTCAGGTCCCTGTAAGCTGGCCGGTCAAGTTCATCCACACCAAACTAGAAAAATAATTAGTTTTTGTATTGTAGCGGGAAATGACACAATAAACCCATCTGAATTGTGGACCAAGGAGAAGTATAGAGTATTATACAATGAAAAACACTCAGGTTATGTACAAGTACAAGACAAAAAGAAGAACAGAGAAGATTTGTGAATTTTTCACAAATATACAATGGACTGCTCTACTGTGCAGTGCTGGTACTTTTGTGTAGGCAGATGAGTGCAGTGATCAGATAGGATGCTGGGTTCCAGAGATAATTAGGTAATTAAGTCAGAGTGATGCAATAGGGGGACAATGGTGCACACTTGAATGGCTGTAAACCAGACACAATGCAAGGGTGGTCGCAAGTTGGTGTTATGGTTGCAATCACAAATGCTACAATTACAAGTGCTGAAACTGGAAAATAGCTGCAATTGCTTCTGTTACAAGCTAGTTATTTTTTTTACTGTATAAGTTGTTTGATTGCGGCTGAGGTGTAGAATGTGGAATCAGCATTTTCTCCTACAGCTGCTGGCCATCAGACTGCATCGGGCTGTTGGCTTCCTTGCTTTCTCATTTATTGAAAACCTGTTTTGTTGAAATCGCTCAACTGCTCCACATAAATATCACGAAAAAAAGTTGGAACAAACCCCCTAAAAAGATCCTGAATGTATGAAACTGTTGCTACTTTTCACTCTTTCTCGTCATAGAAGTTGCGTTGTACATTGAGTCGTCCTCACCAAACAGATGGTAGTGGCAGCGAGCCAAATCGGCCTTTGCTATGGGGGAGACTGGATGTAATGATGGTGAAGGTGGAGGGGAGACTCAAGCATTGATTGACATGTCAGTGGGTACGAGACCTCCAGACTGATGAGGTTTATTTATTCTCTGCACTTGATAGCGTCTGCATGTCAGTCAGACTGAAGTGCGCAGCCGAGAAAACTCTCTGAAAGGTGGAGAAGAAATTCAGGTTGCCATGGAGACACTGCTGAACTGCTGCAGGGCGCCGTGATTGGTTGAGAATACATACGCAGCATACATATTACATAGCGATGAGAACCACAAAAGAAGACGTGCACCCCGGCGGTCCTGGTTTCATCCGTGGCTTTTTCACAGCCAGTTTAAAGGCGGATAGAGATGCACAAATCCTCATGTTACACTGCTGCATCTTTTAAAGGCTATCAGATACATGCTGATTATCACTGCAGCAGAAAAACACATATATTCCCAGTTAGAGTGGACCTGATTTAGAGGATTAAAATCGTTCAACCTTGATACTGAATCAATGAAAGTAACAGTTTTTACTTCTATGATGACAAGTTTTAACGTTTTATTTCAAAAGGTTATATAGACATATCAAAAAGCAACATGTTAAAGACTTGTTTTAAACAGCAACATTCAATGGAAACCATCAAACCTTGGTGGGTGGTTCTCATGATGCTCACAGCTTTGAAAAATCTCACATATAACAGTCCAGAAAAAAGTGTTGTTGTTAATTGGATCTGCTTCGGCTGCTTTTTAACTAGGTTGTTTCTATTGTTTCATTAAAAACATTGTGTCGATTAATAGAAGGTAACAGTAAAGTCTCACAATTATGCCTTTCTGATGACATTTTTTAAATAGCAATGCTGTGGCAGCACATGTCTGTATCCCAGGTGTTCCTCTTTACTTACTCCAGAGGGATCCCAAGGCATTCTCGGGACAGATGGGATTTGTAATCCCCCTCAGCGTGTTCTGCGTTTGCCTTGGGTCGTCTCTGAGTTAGAGTAGTTCCATGGAAACCTTTTGAGGCAGGCATATCAAACGCATCCTAATTATATACTCCAAGCTCTTTCTAGACGTCTGAAGTAGTTCTCCTGAGCTCAACAGAGCACTTTATTGTCTCTGGGCGACCTGCTCAGCAGCAGACCGCAGACATACACAGTTAGCGACTAGCTAGTGCTAAAAGTGGAGCAATCAGCAGCTACAAAATCAGATATTTCAATCATGAGGTGGTGGAGACCAAACCCTGAGCTAAGAGACTCAGAAAATGAATATTGAACTCATACATTCATCTGAGGGAGAAACTTGAATTCAAACAAATAAAAAGGGTGCTCAGTAACTGCTTGATGTGCTGAAAAGCAACTGTTTCAGAGTTTGTAACTTAAATGTTCAGCTTTTTCTGCCCCTAAGTGACCAACATATAAATAGATTTTGAGGGTTTAAGATGTAAGATTTAAAAGAGAGGTTTATTTTTTCCTTTTCCCTGCAGATTCGATGAGCTCAGAGCAACGGCAGAAACTGGCCAAGGAGCGGAGAGAGGAAAGAGCCAGATATATTGGTAAGAAATACTTAAACTTTCCAATATTTAATATTTTTCTTTGAACAAATTAGATTACCTAAGAGACTCAGATTGCGATGCATGAAGCTGGAAATTGTAATTACCAACTTGATGCATGCACATCTTCTGTTCCCTATGTAGTATTAACATTTCTCTTTCCTCTGTCACTGTGCTCTGGTGTGATTGACAAGTATTGTCATCTCTTATTGTTTCTCCTTGAATGGCTTTCAGAACAGCAAACTCAGCTGCAAGGTAAGGGGCTTCACTAAAACCCGATGAAGCATTTTTGCTGTCATGCCATTTGGGAATAATCACAGTCATGACCGTTCTTCAGCCCTCCATGATTCAAATATGTTTTTGCATTTCTGTCATTGCGTGGACATTTTTGAACCCCCCAGCAGTTAGTAATGTTTCCGCTTATGTTTCATTTAAGTTTGAATTCATGTTCTTGTGCATTTCTGCCCAGCATGCGTGTCCCACACCTTCAATCATAGTTTTACTTTATGGCTGCAAAATTGAACTTTCCCTTCCTATGAAAATATAGGTCGAGCCCAAAAACCTTAAAGACTATATCTACTTTAAAACACAAGGCTTGTCCCTGTTGATGTAGGCAGCCAATCAGAGCAGAGCTTCTGGGGCGTTTCCCCTCAGAAACGTCCCACAGAGCCAAGGGCGTGATAAATGAGCAGTCATTACCATAAACTGAGAGCAGGCCTTTCAAAGGGATTAGATTTAATTACTACCTTCATTAGCATCAATAATGTGGTCTTGCTGCAGCACAGAAGAAAGGGAGTTCTGCCGCCTCTTTATCGATAATATCTGAGGTTTGCTCAGCGTCCGTTTAGTTTGCTGCAGTCTGCTTCTGTCTGTAATTATATGGTACAGCGTTGAGCCTTTTTGAAGTGGAGCATGCAATTTCTCTAGCCAAGGATGCACATAATTGCATGTAGTCTCAAAACATGTTGTTTAATATACATGTATCCCGTAAACAATAAAGTATTGGGCTTTTGTTATGTAACAGCAACTGTGTGCACTGAATAATTTTGCCTACTATTCAAAAGGGGAAAACGAAAAGCCATTCAATTATTATATCATCCTGCTGCACAGAACGCAGACATAATAGGATTTTTCAGAAATTGGATTCATGGAGGATGAAGAAAGCTTTCTCATTGCGGATGAGGCTTAGACTTGTGCGCCTCATTAGTGAAGATGAGCTACAGAATACTGAACTCAATACCAAAAACGTCTTTGCTTAACAACACTGCTACATCCTCGCAGTACTAAGTTCACTAAGACTTATATGTAATGCCTTCTAACTCCCAGCAATATAAGGTAATATTGAATCATGCCATGCTATTACTTTTGTTTTATCCAGCATGTAACCAACCTTCATCATCATCCAACCCTACACAGTGCCGACAATATGTTATATAAAGACAGTAGAGTATATGCAGGGAGTTTAATTCACAAGGATTGATTGCTGTTTAATTGTTCCTCCAATAAATGAACCAAGCAGCGTATGTGCAAAGATTAGCAGGCGTCTGCCGGAGGGAGCTGTAACACACAGCAGGACACTTCTGCTTATTTACTGTTATCAGGATTGTAGTGTAATGAACACAGTAGCTTCCATCTGCTTCAACCATTCAGTTCAAGATTCAAGAGATGGTTGAAACTCTTTTTTCCACTAGGTATAACTATACATACTGTATTCACATAGACTGTCATCAAATACATTCTTGTTGTTCCTTTAGCACATGGCTGTACTTAAGTCTCAGGTGAACCATGACTAAAAGAAACGTTTCAGTAGCTATTCAAGAGATTGCTGATGAATTTTGTTCTGATATTCAGGGTCTCCAGAAGCTGAATATCATGAGCCTAGCACTTCCCTGAATCTCCTGTAGCACCAACATTTTGATTCATCTAATTAAAATAACTCCACATTTACCAGACGGATTTTCACAAAAGTTGATAGAGACATTCATGGTTCTCAGAGAATGGATCTCCCAAATTTGTATCAGTTTTGTGGGTATAAATGACATTTCCAGACAAATACTGGATGGATTGCCATGAAATGTGTGTTAAACACCTATGTGTATGAACAAATATCTCCAAAACTAACATCATCCCATGAGCCACAGCTACAGCTACAGTTTGTGTTTTTTGCTCATTGGCAGCATGCTAAAAACACCAATGTAAAAATGATTAACAGTAAATTAACATCAGGATCATAACTTGCATCCTTCTGAGCATGCCTTAAAGAGCCACAAAGGCCATTCTAAACAGCAAATCAGAACCATACCATATAGAAAACATGTTTTATTATCAGCTTCTGTAGATTAAGAGATTGACATTACATAAAGAAATAGCAAAGGCTTTGCTTACAAATCACTTTTAGGATAACCTTCAAATTAAAAGAAAGAACTCAAATAGGATGTCCTCTTTATCAACCTTTTTTCCAACTTTCCCATATAGCTGTTTCTCTATCTCCTCTTAATTTCTGTCCAAATGTTAACCCCTCTCTATGTGGTCACCCTGCAGCTACAAAGAAGGCCCAGTGGCTGGAGAAAGAGGATAAGGCCCGACGTCTGAGGGAGAGCCAGCTGGAGGATCGCAGGAGAAAACTAGAGGAGCAGAGGCTGAAGACTGAGAAACGCAGAGCTCTGCTGGAGGAGAAACAGAGACAGAAACTAGAAAAGAACAAGGTGAGATAATGCAGCAGTTTGTGAGGCTCAAACCATTGGAACCATGATTTTACAATGGTACAATTATGAACAAATTCTTGGTTTTCCCCTTATTGCTATTTTTAAAGCTTGGTTAAAGCTTCTTTTAAAGTAATAACACTGAGTTACTATCGAACATATCTAACCATAAATATACCGTCAATTTCCCGGATGCTTGACCACTCATGTATTTCTCATTCTGATGACAGACCTGTGTATTTCATTGCAAGAGAGAGAGAAGGGAGCAGTGCTCTCCAAAGTATTTAGTGTTAATTGAAGTCGGGGTGGAAAATTCTAATCTAGGCCAGTATTTATTTAAGCTGAAAATTGGCTGTGTCCAGGATTTGGTCCAATCCTGAATGTCAGTTATAATGTCAAGTATTGGCAGCATACAGTTGTCTAGGGTTCATAACTGCAGATTTTGTTAGTGGTTGTAATTTGAATTAAAAATCTTTGTTATCATAAGTGGTTGCAAACTTTTTGGCCTCTTTTTGACCTCTTTAAAGAAACATCTTCCTGTGACTCCTCATCAAAACTTACATATGCTTATGATGAGTCGTGAGTATTTTCTTCCAAAAACGGTTATCTTCCCTTCTAATTGCAGATTTTAAGAAATTCTTAAAGGGGGTTATTTGTTACATGCGCTATATGAGAAAATCAATACCCCTCTTTTGTATGGAGTTACAGCTAGCATGCTATTAACCTAGCTTAGAATGAAGACTACTTGGAGTTGGAAACAGAGCATATTCTGTGCCAAACTTTGAACATCCACATACAAACGTTTCTAAAGCTTGTTATTGAACAAGGTATAGATATAGATTAGTTAAAATGTGTTTGTTCCAAAACCGAAATGTTAAGAAGTCAAATTATGAACTATATATTGGGCTACAACAGCAAAGCTAATCTAGCTAACTCCTTCGCTATTTTAAGATAGCTCTCAAACTTCGTCTTTTGTTATTGTTTTAAATTAGGTTTAGAGAATAAAATATTGTGCGTTAAAACTATTGTTTGTTACTTATTGTTCTCTCCAGGAGAGATATGAGTCTGCTATCAAGAGGTCGACTAAGAAGACGTGGGCCGAGATCCGTCAGCAGAGATGGTCCTGGGCGGGCGGACTCAACCAGACTTCCCGCAGAGAAAGTGAGTTTTAAATCAGCCATAATCACACAGACACTAAAACACAATTACAGGAATATATATAAAGGATGCATATCACATCCTCACTGTAACTCAAGCCTTCCTGTTGAGCACCGCTGCACAGACTGTGACTCACTCGTCCCACTGATGCAATGTAAGGAAATAACTTCTGAAGGGCTTGCTGTCATGAGGGCGGGACCAGAGGCAGATGACCCCACTGAGTAATTTAAACCTTTGTAATTCCTCAGTGAATGTGAATGGAACTAGGAAGCTGCCTTGAATTCATTAGAATAGCAGTGCGAAGAGTGTTTTCTCAGAGAGCTGTGAGTGTATTTCCCCTTTTCAAACATGTGACGAGATGGATCTGTGACACCGAGGCCAAGACAATTTTCTCTCATTAAAAGTGTGAAAGATAGTGAATGTGTGTGAGAAGTGTGTGTGTGAGATATTTAACGCAGATTATTTTTTTGTAGCTGAAAGAAAGGTGGATCTTTAATGGGGATTGGACTATAAAGGATTGGGATAAAAAGACACCCATAATAATTGATAATTGCTTGCGGTTAATTCTCTCTATGTAATCATCAATATCCTCACGAGTGACTTTTAAAACTTGGGTAGCTCAATAACATGGTAGAGAAATAAAAAAACAGCTTAATTTAAAGGAAAGAGGAATGGTCATGTAGGAATGAACCAAGTCCCAAAATGCTTGTTTGTTTTACCCTTAATTTATGCAGATGGAATGTTTGTTTTAGGATTATTTATGGTTCTTGATTTTCAGTGAAACGGTTGTTCTCTAAAAAAATATTACACAATTACACAAATATTTTTACACAAATATTATGTCAACAGAATTGGACGTATAGTGTTTTCACATTTACATTTTTTTATTTGAAGTATGACTAGTATAATGTTGTAAATCCCTTTTCTTTTGGCCAGGATAATCGTGACATGGAATATTCCTGTCGTCCCATGCCTTGTCTTAATGTGTTTTCTAACTATACCACACCCTTCCCACGCTTTCCTCAAATTTCCTCCCAATTTCCTCCCCAACGTTTGAATTCAGAATAATCTCCTCCTTAATGTTAATGAGAGCCTCACTAGGGAGAATTGTCCCTGATCTCCTGCTGATCCACTGCAAGGGGAGTCGGCAGCCCTCGGCTGGGTTCGCCTGCACTCCGCCCGCCTTGTGAACAGTTGTTGTCTGTTGCGTTCTCTCCGGTGCAGGCAGATGCTCGGCCTCCACGGTCAACTTGCCGAGACAGGTGGACCCTGTCATTAACAACAGGCTGTCCAAGTCCTCTGCCACGCTCTGGAACTCCCCCAACAGAAGTAAGGACGACCCGACGTCAATGTCCACCAGGCTTCCCTCCCTAATCATCCCCCCTTCACCTTCCCCACCTCCTCTCACCCTACTCTGGTTTTTGGTTTTCTTCTTTTATGATTATAACTGTCGTCTCTGGTGGCCTGCCTGCCTGCCTGTGCTTGGTGACTGGTCATTACTCCCTCCTGTTGTCACGCTCAAGGTCCCGTTTGCATCGTGATTTTTTGATTTCAGTTGGTGGTTGTTATTGATTTTGAGTCTCCTGCATTTTTGATCAACTTCCCTTTCACCTCGACATCACTGAGCCACATTTTTTGATTGTATTTTTTAAAAGTTTATAAGTTCACATCTTGTCTCGACACACTATTTATTGGTTGTCCCCTTCCAGTTTAATGTTGGTGGTTTGGTGTGTTGGTGGTATTGGTGGTGGATATTATCTTGGTGTGACTGTTGCAAATGCAAGTAGGGCAATCATGCACATGTATTGTATTATAATTTATGTGTTATTTCTTCTAAATGTATAGGGTCATTCCATTGAACATTTTATTAGTTACTGATACTGCTGGCTCCAAGACAAAAATAAATTGCTCATTTCTTTCCTATAACGTAAAAACATTTGTTGAACACAATCCTTCTTTATATAATTACAAGATTACTTTAATGTTGTTGTGACATTTTTCTTGTTATTACAAAAAAAATTAACATACATTTTCTTATCCAAGCATAGTAAGTTAGTGTTGATATAAGAAACATGTGTACAGCCATGCTAACAATGGCTCCTTAGCTTATTGCTAACATCAGCATGCTGACATACTAACAATAACAATGCAAACATGCTGATTGTCAGCAGCTATAATGTCTTAGTTTAGCATGTTAGCATGCTATTAGCATGTTAGCATGCTAATATTAGCCAAGAGTATATCACTTGTGCTGAACACCAGTCACTGTAAAGAAAAACATTTTTTTTCTTACCTTTGTCAAGTAGGTTATGTTTTGAGATTTGGTTTGTTTGTCTGTTTGTTGGGTTGATTAGTTTGTCAGCATTAGGAAAACCCCTTTAATATTTGAGCAGATAGAATCAGTATTTTTCACATGCAAATTGCCGTAATGGAGGTCTGCGCTCTCAAAGAGGAAATTGTTGTTACTTCTTTCAAAATGTACATGGTTTTTGCTCTTCGTTATAAGGTAATAATATTACATATCCGTCAAATGATTCAATTAAAAGTGAAAATACATTTTACACTTAACCATGAATGTAAACCTCATGCTTGATATAAGCTTGTGTTCACTTGATAAAAAGTGAATACAAGTAAAAAATGTCAAAACAGCATAAAAAATATCATGTTATGAGTTGATTTTATTTTGTTGTGGTGTCAGCAACATGATGCTCTAATATGACAAACATTTAAGATTAACTTGTTGTATCAAACTAATTTCATCAGACTCCTCTGAGTTGCCACATGAACATAAGCAGCAATGTCTTCATTTCAGATTGGTCTCGCCTCATAACATTGTGTCATTACTGATCGTATCACCCACAGTGCAATCAGCAGCTCTGCTCCCGGCTACCATTGCCATAATACAGATTCCGATTTCCTCCTCTGTAATCACTAATAATACAGATACTCGGATACTGCGGAAACAATTCCGGAGTAGAATCACATTTGAGTCAATGTCAGAGCTTGTGTCCCTGGCCTTAGGAGATGCTCAATGTGGTGCTTGTGCTGGTGGGGGGGTTATGTTTATAGATCTAGGCATCAATCTACCTCGCCGATCACCAGGCAGCAGCTCAGCCTCCTCTTGCCGCATTGGAGAAAAGGAAAAGATGCGGAGGAGGGGAAGACACTGTTGCCTAGCAACGGGAAGTAGTTAGGTTATCAGTTAGTCATAAAGCATGTGGGGAGAATGATCTATCCATCGTACAGCAGGGGTGACTGTTGCATAAGATAGAGCAGTATATGATATGAGGATTGCTTTTTGAATAGGCAATCCTTAAGATCCCACCTTAATCACTCATCGAGTGCCATAATACCGGGGTTGGTAGAAGAAACTTTTGTGGTTTTAATGAATAAGTCAGGCAATAATTTCATCATTCTGTGAGCAGTCGTGAACTGATTTTGTGCTGCACTGTGAAAGAAAGAAACAGCTTATTGGCAAACATGTGGCATCTCCTTTGATTACTTTATTATAGAACAGTTAACTGCTTTTATTGTGAAGCTGCAGCAGTATGAATATCATTATCATTATGTGATAGACAGTGGAAAACACATTTACTTTATACATTTAAAATCTAGAATATTAATGTCATACAAACCGCGCAAAAAAAAAAAAAACAGTCCTGGCAGCATTGCTTTTGTGATTGCACTATTACCATGTGTATGTGTTTACAGCTGTCAGGCAGGGTGGTAAACTACAATAACAGAGAAGAATCTGAAGTGCTAGACATAGTGGAGTTGTCATAAAAATACATCTTTGTAAAGCACGTTGTCAGTTTTTGTTATGAGAGACAGGAAAACCGGACTGTTTTCATAATACATTATGTCTCGTGTTCAGATGGAGCAATCTTTGTTCATCTGTATTTTGTCGTCTTCTGTGTGCTCACAGTGTTTCTTTGTTGTTGTCTGTATTAACGGAGCAGTACGGAACAGTAAATAAACAAAACCTATATGAAGTCACTTCATAGAGTCTTTGCCAAGTGATAGTGCTAAGCTAAGCTACATTTTTAAAATAAAGTAGAGATGAGGTAAAATAAATGGCATAAAATGGAAATGACACATTCAAATTTCTAAAGGTCTAAAATTGAAATTATTTTAAGAACAATGATTCCAACGTTTCTTCCTTAGTTTCAGTTGCTGTTTCAGAGATTTGAATGTCATCTATGTGCTATTTGGTTTAAAGAGTCTCTAAACCTGAACTATCACTCTCACTTTGCAAGTGTCTTGTGCTTAAACCAAATCATACAAAGGCAGTTTGTCTCACAAGACTCATTTGATTCTGCTGGAATCAACTTTATCCTTGGACATAAAGTTTGCTTCACTCATGAGTGAGTGACTTATTGGAGTGTGTGTTTTCACTCGTCATTACAACATGTGATTGTATCCTACTGCTGTGCGACGTCCTACATGCTGGGTGTACATCACATGACACTCGAAAACAGATAGATTCAGATGGTAAAATAACATAATGGGGCTAATGCTGAACTGACAGGAAGTTTGCACTGCATTGGGAGTGATTATGGTCAAATAAACAGGCCTGCTGGCTTTTGACATGACTTTTGAGTGTTAAGTTATGAAAATTAACTCTGGTTTTGATCTTTTGTGTGTCCTAATGTCTTGTACTGTGTGGCTAAATTTCAGTCATTCATCTTGTATGATTTCTCTGTTTGTGAGAGTCGATGATTGGCAGACTGGAGTTTCAGTTATAGGTTATTTCAGACTTTCTGATAACAGCACTCACCAAAATAATTGTTGAGATCTGGAAAAAACCTCCAAGTGGGAATAGATAATAAGAAATCATTTCAAAAGGGTTTGTTATTTCCTGTGTTATAAGTGAAAGACAATTAGCAATCGTACATTTTTCTTTGTGTTAAGTCTGATTAAGTGGTAGCTTGTATGTCTGTATTATTGTTCCCTTGGTAGCTCATTGGACAAATGTTTAGCTAGGCAACCCAGATCTTAATAGATCATTTTGTTAGTATAATTTTATCAATCTTTTTTAATGTGATTTCCTCAGACTTACCAATTTCATCTTCCTACTTTGGATAATTTCAGGTGATGAGGAATTCATGTTTCCAGCACCTCATGATTGTAGCGTAAACTCCACTCTGCACCAAACTGTGATGAGTGTGTGTGTGTGTGTGTGTGTGTGTGTGTGTGTGTGTGTGTGTGTGTGTGCGTGTGCGTGCGTGCGTGCGTGCGTGCGTGCGTTGTGTGAAGGAAGAAAGACAGGATGTGCTGCTGTGTCATAAGTCAGGAGCGGTACACCTACTGCAGAGTAAGTTTGGTCACCTGTGCAGCAGATAGGAGGGTGTATTGGTGGTGAGTACCTGTGTGTAGCTCCGTCAGTAACCCGACACTGACGGCGCCCTCTTGTGTCAGCCCGCAGCCTGCGTCTGAGCCCGTGGGAGAGCCGGATCGTGGAGCGGCTCATGACGCCGACGCTGTCCTTCCTGGCCCGCAGCCGCAGCGCCGCCACCCTCCTCAACAGCAGCGACTCTCGTGAGTGTGAAACCCCTTCTAAATGTTTGTAACCATTCTCCCTTCTCTCACTGTAGTGTGCAGGGAGGGAAGAATGATAAAACTGTAATGTTCACTAACATAAAACAAATAAAACATAATTGGCATATTTCAATGTTTTCAATTCCCTTTTACTCTTTATCTCTACGTATTCATCTTTGTATTTGTAAATATGTGGTAATATTTGATTTGATTGAAAATCAGTTAATCTGTCAATTATTGGTAAATAGATGGTAAATCCATTGAGTTGGTGCCTGAGGGCCCATGGTGTCTTTGCTTTGTTAAAGAATAAACTAAAATAGGCACAATTGGATAATAATAAAGTAATAGATGATTGAACCTTAAGTAAAATCAATAAAACAGCATTAAAAAACTATAAAATAAGTCATAGCCTGTTAAGATATACTTACCTTGTCCATCAGCTAAATTGAGTTAGTGTCTCTCAGCATGTTGTGAGGCTTTGTGTCATCACTCTGCATGGTGTATGTGTTTTTTGTCTGTGTCCGTGGGGCTGCTGATAATTGGCCCTGCTGCTGCTCTCTGCATGTTCACAAGTTACTTAGACTCTCATCACCATCTCCCATTCAGCCTCCGCCAGCCCGCTCAACGCCTCCCATCACCACCCGCACCAGAACGCCGAGCGCTGGAGGCTCTCCTCCGCCAGCACTCCGGACATCACCCAGCGCCAACGCCGGCGAAACTCCACACCGGTAAGCACACATAATGATTCTCATATAACCAAACCTTCTGTACATATATTTCCAGTTTTTGCAGTGGCTTAAATAAACATTGGATAAACATTTAACAGTTTGGTTTCGTGCTGTTATTCATCATCTTTCATGCTACACAAGCAGACATTGAACATCATCACTGAAAATAATAGAAATACAATGTCACATGTTTGATTAATTAAATATAATATAGAAACTTAGAAACAGTCACTCCTTTATCAACCATTTTTCCAATGAATGTAATGTGAAATGTGTCGTTTATGGTGACAAATTCTCAGAGAATTATGGCATTTGTGGACCTTTGGGCTCAGTGTTTTTGTTTTATTCACAAGGCTGCTGTTTTTATTACAAAAGTTCTAAAAACCCTGCAGACAGACTCAGTTGAACATAATAGAGGATTTAGCAGCTTAGGAGGCAAATATTTCTCTCAGGAGTTATTCAGGGCAAAAACAGAGCTAGAGTCAATACTGGACTTAAATCATGTTGAAAGACTCCAAATAATGATTATGCTGCTCTGTGTTTGCTGCAGTGACATGTTTGCAAATTCAGACAATATTATGTGTGAAAACCTGATTGTTGAAGTGCTTCTCCCATGGCATTCCAGTCAAAGTATGAGGACCAGAGATGACAGCCTTTTAACCATTTATTTCAAAGACTGCATCAAACAGTCACTTGGTGAGGAGAGCACATGTGAATCAGCATGCTGCTTCAGACACAGGAAAGAGACCAAGCAGGGCTGGTTCAGGCCTTAAATGGGTTCAGGTTTGTCCTCATAGGTGGAAGCTAAGCCCCGCTTCCCACAAAGCCATATAGGCAGTATGGTTTCAGCATTATGTAATAAATATAGTGTTTTACAGCTCTGTTAGAACAATCATTTTAATGAACCCTAAATTCCAAAAATGGGCAAAATATATACATTTTCAAGCCTAGTTTGAGGTCTGTTGTTTTTGCTTGTTTTTTATAATCCGATTTGTTTGATTTAGAATGTTAGAGCTTCCAAAACATTTTCATTTAGTGATACTGACATTTTACTAATCCTCTTTATCTGAAATATATTTTAAACAGTAACTTATTTGTGTTACGTCTGTCTTCAAGTTGGACAAAAAGAAGAAAGAGAAGAAAGACAAGGAGAGGGAAAATGAAAAGGAAAAGAGCTCTCTCACAAAAGACAAAGTGCCGAAGAAGAGACAGACGCCATCGCCCACCACAACCTCCCAGAGATCCAGGCCAGCGAGCAGGTATCACACAAACCGCTTTGTGCCAAACCCTTTGTTGTTGAATTAATATACGGTATATTGAGCAATGATCAGAAGCTTACTGTTTGTGTTGAGTTTGGCGTCAACATTTCTGTCTATTTTGATCATGCTAGCCCGTTCATTACGCTCAGATGCATACAGTGTAAGAAAGATGCAACCAATTTGTATGCCATTTATCTTTTATAAACACTACTATTTGCAGGATGGATAGCGATGACAGAGATTCAATTATTTTTTAATTTGACCCTCGGTGGAAAAAATGGTTGATGCAATAAAAATACAACGTAAATCAAATAATCTGCCTTTTGCATCACCACAACTACAGCTCTTACATCTTCCCTTTAGCATGAACATATCCCAGAAAGCTGCCTTTTGTTTTAAAATGAACATTGATTGGCTTTGTATATTATACAGGTTCTGGTTGTTGCATAATGCGACCCTAGAACATTTGCTTTTTAGCCTTATGACATAATGCTAGCCCTTGTGAAGCATTTATATTGCTTCCTGCCATGTCAGTTAAAGTCCAAGTTGCTATGACGTAACTCCTAAAAGCAGACAGAAATTGGTTTTCCTGACGGATGCACAGAGGGGGAAAAAGGATGGCTCCCTGCCTCCCCTCCTCTCAGGTTACTCTCCTCTGCAGCCGCAGAATCATGTTTCAGATGGAGACACTCATATCTTCCACATGACCTAGTTATGAGCTTTATGCAGTGCACTGGAACTTAGTTACCTTTTCCTTCACTGCGATGAACTGTCTTTCCTAGCTGATGTTTTACTTCCATCTCCTCTCTCCTCATCAGCACCCCGAAGCCCAAAACCAGACCTCCATCACCCGCCGCCCCCAAAAGTCGGCCCCTGTCCCCCATGGTGCCGGCAGCACCCTCTAAGTCCCCGACGGGCAAGAAGACCCCGCCACCTGGCACCAAGACCCGACCTAAACGGGCCCAGACGCCTGCCAGGGTGTCCCAGACGGTCACGGCAGTCACAGTGGAAACAAGCCAGGAACCCCAGAAGCCTGACACTCCAGAGGAGAAAAAGAGTGAGTGTGGTTACCATAGAGACCAAAGTTAGATTCAAGGTGACCTAGAGTTTTTGGCCGACATCCAAAATTTAACAAAACCTGTGATTACTGCAGAGTGTGTGCCAGGTTCTTACTGTACCTGTGGTCTGAGGGCATATTCTCAATTTTATTGAGACTTTTATTTGATCTTTTATAGCTGAAAATTTCAGCTCTGCAATGAGCACTGTGCAAAGAGATCATTTAGCCTCAAAGATGCAAAGTTGATTTATGAAAAAATTCTCTTTTGCTTTCCTCATGAAAATTAATTATTTTAGTGCATGAAATGGATTAACCAAAGTCCTAGGCTCACAAAATAGTGAAGTTTATGAATAAAACTGTAACTAAATGCATAATTTTCTTAAATTAAATTTAAATTTTTCAGTAGAGGAGGTTAGTCACTCTACTTTTGAGACAGAGGGAATGAGATAACATGGGAGAAATCACTTTGAGCTAGGTATATCCATCTTCATAGGATATCTTAAAATTAGATATCATTACAAAACCAAAACAAATATTGAGTGTACATAAGAAATACAACTTACACTCACCGTTACTGAGGTTGAACACTGTCAAACCACCAGCAGACTGCTTAAGCCACAGATCGAACATTTTCTCATTTTAAATGAAATACTCCACAGTTTGTACTCGGAAACATTGAAAACTGTTCACACCTCTCTCTGAAAACTCTTATATGAATTACAACTTAAAACTCTCTTGGTAAACCCGATGTTTTTTTCCTTGCTATTGTGTATTTAGAAACATAATCAGCTCCTCTCTCCTCTCTGACAGACACCAGTACTGTTCCTGCCATCGTGGTGTCCTCTGAACCAGTCACACCTCCTTCCTTCAGCCCTGCCGTGGCTTCAGAAGCTTCTCTACCTAATCCCAACGTAGAGGCTGCCCCAGCTGCTCCTCCTGCTGCAGCCCCTACCAGTAATCCTGCTCCTTCTGCAGCACCATCCACTACCCCAGCAGCCTCCACCAGTAATCCTGCCACTTCTGCAGCACCATCCCCTGCCCCTGCAGCCTCCACCATTAATCCTGCTCCTGCTGCAGCCCCTACCACAGCACCTGCTGCCCCTGTGGCCTCCACCACCCCGACTGCACCCACCAGCAGGCCGTCAGCCGGCACCAACAACCCGCAGGAGGCTGCTCGTGTCCTGGCAGAGAAACGCAGGCAAGCCCGAGAGCAACGGGAGAGGGACGAGCTGGAACGTGTGGAGCAGGAGAACAGGAACAGGTCGGCGTCAATGTCAATACAAAACACCGTGTTATTCATCAAATAATAAGGTTTATAGAGAGTATGATAGTGTGGTTAAGAATGTATGACTTTTCAGGGTATTATTTTGACAAAATAACAGGAACACCTTACAGCATGATGTAACCAAACACAAGGTCCTGCAATTGTATTTCATCACATTGTAAGGTTATTCTCCCTTCTTACCTTGGTGCAAAACTATATTTTGGCAGCGATTACATGGATGATTTGTATAATAACTGCTCCATCTTAAACCAAATAATGAAAATACAAACAAAACTAATGAGGATAATTCATGCATTTATTTATACATTCTCAAAAATGTGAAGGTTTATAACCCCACAAACCACTGATCTCTATTTAACACTTTCACTTTTTAGGATCCTGCGGGAGGAGGAAAGGAAGCACAGAGACGAGGAGGCTCGATTCATGGCAGAGCAGCAGCGCCTGAGGGACAACGCCCAGCGCGCCGAGGAGGAGAAGGAGGCGCAGGAGAAAGCCAAAGCTGAGCAGGAGGAGAATGAGAAGCAGCAAAGACAGGTCAGAGACTCAACGCTTGTTCTTGCCTTTTTTATTTACTTTAAAAAGGTGGTTGTCTTGGGCAACCACTTCCTTTGATTAAGTGACCATGTTGAAAGGAGGAGAGGGGATGACACTCGTCATGTGACCAGGTCCTCGGCATGGGGACCGGGTTACAGTACATGGGCCGCCAGTTCTAGCATCTGAGCTGTACGTTCTAAACTTTTTAAACAATTGTTGTCGGAAAACTACTTCAGTGGCTGCTCCAATTTGTTTCTCACAAGTCCAGGAGAAAGGGGAACAGGAGAGTGAAAGTTTAATCAAAGGTTTTATATCGCACCATTATAGATTTGATGCATGTCATCCAATCAAAAACTTCTTATAGTCTAAAATTGGGCTATTAGAAAACAAAGATTTATTTACGTAGCATTTTATTACTAAACTTTTGTATCCATGGGCACTTAAATCTGCCCACGGCAAGTTTATTTTAATAGCACATTTCAATAACAAGGTACTTCCGTGCTTTATAAAAAAACCTTACAAGTTTAGAAAAAGTGCAAACAAACATACACAAACACTCTTTAAAGAGCCAAGAAAAGGAAAAAAAAGACAGTTATAAAATACATTAATTCCGTGCTGTGAAAGATTTTTATAGGTATTTATTTTATTTAATAAAAGGCTTTAAACAGGAAAGTCTTCTGAGTGGGAGTTGCAGCAGACCTCTACTCTTCTGGGAGTTTGTTCCAAAAAATTAAGCATTAAAACAAAACACTTCTTTTCACTTAGTAATCAGACACACTGAACCCAACACTTCAGCATTGAGGCCCAGTATCACTTCCTGTTAACTCTAAATACTGTATGCATAGAAAAGCCTCTAATTTTCCATTAACCATTATGAATCCCTGCGATCCCCCACATCCAGTAAGCCCATTTTACCATCTGGGCAGATTAAAGCACTCGAGGATGCCTCAGCTGTCGAGGGGGTTAGATACTGTACGCCAGCCCAAACATCACTCGCCCCCTGACCGCTGACGGTCTGGCATCTGGGCAGATTAAAGCAGGAGAGAGAGTGCTGCTGTCACGGACTGTTCGTGAGCCGGTCCGAGGGCCCTTGTGTGCCCGGGCAGATGCCAGCTGGTGACCTCCATAATGGTGATGAGCAGAGGCTGAGGGGGGCATTGTGATCGAGGAGAATGTGACAGGCCTGTGTCTCTGTTGATAGTCGGATAAGCAGCGTCAGTGTGCCTCAAACACTCAGCCACGCTCCACTCCCCTTCTCCTCTTCAATCGGACCATTGTTCCACTCTGACAGCTCCACACTACAACGGCCTCATAATTTTGAGAGCTTGAGTATGGCACTCACTGTAAAGGAAACTGAAAATGAGCATGCATGGTTTAGATTTGTGTCGTTAAAAACGAAATTGCTGCAGTTTAAAGTCAGGGTGCAGCAGATTTAGGAAAAAACTGCCGTATGCAACAGCTGACAGATGTGAGTTATGCACACATCATTATTTCTGTTTTCGTTGCGCACTTCTGTTGGCTTGCTGTTGAATCTAAATACCCAGTGTGGCATGTAATGGAGGTACTTAGATAATATCAACTCAGGCCTGAGGGCTGCAGGACAGACTGAGTGTGTGCTGCCTCCTGCTGGTTAAAAGGGTTTTTCATTACACAACTCGAACAAAATAGAAACCACAGTGGTAGAGAAAGTACACATATCTTTAAATTATATAAGTGCACATTTTACGCTGTGAAAATAGTACAGTCAAAGTCTTGAATTCAAAAGCATATTTAATTAAAACAAGCAAGTATAATTAGCATTATGCACTTGTAGTGGAGCAAGAGGTCCAATATTTGCCTCTGATAACTTAAAATGGATATACTCAAGTAAAATACAGGTACTCGAACTTGTTCTTAAGTAATGTAGTTGACTTAGTATTATGTAACATTTCAGCACTGACTATGGCAGAAGGGATAAAACTCATTGTGAAGAAGTTAGAAGCTTCTAATCACTTCGGGAATGTCATTGGTCTGGCAAATAACAATAGAGTAAAACTGGTCTGTGGCCACCCTATAGTTAAAAAGAAAAGTATTACAGATACAACTTTAATTGATACTCAATATATATCTCAATCCACATAAATAATTAATGATATATCAGTCAAGCACACAAAGGATTTAAAACTATTAGCGAAAAATATTTCTTGCTGCAGGAAATGTAAAGGGGGAAATAGGACTACCTGCACATTTGCACTAAGCACGGTTTTTCAATTTAACTATCGTTAGACAATTGGGCGAGTGTCAATTGCTTTGTTTTTTTTCTCTGTATTCTCAGTTTACGCAAGGGTATCTGCGGTGTGTAACAGAACATGTTCATGAAATTCAATTGCTCCCAACTCTCTGGTGAAGCAGGTTTCAATAAAAAATGACAGACATCAGTTCATTTAAAGTCTTACGTGCAACATTTCTGTTTCCTTTCTCCAGAGAGAGGAGGCTGAAGCCAAGACCCGCGAGGAGGCCGAGCGTCAGCGCCTGGAGAGGGAGAAACACTTCCAGAAAGAAGAGCAGGAGCGACTGGAGAGGAAGAAGGTGAGGAGGAAAGGAGAAAAAATTACTTTTCAGAAAGTTAACACTAGCTTTTATGCCATTACTTCCTCCCTCTTAAAAAACAACTGACCTCTTTGTCTGATCTGCACAGCGCCTTGACGAGATCATGAAGAGGACTCGGAAAAGTGATGCAGGAGAGAAGGTCAGTGTGATGTCTCTTTTACAAAGAAGACACTAACATTCTTCTTGGCTTTTTAAAACAGATGTCTTTTTGTTCTTTATCTTCACAGAAGGAGGTCAAAGCTTCTCCACAGGTCAACGGACAGGTCACAGATCCCAGTAAGGGTAATTAAGTGTCACATCATCAAATTACAGAAATACAGTCTAAAAATCAAATTTATTTACTCATTATTCATATCTTTCTGCAGCAGCTGGGAACCTGCAGAGTCCCGGTGCAGCTGTCCTCAGCCCGGCTCAAAGTGCTCCCACTGCTGTTGTCAACGGCGTCCAGCCCGCCGCCCATCAGAACGGCCTCTCAGCTAATGGACAGGCGGCCGACTTTGAGCAGATCATCCAGCTGAACAACGGAGCTAACCCGACGCAGAGCGGGCTAGTGGGTGAGCCCATGCTGGCGTTTGAGGGCGGAGAGCCCTTCCTGATGAAAACAGGCCCCATGAAGCCTCAGCATGTCGCAGGTACAGTGAAGACTCAGCAGCTGAGACTGTGAGGATACAGCCAAGGTTTGTGTCCTGGTGCTGAATTCATCCCTACAAAGTATACAGTTAACTGTGTAGAAGGACATAATGACACGTTGAATCCTACATCAGTATGTCTTATATAGTAATAACATGAATCCTAATCACAGTTTATAGTAGTTAGAAAGTAAAAAAGTATATTACAGCCATCCTCAGGGGGAATTATTTCCTGGTGTTTGTTCAAGAGGATATTAAAGATGATTTCAAAATCGTGTTTGTTCACCTAATCTAATTTTGTGTAAGAAATAAGACTCAAGCCTGGGTGAAATTGACATTAGATAATATAGAACTTTTTCGACGTCAAATGAAATGCTCATGGAAGAGATAACACCAAGACAATAAATTCAATTAAATTCAATGTTAATTTAATTTAATGTTACAGTTATAAGAAATAATACTAACTCCAGTGTCTAATAGAATAACAATAAAAATAAAGGTAGTCTAATCAAATATCCCCCTTGGTAGAAAATAGAATATGCTTTTCAATACCAAATTGTATGATATGAGTATATAATAAATGGAAATCAGATAAGGAATTTTTGTTTTGATAATAATTTTTATTCATTTGCATGAAGTGGTAAATAATCAAGGTGGCATATAAATTCTTGAGGGATTCAAGATGTGGGGGTTTAGGGAACACTTTTTGATCATTAAAGCATGTAAATATGTCACAGTAGAGGCACAACATACAAATATGAAGCCGAAAGTGAGCATAATAGGCCCTCTTAAATGTATTCATGTTTATAGGTGTGTTCAAAAGTGTTTAGCTTAATGTGTGTGACCCCCAGGAAGAATAACCTATGCTAAAGCTAATGGAATGCTAATTGTGTAATATAGAAACAGTGCTTTTAAAGCCGACTGGAATAGGAATGTGAACTTTTCCCCTGTTTCCACTTGTGTCGTTCTCTCTGCAGAGGTCCTGTGAGTCCCCACACATCTCCATGGAGACGCGCCTTATGTCTCTGCTTGAGCTATGAGATTCATGCCATACCACAGCAGCTGATAGAAAAAAAAAAGTTGTGTGCCAAACAAACAATGAACTGCGCTGAATTCACATTTTACAGTATCTGCAGCAAGAGGACAAGAGGAGCTTCTCATCTGAAAATATAAAAACATGCAAGTATTCTCTGTCTTCACCGCGTTTTAATGTCAAATGTCACATGCAGAGTTTATGGTGCACCTTAAAGATGACAGACTGTGTAACAAATTTTAGAAAATACAGTATAAGACTCTGGAAATACATAATATTTGACAATGGTTGTTATTATTACCGTCGTTACGATACTGTTATTGTTATCTTAAGTTGAACAGTGTGTGCGTGTGTGTGTGTTTGTTGTTTTGTCTTGAATTACTGAGTTATTTAACATGGAGCATTGTAAGGACTGTCCACAGACAGTGTATGTAAATGTATAATGAGCCTGGCTGCCTAGGCCTCCTGTTACAGGGGATCTGTGAAATAAAGCTTTATGAAAGGGAGCGGGCTCCGTGTTTGTCTATCTGCATTTATATTGATTATTATTAAGAGAAGACATTAGATAACAAAATGTTCCAACGTCCTAATGGGGTATTGCAGATTTTGTACTAAAAAACAGTTTTTAGAGCTGCGAAAAGGGTGAAAATGGCTAAGGAGAATTTTGATTTTGTGAGGAAACAAGACATAATACAGATAAAAAACATGTTATTATACATCATTCATTAAACAAATTTAGAAGAAAATACAGGTACTTATGCTGAGTAGTTCTCTACTCTGCCACTGTCAACAGCATGTCAGTGAAATGCTGTCTTATATCAGTATTAGGTGCTGGTTGTTCATCTGCATTACTGACTAAGATGTTCAGAGGAACCAGAGGGTGGCAGCACTGAGGATTTCAGGGAAAGGTAAATGTTATTGCACCTATGAACCCTGCTACCAGACATTTTTAAAACCACTGTAGATAATCTGTTGCATCATGAGGGGTTGTACTGCTGGAATATATAAATATTTCAAAGGGTTCATACAGTTAGAAGATTTGACATGAATGAAAGAAAAGAACAATGCTTTGAGCAGCAGAGATCGATTCCTGACTTTTTAACTTGTAAACATAAAGCTTGAGAAACAGTGCATCCTACATCTCGCAATAAGATCTATCCATTAGATCGCCCTGACGCCTAATATTACAGCAAGATTTTTTTTTTCAGACTTGATAAGACAACGCCACGATATCAGAGGAAAATAACTTCTCATTATCCAATTGATGACTAAATATAACATTTAGTTTGTGAAATAAATTACGTTTTCTTGATTAAGACCATTAAACTCACTCAAAATGGCTTGTTTTAAATAGAAATCTGAATACAGTTCACAAGTTAATATTTATTAGTTTTATAATGGTATTGTTGTTATTATTCTTAAATGTTTTTCAAAACATACTGGGAAAATAAATTGAGAAATTAACAGACAACTTAGAGCCACTGCACTCAAAATTAATTATCTGAAAAGTCTGCACTTTTGGAAGTTTTTGTTGAATTATTATGAAGGACTTTCAATTTGATAAATCATACTTCCTGTAGTTATAAGAGATAGCTGGGTGCCCTAATTAAAATAACTAATATAATAAGAGATTTACTTTGAGCCACAAGGGACTGAAAATATCTGTGTTTCATTTATGAGACCTTCAACAGTGCAGGGTGACAAAATGTACTCTCTTGAAATTGGATTTTATGTATGAGAATCAAAATGGACTTTATTTCAACAGAGTGACTGTGTTCTGTGTTTGTTTGACTGTGGCTTTATGTGGCACAGAGCAGAGAACTGACCCCAGACAGCCAAGAGGTAAAGTCCAGCCCAGAGATCAAAAGACTGAGCATGAGATGTGCTCTCCATTTGCTATGATGTTCTCTAGCAATCAAATATTAGAAGCCTTGTGGCCGCTCTGGTTTTCTCTTCAGCTCTAGGTCGTCAAACAGTTTCTGTGCTGTAGCAGCCGGTCAGCTTGGGTCACAGGAGCGCTGACATATCGAATGTCTAACAAAATACACTGGAGCCTGTTTCAATGAAACCAAGCACAGATGTGATTCTGGACAGAAACCCGGAGGGGAGAACATGGTTACTATATCTGTTTGCTTCGGTTTGGATGGTGACTTTGCATTTAGAAAGCCTACTCACCAAACAATGCTGCAAATAAAAGAGTCCATGCTCTGAATAATGAGACCCCATTGACTTCTATTCCTCTGCAACTCATGGTTCTTTTCAGGTTGTGATTGCTTTGTGATTAGTGGGTACTTACATTCTAACACTGCATGTAAAACCAATTAATAGCTCAATGTTTACACAGTCTGGAGGAGAGGGTAATAGTTTGCGAAAAAAACGAAACAAATTAAATTTCTGAATTTAAGAGCTATAAACTTGGATACATTTGAAGTTTTAAGTGATAAACTTGCAAGTAAAAAAAATCAAAAGTTTTACTGTGATTGAAATAAAAAAGTCTAAAATATTGGTTATTGTTTGTTTTTGGGAAACCACATTGCAATACTTTTCAAAGTCAGATCAACCTCTTTCTTGTACATTTGTGGATTTCTTTGGGATACATTTATGAATATAATCTTGTAATACATTTTTTCTCTAAATAACCATCATCTAGTTTCCTGGCAAAACAGATTCAATTCTGCTTTCTCCAATTTCTAATCAGTTCATGTGGTTTATAGCCAATACAACATATAATCCAAATAATAAATGCATGCAAATTGGGATAATGCATCTAAGGCTACACTGAAAAAACTGAAACGTTGACTTTAATTAAATTTATAATGTCAACAGATTCCACATAACTTTATTAGGTTAGTTGAAAGCAAAAATATTAAGTTGAACCTATTTTTTTTTTGCTTTCAATTGACCTAATTACAGATTAAGTTTTTTTAAGTGTGGTTGTGTTGAAATTAAAAGCACACAAGTTATTTTTGTAAACAGTAATATTAATAGGAACACATTCATACAAAATAGGCTATATATCATAATGTATTGAGGCAAAGGTATGGCATCAATAATCCTTGGTTTCTATACCGGTTAGCCAGGTTTCAGTCTTCTGTATCTAATCTGTGATGAGTACTGTAACCTATTGTGAACCACACACTGTCTGGGTGGGACTAAAGTAAACAGAGAAGGCTAACTGACAGCTGCTAAGAATAAACACGGTTAGAAGTTCTGTATAGCTGCCGTAAATATATTCAGTTAGAAGCATGTTGTATTGTTTGTAACCCTGTAGGAGAGTAGGCTGGAGTTTACATTGTTTGAGGCTGTTATCTCATTTCCCACATTGACCCTGTTGGTGTAGAGATATCAACCTGTCAAAACAGCCTTTGTGTCTCTGTGAATGCCTGAGCCTGAAGTGTGGAACATAGCACAGGACTATTTATGTGCAATATATAAACATAAATATGCCATTATCAGTGCAATATTACCTGGCTGCTATATCTCCTTCAGGATGTGTATTTTGTAAATTGTGTGTTTTTCTATATCTTCTTTCTTTTGTAAAGCTGTCTTTGGCTCTGTTGCTGCTGTAGCAAATTTAAATTTCCCCTCTGTGGGACGAATAAAGGGATTCTGATTCTGACTACAGCAAAAAGCAACGGGGTACACATTTCAACCTGCCCATCCTTTACATGACAAAATGAATGAGAGCATTAAATGATGTTAAACCTTTAATCTATAGTCATCAAATATAACTTCTTTACTTTCTCTTAAATCAACTGTGGGCATGTTAATGGGAGCATACACACTGTAAGTCAGAAATGATCCCTTCAAACAACGCTTCCAGAGAGTCAACTATTTATATTCGAGATGTGATTTCACCAAGTGGTTGTCAGACAGTTGGGTTCTTAACCGCCATCCCTGAGGTTGCTTCTTCACTTGTTTCTACAAATGAGGAAGCAAGGAGACGTCTCACTCTTCTCTCCTCACTCTCACTCTCCCTAGCAAGGTGAGCCTCTCCTTTTCTCCCTTTTATATGTTTTGTGCAGCGATGTTTTTAGCATTGCTGAGCTCTACTTGCTCTATGAAAGTATTCTTTGTAATTTGAGATGTAGGCGTCAATGTATTTTGTTCTGTAAAGGATATGCAAACTTCAAACAAAGTAACAGAGGGTAGTAGACAAGAAGTACTGAAACGAGTGAGAATTAAAATAAGGGATTAAACTAATAAAATATGAATAAAACATAAAACAAGCCATAGTTGATTGTAACTAAGTAAATAAACTACAGTAGTGCTGGATTTAAATACAGTTTTCAGGTACATTTACTTGACTAATTATTTCCAAATAATAGAAAGGTAATATATTTCTTATAATGAAGTAAAAAGATGAAGAAACATTTACATCATGTTATAAAAACTGAATCATATACAATAACATTGTATTATAATACGATGAGAACTTTGATTTTTTAGTATTTTAATAAGATTTTGTTGATAATACTTCTCAAAATGTACTTAAATTACACTTAAAAATATATTTCTTGTCATTAAATCAAAATAATATTTTAGATTTCGGTTTCTTTTGATAATTTTTGATTCTCTTTGCTCTATTTTGAATGATGACACATCCTCCACAAGCTTCACTGTGTGGCCACAATCCCTTAATCTGAATGACTTTGATTTTCCTTTCATCCGTGACCTCACTGGGCAGAGTTGTCCTCTGCCCCTTGGAATTCAAAACTCCAGCGAGACCATTTACAGCTCGTAAAGTGAGTGACAGACAAGGAGCCATGTCTGCTCTCACATTGTGGCCAAAGGAGAGATTTGCAAGGTTAATTTTAACTTTGGAACAGCAAAGTGCCCAACACCTGTGCCGCAAAGGGAAAATGACAGTGAATAGGAACTGTTTGCATATCTTTGTCGAAGGTCAACGAGGAGTGACTTGATCACTGCGTGCCGTGAGGAGTTGTAAAAATTCAAACCAGGTCTATTACTCAGGCTATGGACTAGATGACAGGTTATTATCGTGCAGAACGAAGGACAGATAGTTGCTTTAAGGCTTAGCTGCTACTTCTGTCAGTGCTTGAACGGTGATGACAGCCTTCAGGGTTGTTATGCACCAATAACACAACTCAGTTGTTTTTGAATGGATGATTTGTAAAGATGATCTTTTTTCTGCAATTTTTGCAGTAAAAACATTAACTGAACTGTAGTTTAACTGAACTAAAAGAAACAACAACAAGGGAAATTAAAGACTGATCACATAAACACACAAACTAATAACATATTAGTAGCTAGTATAACCGAAGTCAGTGTTGCGTTCTGGAAAGGAAGATTGTTTGGAAACTGCAATCTTGTTGCTGAGGATTGATTTCCTCGTCACCATGTGGGATTAACAAGTTCCCAGGAGGTGAACAGATGGTGTGCAGACACACAACTACGATACAGTATGCAGGCAGGGAAGCCAGTGATTCAGTTTTGATCTGTATTTGAAATGCCTTACTTTCTTTATTTGAAGGAAAATATGACATACATTCACTGGCTTTGAGTAGACACTGAGATGTTGTTCAGAACACATAAAGACTTGACTAATTTCATCCAGGGGAAGGCCAGATTCTTACAATATGAAAGAAGTCTTTGTGTAGATCTATTATTTTATTTTCAACAAACTCTCACATCTTCAACAGAAAACAGGTCAGTGAGAAGAGACAGAATACAACTTCAGTAACCACTAAAGTGTGTTTGTGTTTGGCCCTAGGACGGATGGACCCTGAATGGGGTTTAGGATGGTATCTGTGTCTGTGATAGGAGGTGTTATGTGGCTTTTAGTCTGATAAAAATAGTGCACAGCATTAGAAACAACACAGACCCAAAGGACATAAATGTCAAGCTAAGGAGCAGCTGTTGGTTTGAGGATGGAAACCTGCAATGCAGCTTATATTTACTTTAAGCAGAGCTATGGGTTTAAATTTGCTTTTTAATTATACTTTAGGTTTAGTGTATATTGTTTCTAGTATAAAATATAAATCAGAAATGGGACTTACTTAATTACAAAAAACATGAGAAATGCATTTAGTAGAGCTCTTAAGGCATAGCAGAGGACCATAGTCAAATAGCTTTTTGGTTTAGTGTTTCAATAGTTTAAATTCATTCTTAGGATTCCTTTCAGCCCATATGCATAATTGATACAAAAATGTTGGCGACCATTACTATGGAGATTTACTCCTGTCCAAAATAAAATGTCACCTAATGTGAGTCCAACATAACATGTCAATCACATGTTTAACATCAATAAAAGAATAATTTCATTTTAAATTTAGGGTAATTTACGCCATATCCCCACGAGCATCACTTCACGTGACAGAAAGTCTCGCGTGATGTGAGAGTAGCGAAGATAGCATCGTGAGCTAACTGTGTCTGTTGATCGATAGCTTTCGTTAAATGTAAATGCTTTCAAAAATATAAATTTGGCAAAATTGATAGACACATAGAATCCTCCACATACATGTCTAATGTCGACTGACATGGAAGTACGAGCGCCTGGCCTCTTCTGAAGGCGCAATGCGTCTGTTTTGGTTGGCCTAGCAGTTTGTTACGGAACCTCTGCTAACAAGCTAGCCAGGTTGCTAACATCCGTTAAGTTGGTTCAGTAAAACCAGGAAGGACGGACCAGACGAGCAGCTCGGCCTCAAAGGTTACTCAACTTCTGCAGCATTTATTCATCAAAACGAGTTCGTACAGACTTGTTTGCACAGGAAAAGGTAAACGCAATTTAATTGTGTAGCTCAAATGATAGGTGAAGTCCGTATCTGCTTTTCTTACTGTAACGCTGGAGCTCTCAGTATCGATAGCTACACTCAGTTTTATCTGACTCTAGTATTGATTACACTGTTGTACGTTACGTTCAGTAAAGCTAACTTCATAATTTGTTTTGTGTCATTACATTATTAATGTCTGTTGTATCAGTGTATTTGTTGTTGGTGTGGTGGCACCTGTTCTCTGTGGTGCACAGGTATTATAGTATATGCACGCAGTAAACTAGCTAAATGTACAAACACAATTACCACACGAGCATTAAACCCAGTGGTGTATGTTGGTGACACACAGGCCCAGTGGGGGGAGAAGTTATCAGATCTAAAAGTATCATTACTACACTGTGAACCAATTACACGTTACAAGTAAAAGCATTGTGTCTTGACGTTACTGAAGTGAAAGTACAAATACTTTCATTTATATTGAAATTATAGGCTACTCAAAGTACCGAAAATAAAAGTGCCCATTAAACCTATAGGCCCATTTCAGAATACAGAAGCTTATTTTTTTTATCTCATTATTATTATTATTATTATTACTATACACCATTACTGATTTCTTGGTCAAATAGATGTTTTATTACTGGTGCTGTTTCGCTTATTGGTGCCTTATTTGTTATTGTTATTATTATTATTATTATTATTATTATTATTATTATTATTCGTTATTTTTTGAGGTAGTATTATATTACTGGATTTGATACAGTTGCAACTACTAAAGCTGGAGCTATTTTTTTTTAGCTTACTGCTGTCTAGTTGTAATCCATAATATCACACATCATTCATTATTGGTTTATACGTTTTGATGTTTTGAAATAAATGTAGCAAAATTCCTGAATGTAGTTGAATAGAAATGTAAATCAGCATGAACGTGTATTATTTAAGTGAAATTACGTCAAACTTTACTAAAGTGCAATACAAGTAAAGATCCTTGCACTATTGGTATTACAGTGTCTCATGCCTTTCTGGTTTTGCGAGTTTGAAAGCTATTGCCCTACCCGATTATAATGTGTTTGTCTTTGAATGGGCTTTGCATCACCTTGTCTTTAACTAGCAACCCACAACACCAGTCAGGTTACTTTTCGGGGTAAACCTTAAACAGCATTATTAACTGCATCCAAGCACCTATTACGTCTTTCATAATATGAGATAAGGCTACAGAAACAATTAGCAATCTAAACAACTGTTTTTTATTAGATGTTTATAGGGCGTACAACTGTGAAGATGGTGAAATACTCTCAGGGATGAAATGGAAAAGCCTGAAATTAGTTATGCTCACTTTCACTTCTGTTTTTCTTTGGATGTCAAGGGTAGAGCTAAGATTTGGTAGCATGCAGTAGATGGTGTGGAGAAAATCAACTCACTGATGCGCCTCTTTTGTAATTATCATTCAGGGCATGTCTGAAGAACAGAAGCATAGGTGATGCTAAGAATACAAACTCTGTCTGATACCAATAATGCTCATTATACAGTCTTTAGATTTTTTTAGGCTATTATTTACTTACACAGGTCTGCATAGGAAACCTGCCAGTTTCGAATGTCTGCCCTTCAATCCTAATGTTGACCTTACAATTAGAATAATACGGGTACAAGAAATCGGGTCTAAGAAAGGCAGGAAGCTTCCATTGGCCGTCCCACTTTACTCCCCTGGCCTGACAGAGCGCTGCTTCTGTTATGATCCCATTGTGAAATGGTCTCTAGTTTAAAAGAACAAACTAGTACATTTAAATTATATTTCAGCTGGAAAGCACTATGCAGATATCAAGTCTAATCAAAGATATTTATTCACGTAAAAAGGTCCAGTGTTGCCTCATTGGTAACACACGTGGCATCTTCAGTTGAGAATAATAACAAACAGGGGAACTAAAGAAGGCAGCGAGGATGCTTAGTAATTGTATTGAACGTTTGAGGTTCAGAACATGCGAGGAAACCCTACAACTTCATGTTTGGCATAGAGCAAATGTTGTCCGTTCAAACCTTAAAGAAACCGGCATCATACAACATTTGGTGAAAAGAAAATCTTGAATAAAATGCAAATGTTTCCGACTTAAATTAATCCCTTGGATTCTCACCCAGGTTGATGTTTCAAATCCAAGCGCCTCCTCTGATGCAGACGCATGACAAACACAAAGATGCACTGTAGACGTGTGGGCCTTCGTAATGTGAAATAAAAAGCTTAATGATGAAGGCTTGTGAAGCTGCTGCTGTCCATAGTACTGAAAACACTGCAGACAGACAATCACAACAATCCCAGACACAGGCCGAGTAATGTAAAAGCCATTCCCTAAAAAGCAAAAAACGTTATTTAATTTTTTTCAACAACCGTCTGGCCTTATCAGCATGAAGAAGTAACTGTCGTGGTCAAGCTGTTCCTTGACCCACTGCACTGAAGCAGCACTCCCTGCTCTGCAGGCCCTGCTGCTTTGTGAGACATTCTGATCTCCATTTTGTAGAAATATGCCAAAATAAAATGTTTAGGCCTGAAGCTAGACAGATGCTGCTCAAGTTCATTCTTTAATTTGACTTTGCAGAAACTAGGAAATGTATAAAGAAAACAAACATGCTCTGAAGCATCGGGTTGAAATAAGCAATGCCATGTTGCTCATTTTCAGTTACTGTTGGTTCATAAGTTAGCTTCAGGCGTAAGGTCACTGCACTGAAGTTTGGTTTGTTCCTCAGTGTTACATTTTAGATAAATGACTCACAGAATGAAGATAATCAGTTGTGAAATATTAAAAGAAAAACCTCAGTTGAAGAGTCTGGACACGTTTTGCTGCTTACAAAAATAGCAGTTTTTTATTGCATAGCTGTCCAATCGTGATGCATATGGAGGATGGGTTTTTTGAAGAGCATATTTGCCCAACATAACCTTTGATATGTGTTTTTTTCCTCTTGTACAACAGTAAAATTCACTTGTTTGTTTTTAGGAAAAGCTTATCTAAACGGTCCTAAGTGCAAAGATGTCAAAGGCTCCCGATTCTCCAGCTCGGTCCCGCTCCAGATCCAGGTCAAGATCCAGATCCTACTCAAGATCTCACTCCAGAAGCCGTTCCCGCTCCAGATCCAGAAAACGTCGCTATAGGTAAATCAAGATTCCTGTTTCTGATTCAAACGTACTTCACTTTTTTTGCTGTGCAACGCAGGTTTGCCTCATGGATTCTGAAATCTGTCAAGCATCTTTTGTACAGTTCCTAGAAAATAATGTAACAAGGATTGGTTGACACTAGATCTCAGAGGGTGTAAAACTCACTAAAATGCTTACAAAATATATTGTTTTCTGTGGGTTTAAAATACTTAGTGAAATTAATTCATTCCCCTATATGGTGCAAACATTTAGATGGGGTAATATCGCTGGAAGGATCTGGAAATTGTGGGTTTAGGTATCTTGAAAGTGCTTGAATTTATAGTCTTTACAGTTATACAAACCCTCAATGACTGTTAGTACTCATATGCCCCTTTTCCACCAAACCCGATCCGGTTCAAGATCCGATCTTTTGCTTTTCTCGCGCTTTTCTGGTTCTAGCCTGTAGCACCCCTTGTGTTTCCACTGCTCAGAGGCCGAGTGGAGCTCAAGTGGCTGCATCATTGCGTCATTGTTTGCGTCACACTAAGCCTGGTTAGTGTTGCCTGACTTTATAAAGTGTGTTTTTTACAA
Source organism: Eleginops maclovinus (assembly GCF_036324505.1). NCBI lineage: Eukaryota > Metazoa > Chordata > Actinopteri > Perciformes > Eleginopidae > Eleginops > Eleginops maclovinus. The sequence goes on along the minus strand of NC_086361.1, from coordinate 8,764,850 downwards.
GTGTGTGCTCGCGTTGTAGTCACTTTGCTCAGCGCTGCTGCTTGTTACAACTTGTACTCGCTGTACTCGCCATGAACTGTTATTGCTCAGGTTAATCTCCCCCTCCAGAGTAAGCGTGACGTATTGGTTCGTCTTGGATCTTGCCATGCAGCCGAGTGGGGCCAGAAAGATCCGGTTTTTCGGCGCTTAAAGCCGGCGTCGCTGCAGTGGAAACACGAAAAAACTGATATTTATCGGCTCCAGCTCGGGCTCGGGCTCGGGCTCGGGCTCGGGGTTGGTGGAAAAACCGCAATAGACTTTCACTTGCTGCTTTGATGGCTATTTAATTCCCCCTAAACAGTGACACATTTATAGTTTCCTTCGTAGATTTGATGATATTATGTGTTTTTTGCTCTGTGATACCAGTCAGTGCTGTCAGGAAACACACACACAACCACTAGCTTAATACACTGCCGTTCTCATATCTGTTAGGCTTTGTTTGTAGTGCAGCACAAAGCAACTATGAAATGGATAGCTCATGTTTCAGTTGTGTGTTTACTCACCATTTGCTTCATGACAGCCATTTTACTTCAGTGATACAGCACTCCTGTGCCATTGCAGCTTAAGATCAAAGTGTTATTTTAAAATGTAGAAAAAACAAAATACAAATAATGTATCCCAAGTTTTCACAAGTAGAAATAAAGATGATGGGGAATACTATGTGAAAAAGTTTGTATGAAGCCTTGAGTGGCCTCTTGTACATATCAAATGTAACTAGAAGTTAGTTCCTTATTGCCCTCCTTTCACTAGGCCCCAAGTGTTCAAGGTTAGCTCTGAATTTGCATAAATGTTTTTCCTGTGTGGGTGACAGGCTGCAAAGACTCAAACTATTTGCATCAGCTTAAGTTCTTTCTTGTTAGGAGCCTCCAGTCATCTGGTGTATATTTGTGACCTGTTTAAATGTTGTTTCCTTATTTAAGTGAGGGAGTGCTTCCCACGCTTGTTCTTGTCAATTCATGTTGGTGTTTAGAGCTTGACGGTTAAAGCACTTTCACAGACAAAGAGTTGTTGAGTGGATGTTTTCCATTGAAGAGCAATGCTACACTGCATGTCAATGATTGTCAAAAGGAAAAAGTAGTAGAGAGCGAGTATTCTCGGTCTCAATGTATCTCCCTCCCCCTTCACTGCCACCTCCCTCTGTTGATTGAGCAGGTTGTGCCCTGTGGGTACTCTTTGTCCAACTCACACACACACTGTCCCGCCTGTGGGAATACGTTGTCTGTTGTTCAGGAGTGCTCTGCTCCAATGAAAAGGTGCAAAGGGTGAGTAGTTGTAGTTGGCTTGTAAACGTAATGCTTTTGCTACAGGACAGGTACCGTTTTAAAGGGATAGTTCAGATAGTTTGGAGTGGGGTGGTTTAAGGCCCTTGTTCATATTTACAGTAGATGACTGCGACACAGTCGTGTTTGGAGAAAAGCACGTAAGCAAAGCAATGTAAAACAATATTATTTTTGTATATACCTTAAGTATTCCTCACTGCAGACCTTTTTGAAGCTACCCGACTCCAGTGGTAATTTGTACTTCACAGAACACGCTAGTTGCAGGTCTACTGCTCATTTAGTATTTTTGGAATTGTTTGACTGTTGTGAAACCATTTTTGATTTTAAGTGGATCTATTTTCAGATGCATTGGTCAGGTGACTAAAATACATTAGATTTTGTGTGGCTTTTATTTGTAGTCTTTCACAAGTGAAGCTAAGTTTCAATGCTTTGAATGTATTCATTTTACACTTTAAAAAAAAATCTGGATGTGTACTTTGCTGCTGTTAAACTCCCATCTTCAGAGTATTTTGTCCATAGTGTTGCACCATGCTGTTTTTTATTAACTATTAATGGTGGAAAATGTAGACCTTTGTGTGGCTTGTATGAATATAATTGAAGTGTTTGTTGATCTACGCCTCTCTGAGTGACACATCGCTGTGCCTAGTGGAGTTATAGCTCGGTTATCTCTGAGAATACATCGCCCCCTGTTGACATCTAGGCAGAAGTAGATTTCAGTCTCTACTCAGGCTAACCATAAAAGAAAAGTTTGTCTGATATTTGTTCAATCTTTAAGCTTTCTACAATAAGATTTTTTTAGGAAACTGTCATAACTCTGGTCATATCTGCTTGATATCTGAATTATGAGTCTTGTGTTGTAAAACATTCAGTTGTTAGTAAATAAAATAAAATAGGGCTGCAACCAACCATTTTTTTCTATTAATTTCAGGATTAATTAATTATTTGATCACAGACGGCTGATGTGACTGATGTAGTGTTAATTACAGGAGAGGCAGGGACACAATATAACTGCATATTTACACATAACGCACATTAAATCAAGTCCTGTACTCTAATACAATGTGAGTCACAATTGCATGACATCTTAAGACACAGGGAGCATTTAGCTGCACAAATAATACTTTTACTATGTGAATGATAATTCTTCCATCCTTTTATTTCAGTGAGATTCTGAATTCAGACTTGTAGCTTGTAGCTGAGCATGTGCTGCTGACTTGCAAGATGTAAAATGGTGTTAGATTACAACACACACTTTGCCCTCAATTACAGTGGGGCAAAAAAGTATTTAGTCAGCCACCCATTGTGCAAGTTCTCCCATTTAAAAAGATGAGAGAGGCCTGTAATTTTTATCATAGGTATACCTCAACTATGAGAGACAAAATGAGAAAAAAAAATCCAGGAAATCACATTGTAGGATTTTTAAAGAATTAATTTTCAAATGATTGTGGAAAATAAGTATTTGGTCAATAACAAAAGTTCATCTCAATACTTTGTTATATACCCTTTGTTGGCAATGACAGAGGTCAAACGTTTTCTGTAAGTCTTCACAAGGTTTTCACACACTGTTGCTGGTATTTTGGCCCATTCCTCCATGCAGATCTCCTCTAAAGCAGTGATGTTTTGGGGCTGTCGCTGGGCAACACGGACTTTCAACTCCCTCCAAAGATTTTCTATGGGGTTGAGATCTGGAGACTGGCTAGGCCACTCCAGGACCTTGAAATGCTTCTTACGAAGCCACTCCTTCGTTGCCCTGGCGGTGTGTTTGGGATCATTGTCATGCTGAAAGACCCAGCCACGCTTCATCTTCAGTGCCCTTGCTGATGGAAGGAGGTTTTCACTCAAAATCTCACGATACATGGCCCCATTCATTCTTTCCTTTACACGGATCAGTCGTCCTGGTCCCTTTGCAGAAAAACAGCCCCAAAGCATGATGTTTCCACCCCCATGCTTCACAGTAGGTATGGTGTTCTTTGGATGCAACTCTGCATTCTTTTTCCTCCAAACACGACGAGTTGAGTTTTTACCGAAAAGTTCTATTTTGGTTTCATCTGACCATATGACATTCTCCCAATCCTCTTCTGGATCATCCAAATGCCCTCTAGCAAACTTCAGACAGGCCTGGACATGTACTGGCTTAAGCAGGGGGACACGTCTGGAACTGCAGGATTTAAGTCCCTGGCGGCGTAGTGTGTTACCGATGGTAGCCTCTGTTACTTTGGTCCCAGCTCTCTGCAGGTCATTCACTAGGTCCCCCCGTGTGGTTCTGGGATTTTTGCTCACCGTTCTTGTGATCATTTTGACCCCACGGGGTGAGATCTTGTGTGGAGCCCCAGATCGAGGGAGATTAGCAGTGGTCTTGTATGTCTTCTATTTTCTAATAATTGCTCCCACAGTTGATTTCTTCACACCAAGCTGCTTACCTATTGCTGATTCAGTTTTCCCAGCCTGGTGCAGGTCTAGAATTTTGTCTCTGGTCTCCTTTGACAGCTCTTTGGTCTTGGCCATAGTGGAGTTTGGAGTATGACTGTTTGAGGTTGTGGACAGGTGTCTTTTATACTGATAACGAGTTCAAAAAGGTGCCATTAATACAGGTAACGAGTGGAGGACAGAGGAGCCTCTTAAAGAAGAAGTTACAGGTCTGTGAGAGCCAGAAGTCTTGCTTGTTTGTAGGTGACCAAATACTTATTTTACCGAGGAGTTTACCAATTAATTCATTAAAAATCCTACAATGTGATTTCTGGATTTCTTTTTCTCATTCTGTCTCTCATAGTTGAGGTATACCTATGATAAAAATTACAGGCCTCTCTCATCTTTTTAAATGGGAGAACTTGCACAATTGGTGGCTGACTAAATACTTTTTTGCCCCACTGTATATATTTTTTTCTTCTTCTGTCTGCCCTCCTTCTTCCAGCTCCAGGTCTCGGTCCCGCTCCCGCTCTCACTCTCCGTCCTACAGAAACTACCCCAGCAGGGACTACCAGAACAACAGAGGGGGCTTCAGAGGCTACAACCGAGGCTACCGGAGGCCCTTCCACTACCGCGGCAGAAACCGAGGCTACTACCAACGCGGCGGCCATTACCAGAACAGGGGAGGTGGCGGCGGCGGCTATGGCTACAAGGCCAACTGGCAGGGTGGAGGTGGAGGAGGCGGCGGAGGCGGAGGCGGCGGGGGAGGTGGCGGAGGCGGCGGGGGAGGTGGAGGCTGGCACGATCGCCACCATGACCAGGACCACCACTCCCACAGTCCCAGGAGGGGGCGTTCACGCTCCCGCACACCCAAAAAGCGCTCAGGCAGCCGGAGTCGCTCCCACTACTCTGACCGCTCGTCTTCCAAAGGATCCCGGCACTCCAGGCGCTCCAGTTACTCCTCTCACTCACGGTCCTCGTCACCACGTCATCGCAGCAACAAGAGCAAGCACGGCTCCAAGGAAACCAAGGACAAGACAGAAAGTCACGCAGAGAAATCCGGCCAGGCAGCAGATGGCAGCGCCATCGAAAAGGTTTCTGGAGGGAAATGGATCGACTACGACCCCAGCCCTAAACGAAGCAGCCCAGAGACTAAAAAAGAAGATGCTCCCAGCAGCTCCGAGGGCAAAGGGCCTCTGTGGAAAACCGTCGGTAGTGTGACACCTCCAGCAAAGAGCCCCACAAAGTCGGGACAAACGGCCTCCTTCAGCGGCTTTGGGTTCTTCTCAAAGGAAGCAGACAAATCTGAAGATAAGACGGTGATCTCTGCTGCCTTCAAAAAGTATGTCTGTTACTTTCTTTCTAATTTGAATGTAATAAAATGTCCTTTTTCTCATTCTTCTAACAAATTATTTTCTTTCAAACATGTGTAGCCTTTATTAAAGGGCCCTGGAGGAATACATGTTAAAAAGGAAAACATAGGACTCAAGATATTAAGTTTTCTGTGCACTGACAGGAAGTTGTATGTATCACACTTACTTAGGCAGTGGTGGTGACGTGAGTATGATTGTTAATGTGAGTCCTGGTTTTTTACAGTTTCCTTAAGGCGTTGGCTTTTTTGTTTTTTGCTTTTCATTTCATATTGATCAAGGCAGAGCATTGGACAACCAGCTTGTAGTTTAAAAAAGGGCTACAGCCCTGGGATTAAACTGTTGAGACAGCACTTAATACTAAGAATAATGTCCAACATTTTTCCCAAAGAGGAGTTAACAATCCAATAATGTAGTCATAAATGTAGTTTGACCATGTTCTTATAAGCTTTCCCATCCCACAGTTTAGTTTTTCAGCTTGTGAGAATGTATTTCCCTCTGAATTTGTTTACCGCAATTTATTCGTGTACCTGGGGGTGACGGTAATAAAGCTGAGATTGGTTCTCTGTTTCAGGTTTTTGGCCGACAATAAAAACAAAAAGCTGGCTGCAGAAAAGGAGAACGGTCGTGATAAAGAGCAGAGCAACACAGACCGAGAACTAGAGAAAGGAAGTAAGTCCGGAGATCTTTTCAACATCTCGTCCGGTTCCTTAAGCGACTCCAAGGAAGACAAGACCCTACCTTTCTTCGACGCCGGAGAAGAGGAGTTCCTCAAGTCCCACGGGCTGAAAGACAGGGACATTGAGGATGACGGTGACGTCAAACCCACCCTCACAGCTCGGGACATTTTCGGCAAATGGGGGGGGGACGAGCCAAGCTACTCAACGTCCTACCCATCAGCCAAAGAGAAAAGCCGGAGAGATGCTGAAGACCCCGCAGATCACATGGAGGAGGAGATGTACAGAGGCCGCAAACACAGCTCCAAAAAAGAGGAGAAGGCCAAGAAGAAGGAGAAGAAAGAGAAAGAGAAGGAGAAGTCCAGAAGGAGTCCGTCCCCTCCTGCAGCGCCCAGAGAGAAGGAGCGGCCGCTGTTCCCCGGAGCTTTCCCTCTTCGGGGGGACTCACCTGTGCGTCGCATGTCTGCATCAAGGGACGACTTTGAACTCAAAATCGGTTCCATTGATGAAATGCCGAGGTATGTATAGTAGTACCGACGTATCTGATTTACACTGCAGTACAACTTTAAAATCTGACCGGGTCTTTTCCAACAAGGACTCAGCGAAAGATCGTCCTTGTAGCTTTTTCTCTCGTAAGGTAACACGATGTTCAATGTCGCTCACTTCTCTTTTCTCAGCTCTTCTATGTCTAAAGAGCGCGTCATGCCCAGAGAGATGTTGAAACCCACCAAGAAAGACACAGAGTTTCGTTCCATTTTCCAGCACGTTCAGTCAACACAGCTCCGCCGGAGCCCTTCTGAGCTGTTCGCTCAGCACATAGTCTCAATCGTGCATTACATCAAAGGTAAAGTATGACCTTTGCTGGCTTTGTCCCGCCTCCACAGAGTCAGGACAACAGGTGTGAGATCCACGGTACATTTCATTATGTCAGTTACTTTATGTTTTGCTGCTGTATCTGGAATAATAGTTTGTTGTTGTTTATTTGCAGCTCAACACTTCCAATCCTCAGATATGTCTTTAAGTGAGCGCTTTGCCATGTACCAAAGAAAAGCTGCAGAGGTAGAAATGATGAAGCCAAGGAAGAGCCCAGAAATCCACAGGTATACATAACATCTCACAATCTGAAGTATTGTACCTTTCTGTTAAAGCTCCATAAATGACCCACTGTGTGCAGGAATTCATACATAACAACCACAAATCCATTTATTTTGCTTCTAGAGAGCTATATGATTTGTTATCAGAGCTGATTATCATAAACCAGCCAACGTATTGTCTACAAACTATTAACTCTAAGTCATATGGATCGAATGGAGTTAAGTAAGCACATTTAATGTAAGAAAGAAGGTACCATCTTCTAAAAGATAATAATAAATTCCCCCCCCAAAAAAGATATATAGAATTTCCAAAATGTAATTACATTTTTTTTTCAAATGGGACATTTTGGGTATATTCAATATAAATATATATTTATGTATTTGTTTCTCTCATTTTCAGTGTTTACATTATTTGAGAATTGTACAAAATATTTTATATAAAATGGGTAAGTGAATTAATTCAGCCTTTTTCGGTCAGCATACATGTTGCTTTTGGTCCCTAAAGTAATAATACGTTTTGTGTTTTTGAGTTTACAGACTGAACATGAACTGTACATCTGCTGTGTTTATATCTTCACCCTCTGACATCGGGGCTCTTTCCTCCTCTCTCAGGAGAATCGATGTCTCCCCCAGTGTCTTTAAGAGGCACTCTCACGTGTTTGAGGATATGGAGGAGACGAGCTACAAGGTGACCCGCCATTTTGAAATTTGACGTATTTGGAACAAATTTGAGACGATCCTAAGCAGCAGTGTTCAGCTTTGTGCTTTTCTTTCAAAGGATGCATATTTCTAAATCAAAAGAGCCCAATTGTGTTTTGTAAGTGCCAAGCAAGCCCCCCCAGCCTATGAGATATGGTTATTGATTGGATATGTACGAACCCAAGCAAAGGCTAAAAGGAAGTGAATTAAGATCCTGAGTCCAAGCTTCTCAAGGGACGCTTATCAGTGCCTTTACCTTGTAAGTATTTTTCTCAAAAAGAAAAAAATCAAGCTACGAAAAATCTGTTCAATGTAATTTATTTTGATATGCTACATGCATGTTGCTGGCTTCCACAAATATGTTATATTTAATTGTAAAAAAACATTTTGTTTTGTCAGTATTCATATTTTGTCTTATCCACTAGAGGGAACACATCATAATATATGTTGAGCATCTTTATTGTATTATTTGTATTTATTTTTGTGTCACCTTTTACCAAACAGTTTTAAAGCACTTTGAATATCTCCATCATTATACAAACAGCCGGTTGAGTGGCTAATAAACCCATATTTCTGCAGGATCCAAGTAAAAAGTTCAAAGGCGACGTGATGGACCTCCGTCTGGATATTGAAAGACGTAAGAGGTTTGCGGGAAAGGAGTACAAGCGTGAAGGAGGCAGGAGCTCAGGAGGCTCCCGGGGGCCGAGCAGAGAGAGGTCCTCTGAGAAATCTGGGAAACACCACAAGAAATCCAAGTACGTGCACGCTGTGGTCTCAAATGTTCCAGCACCATGTTTGGAGGGGTGGTTCCCTTTGCTACAATGAATATGTTGCCATGTTGGAAGATTTAGAAGCAGACAAAAGTTAACAATTACACAATCATAGTTCCATTTTACCAACCAAGTGCATACGTCAGCACACTGTTTTGTGGTGCTTTCTACAGTCAGTTTCTTTATTCAATTAGATTTATTGAGATCACGAAAAGCAGGTAGGCCCTATGGATGACTTAACACATTGCTCTTCCTGTAACAATTCTGAAATGAAAAGGTTCTCCATGTTAAGCTTTGAGAATCCCAAACTGATATCGGTTTGTTGCCAAAAAGGTTTTCACCTACTTATTTCATTTAGTAGAATAACACATTTAGTAGGAACAAGTTCAAAATAAACACTTTAAAAATCCAGTTATTAATCATTAATAGAACATAAAACGTGCAAAATATTCCGTTATAAAACCGCTTTGTTTTTTTCAAATAAAAGGAGCTGTGTAGGGGTTACAGAATTGTGAAAAAATAATGACTAAAGGTTGTGTAAGTTTTTACAGTTTGAAGAATGCAAAGGCTTAATCTGAAGTAGCCGCAGGAAATTTTGAATTGGCATTAGCTGTCATCTCGGATAGAGAGTAAAGCTATGACCAAAAGGCTTTTCTTTCTTTAATATTGAAGTTCTATTATTTATTTGGCAGTGAAACAAATCTGTAAAACCTCCAAACTTAACGACACCATGACATGAATAAAACCTTCAATTCTCTGCCTGTGTGCTAAGGCATGGGAACTTTGTTTTTAGAAGTTATCATTTTTAATTTGTCGCTGGTCACCTTTCAGAAAGTGCTGAATCTGATTCTGATAGGCTAGTCATCTGTAGCTGTAACCTTAGTAACCACTCTCCAATCCAATCTGCTTTTTAAACTTTCGAACAGTTTCGATACATTTTGTGTCTGTAAACCCACTGTGACACATCAATCTTTTCTTCGCAGGAAGGGTAAGAAGAAGCGGGACCGCTCTCCATCCTCCTCTTCCTCCTCCTCCTCCGCCTCCCCTTATCCCCCAGCTTTCAGGGGTAAAGAGTTTGTGGGAGGGGAGGGGATGGAGCACTCAGAGGAGGGCTACGCTCACTCCCGGTATCCTCCGCGGGACTACGGCGTGGCCGGAGACCGGGGCCAGTACGAGGGCCACAACGCAGAGCGAGGCCGAGGCCGAGGATTCGTAAGTTCCTGTCTGAGCTTTGTTCCTCTCTTTGCTGTTGGTTGTTTTTCCACTGAGGGAAACTGACATCTCATCTTCTTGCAATTCTTTGTCCGAACGGCATCTCGGTAGACCTCACTCCTCTGCTCTGTTCCTTCCTCCTAATGCTAAGGAACGTAATGTGGATGATGATAATGATGATGACACTATCATACATATTCCATGCACTGCCTGATTTTTGTTAAGGTAATGTAGCGTAAAAATGTGGAACTTCACCCCATCACTAAACAAATGCCTGACAACCATTAATATCTCAGCGCTCCAGGGTCCATTACTTAACCCTAACTTTAATATCAGACATAACAATAAATATTCTTCCATCTTGTTGTAGAAAATGTGTTTGTCCCTTGACTGGGAGTTAAATCCACCTCGTTGTTTTGATTTCAGTTCCCCAGAGTGAGAGGGAGAGGGTGGAACAGGGGAAATTATCCAGGCAACAACAGCAATGGAAACCCCGCCCCTCAGAACCCTGCAGTGCGCCCTCCAGAGGAGGAGTGGGACCCTGAATACACTCCCAAGAGCAGGAAGTATTACCTGGTGAGCTGATAAATGATTTAGTGATGCACCTAAAAACATAGGGGCTTTTAACACCAAAGGCATCACAGTAGAATTAAATTAAATAATACCTTGATTTAAGACATGCAGCGGCTTCATGTTTCACCTCTGTTGTATTGGACTCGCCGGCTTACAGGGACAGAGCCCTTTTCAGTGTCTTTAGTAACTACTACCATCAAAGTCAACATGTTACCTGTGAAACGAGCCTATCATCCTCATTTTTTAGGGCCATATTCTGACAAATAAAAAACATCCATTTTTTTTTACCCCCCAAATATTAACATTTGATTTGACTCGGTCCATGGTTATAACCAAGCACACTCGTAAAAGTTCTTACACTTTGTTGGGGGAAAGTTTGTGCGGTCACAGAGCCTAGGCGTACAGGTGGTGTGGTTTACATCATGCAGACTCTTGCGTACTTGTGGTAGAGCACCTTACTTTACAAAAGGATGGAATGTTTTGTTTTCATGTATCATGGCATATTTTCAAAGAAAACATCACTGTGTTGCACCAAATACATTTGTATTCATTACGTTTTTATTTTGAATTGTAATTGTATTCATCTTACCATGATTGATTAGACGCTCTTTGACCAAATATGGATTATTTGAACAGCATATTATTGGAAGTTATCTGAAGAAGCAGCAAAAAACTGCTTGCTACCCTCTAAGCGACCAATGTGGACATCAATTTTACAAATGATTCCAGTATGAGACAAAGCACTGCAGTGTCTAGTCAGGTTGGGATATACTCCTTGTATATCTCGTGAGAGGGTGACATTTACATTCATGCAGTTGGCTAAATATTCAGCCATGCAGATCAAAATATATTTGTGATGCTTACACTAAGCTACCACACACAGCAAACTCTGACAACTATCCTCTAGCTCTCGATCACGTTTACAGTGCGGTCAATCAAGTCACCTCTCGCGAGATTTCAGAACCGTCAGTGAGACTTGGAGAGACATTAACAAACAGAAGGAAAAACATTTGAAATCATTGAAGGATAACTTTGTCAGACAGTCCAAGCCTGACATTCAAACATGGGAGAATAGTTTCTCTTTACTAACCCTGCTGTGTGACGGAGTTCTGATTGAGCTTTGACCATTCCTGTGTCCCCTTCCAGCATGACGACCGTGATGGCGAGAAAACCTGGGTGGAAACCCGTGGGAGAGGCCGGGGGGCCTTCCCGACACGCCGGGGACGCTTCGTCTACCGGAAGGGGGGCAGCAGCCCGAAGTGGACCCACGACATGTTCCAGGGCGGAGGGGAAAGGGCGGATCTAGCAGACGACGGCATGGAAGTCAGCCGTAAAGAAACCAAGACCGGAGACGCCTCGGCCCCGAAGCAGTAGAACCACTCGATCACCATCTGCTTATAAGTGTGAGGACGGTTACAGTGATGGTGAAGGGGATATTCCCCCCGAGCATCACCACATTTAATGATTAAAATATGTTAAGAGAGTTGAGCCTTCTAACAGTTAAAGTGAAGAATCGTTGTTATGAAGAGCAGCTTCATTTCAGAGCGTTATGTTTTTTAATGTAAAATGGGTTTGTTTCCGCAGCTGGTTTAGTTGTCTTTTTAAGGGAGAAAATACTGAGGCAAAAAAATATTCTCTGAAAACACGATAAAATAAAAAATGTGTGCCTTAGAAAATAAATATTATTTCTTGTGTAATCCAGCTATAAGAGGTAGCTGTCCATCAGTGTAGGAAGTTTATAGATGATTTCCATTTCATGTTGTTGGGGCTGTGATCAATCTTCGATGTTACTGCATGATTCATACCTCGCTCCTCGGGACCAACCAGAAGTGGGCTCAGGGCTCACCGTCAGCAAGTTTTCAGACAGGAAAAGTAAAATATCTTTAATGAACCCCTGAACGGTTGATGTTTGTCACTTATACTCTTTGAGCGTTTTCATATAGTGCCACTTTACCTGTATTTCTCATTAGGAAGCAAAGACATTTTTATGTGTGTGGTTCAGTATATTCTCATTTATTGTGGGTGTTTTCAGTCTAAAAAAAATATACAAATTGTAAAGAACATGTTCTGATTTTGGCTTTAGGCAGAAAAATATAAAGGTTTCGGGCTGTCAAGTTAATTTTAGTAAGTGGCTACATTTTTGTTTAGATTATTAATTAAAAAGAAATGTAATGACTTTAAAAAATGCTGTGTAGAATTATTAGACCTAAATTATTGTTATCCTAACATCTAAGGCAGATCAAATAAAACAGGAAATGTTCATTTTAAAAACAAAGACATCATTAAATTGTCTCTCAAAAAGAAAAAGAGCAGTTGAAGCTGATAAGGAAAGCGAAACCCCCAAAAGGCGTTGATGGAAGTGTATATTTTAAGAAGAGTTGCCGCAAACTAGCAGAACCCGTCCTCTGAATCTCACTGTGCTGCTTTCCACTGTACATGCTGCATGTACCAAACACAGCTGTAGGACTTTGTTTTTGTTCAATCTGAAGCCGAACACTTTTGTACTGTTCTCAAGAGCTTTGGAGTACTTTGTCTTTTCCTTTTCAATAAATCTTTCTTTGATTCAGGGCAACGCTGCGAGTGTGATACTTGGTGAGATCAACGGAGAGAAACATTTGAGTGTCACAGCCCACTCTGGTGTTTGGTTTGGGGTACCATACTCTCCTCAGCAGTATGCGTGAAACATTTAAAGTTTATTGCAGTATTAACACATTTTATTTATTAAAAATGTCTCACTATAAGATACAAGTAAGGGTTGTACATTTGTGACAAAATAACCATAGAGCATCTCAGGGCTAGAACTATAGATTATCTTCTTTAAAGATAAATGTCCCTTTTTTATTTTAGTCTTTGTGAACACAAAAAAAAGTGTAAAAGATAAAGCTACTGTACACTCTCATTATTAATGTTTTACCTTTTTATCCAGACAATCCTATCCCATCTTTCTTCTAACATGCATTGCCAGAGGGGGGAGACAAAAGCTCCACAGCCCTGCTCAAATGTATTATCCATGGCTTTAAGCATTGATTAAATTACATTTGTTTTAAACTTATATCCTAGAAATGTCAATGTCCTAGTTTCTGATTTTTGTTCTCCTGGAATGCCACCACAGACACGAGCCCTGCAAATGCAAAGGCTTTCATCAGTGGAGCAAAGGCTCAATCGCCAGTGTTACGTCACTCAGCTATAGTGACTTCCCAGGCATGTATTTAAATACAAATCTTCAAAATTAGTAGTTACACTTAAAAAAATGTATACCGCCTCTGTTTTCAGACACATCAGCTAATGAGCAAACCTATTCAAGGTGGAAAAACAAAGCTGTTAAGGAGTTGCGATAAACAAGTGTGAAAAAGCAATGTGTCCCAGATTGATCACACCATGAGTTGTGTCTCATTTAGTCTAATTTGAGAATTTCCCCCTCTGGAAATCCTTCAACAATCCCATTCAGTGAACCTTAACGCACACTGGTCACAAGCTGCTGTAGTCGTAGCATACTGAGCCTTTTCAGAGGCTGTGGAGGAAAATTCAGCCAACAGAAAATAGACTCGTCTCCAAGGGGGGGGCATCGCTGTGCATTGGTAATATCTAAAGTAAAGCTGAAGTGAATGGCTCTTTCATAGACGTGTTCGGCAGAGAGAGTTGCAGTGTTGGAGCTGACGCTGGGAGGAGGGGGTGGGAATTGTGGAAAAGGGGAACAGGAAGTGATGGGGTCAGAGACACAAGTCAATTTAAAGGCTGGGAAAAAGACTGCAGGGTCTCTTTCTGTGGGAAGCTCCTCTGCTAACATTTCCCCAGCATGAAGCCGTTTACTCCAGGGCTGCATTAATAATAACTTCCTTCTAATCTAGATTAAACACTTCTTCAATTAGAAATTGGGGTCATCACAATCTTACATATCCCTAAATAACGTGTTCAAATTGCTAAAATATGTGTCATTGACAAATACTGGATAAGTGATTGATTATTTAAGTCATTATTTTTTTACTTTCTTCAATATTTTTTATTGTAAATCGGGCTCATCGAACAATTTAAGAATAACAAAGGCGAGATGTTTACATCTCATTGTTGCCCAGAAAGCAAATGAATGTAATTGACGTACAAATAATCACACACAGAAATTGCTACTATAGATATATGTGCTGTTGTTGATTGAAAAAGTGGTGCAACTTTTAATTTTTCACATTGCAAAGATATGGTCAAATACAGATGAAGCCAAGTATGCTGCTAACAAAATCTGTTGATGTCACAGGAAATATTAAACTAAATATATGGAGAACAAACATTTTGAAAATGCAATTACAGAATGAGACTTAACGTGAATAAAAAGAGACACAATATACAAAATAATAAAGTAATTCACCTCATGCAATGAAACCCAGCTCAACATTATATCACATTATTATATCAATCAATTGTTATTTTATTCCAGCGTTCTTTTGTTGCCATACAAATATACAGGTATTTCTTAATTAATACAGATGAAATAACATTTCATAACAGAGAGCTGCATTTTAAAATAATATATAGGATTTTTAATGACATGAGTGCATATTTTACTTTATGATTTTCTAATCTTGTACTAGGGATTGTACGAATCTTATGGGGGGGGGGCGGAAAGGGTAAGTGCATTTCCTTTCTTTTCCTTTTTAGTTGTCTTAATTTTGTATTTTAATTAACTTGACATTGTTACACTTATTCAGAGCGCAACAGTTCTGTCTCAGTGAGTTTTGTTAATATTTACATTTGTGTTTCACATTAGAAGTTCAGTTAAGATTGAAAAGTTTGAATCTGTGGACAAGATATCCATTTTCTGTCAGTTTAGTGGATTGTTCCACCATTAATGACCCTGGGGAGGGCAAATATCATGTGCGCCATCCCATTCATTTGACAAAGTCTCTTATTTTAATTTTGAACATGGCCCGCCACAGAGATCTAAAAGTGTCCTCTGCCTTCTGCAGTCAGAGAGGATATCACAGTCAAAGTGTGTGTTAGTGGTAATGCACTCGTCCAATGGTCCCCGTCCCCGTGACCAGGATGTCCGGTTGTCCGTTCCTCCAGATCTCCCTGACTATTCGCTCCCTCTCCTCCAGGCGGCGCGCCTTCTCCAGCTCCTCTGCGGATGCAAACACGTTCACACTCCTCAGAGTCCCGTTAGACTGACTGCTGCCGTCACTCAGGGGCCCCAGTGTCACTTTAGGGATCTGCGTTGCCTCCTCATCTTCCTCATCAACGCCCCCCTCCTCATCCTCCTCATCCTCGTCTTCCTCTGCGCTGGACTCCTTCAGTTGCCTCCTCTCTGGGGAAGGGGGAGGCCTGCTGTGGCGGCGGGTCCTGCAGGCGATGGCGGTCACCAGGAGGCACAGCGCCATGAGGAGGCCGAAACACACGCCCATCATGAAGTAGAGGGCGAAGCTCTCCGGATTGGCTGAGAGAGAAGAGAAAAACAAGGAGCAACATGAGAGCATTTATTAAAGTGATGAAATCCAACTTATAATCACAAAGATCTCCATTTCGATCTCTTTGCTACCAACTACGGCAATACTTTAACATGCACTAAATGATCTTGTTGCCCTTTTCCCAAAAATAATAACCTAAGCTGTTAACATTGGTAATGACAGTATATATTCCATCAATATGCCCGATTACATGCATCCACTTCCACTTCCATCAAAGCAAAATGCTCCTGTTTGGGCATACAGGTGCTACTGTATGCCCAAACAGGAGCATCTTATTCCAACGTGGTAAAAAGGTTAGAAAAATATTGGAACCTATATTCTAAAATACTGGCACAATAACATTATTTTTTCCTTTATATTTCAAACGACCCCATAGATTCATGCCATGTGACATTGATGGAGCCCCGAGCCCTGGTTTGAAAACCACAGTATGATGACACTTCTTACCTTTGATGTGAGCGTAGGTGGCCATGCTGTTACTGAGCAGCTCCATGTCTTTCTGAATGGGCTCCATCCTGCTTCACTGAGGCTTCAAATCTTCATCAGGACTTTCTGTTTCACACTAAACTCCAGCACCAACCACAGACCCTGGCACAGAAAAAGGAGACAGTGAGTACTTATCACACGTATAAAATGATGTCACTTTTAAACCCCTTAAGGAAGCCTGTGCTCATTTAATGGCTTTCCCCTCTCATTACCTCTGTGATCTACAGCAGAGGTCAGAGGTCAGAAGAAAGGACATTGTGTTCCTTGTAAGTGTTTTACACTCAGCCTGCGGTGAGCACAGAAACATGAGGCCCTCTGTGTCTGATGGGGATGTTTATATTTATGACATCAGTGCCTGAGGAGGCTCTTTTCCGGAGTCTAGCACATGTTTTTTTTGTCATATTTTCCCACAGAAAAACAAGTCACATGACTTAGATACTCCCAGCTATTGACAATGTGTTATCGCAACAGAGGCATGTGATTCTTCTTGTTTATTTTGCATTTATTCTGAGATGTCTTGTCTCTTGTTCTAATGACAGGGAGGCACTTTTATGAAAGGTTTTTCTCCAGCAAATACAGTCTCTAAAGTCTCAATGTTTCATACTTTCAAGAAGGGTTTTTGTATGTTCATACCGACAGCACATAAAAAGCAACTTGCATACTAACATGCTAATGTTTTTGTGTTGTCAACACTTATTTTCAAAGGAAGCAGAGGAGCTGCCCACAGCTGCAAAAAATTAAAACTAATTGTAGATGCTGGTGAAACAGCCCAAAGGACATCTAAGAAAACAAAACGTTTTAAACAGTAGGGCATTTTAAACTCACAGTTATATTCGTATTGTCTGTTGTCTGTATTATTTATGTAGGCTTTCACCACCAGCAAGAAACATCATGATGACAATGCGTTCAGTTGATGTTATGGAGGTGTAATGATTACTATGTTAAACATCTGAGTCCAACTTGTCTGAGGTCAACGACATGTTTCGTAGCTATACCTACTGGACCAACCGTAAGTCTGGTGTCTTCACAGGGACTCAGGGAGGGTATGACACCATGGCCTTCAGACCTGCAAGATGCTCCACCAGCTCTCCTACCAAAGAGACACAAAGTCGGTATAGTTGGTAAGGCACTTTTGCTATTATGTCTTTTTTTGTTCATTCTATGTTGTTGAGGTGGTTTGTAGTCGTTCTCATTGTCTTTGTAGTAATTTAGTGTCTCCTTGTGTCGCTTTGTGTTTGTTTGAAATTGTCTTTGCAGTAATTTTAAGTGACTTTGGAAGAATGTTTTGTTTCTTTGTAGTGCAGTTGTTTTTGTATTGTTGTGGTTATTTTCATTGTCTAAGTTTGAATTTGTTGTATCTTTGTAGTCAGTTGAGTCTCTTCCTGGTTGTTGCATGTCTTTTTGAGTGACATTTTGACGGTGAAGGCCCAATCCCTCCATGGCTACATGAAAATGTAGGGTACTTGTTTCAGTCTTGGCCAATGCCATTCCTGGACCCAAACTGCTGGCTAGAATCAGTAACATGTCTTTGATACTTCAGATTAGTAGTGCCATTTTCCATTGGAAGGGCAAAACTGAAACTAAGTAATGGGCTACGAGTGACAGCCAACACCTGTTGCAAATGTCATTGTTCTGTTAAAATGCAATATCTTACTAGGATCCAAAGTTTCCTGACTTGAAATGCCCTAATAATAAGGTATCTTACTTGTAAAAAAACCCCAAATTTAACAGAAAATAAGTGCAATTACAATTATAGTAAAAAGAAGTTATACATTTAAAATACAAACATGTTTTTTTTTCTTATTTTCTCTTCAATAATCAATCCTTTGAGAGAAAGAGAGACACTGAGATTTATTTCAGGTTAAAATCAGACCGTAAAGATTGACGTAAACATGATGACTGATATTCCCACCCCCTCACATTCCCTTTCATTAAAACAACAATGTGCGTGGGAGCCAAATGTTTTTCTTTCTGGTGCTTTCTCTCCGGGGAGAAAACAAAATCATGCCCTGCTCCTATCGCTGCCACTCGGGGGGCTTGGGTAGCTCTCCCACCCTGATCTTTATCCCAGTGACTATTGGCAGTCCCTGTTCACTCTCAAAGGCTTTCTTTTTAATGTTTTAAGGAGTGCAATTACATCCGTAGTCTCTATGTTGGCCGCTGACTCATGGGAACCGGTGGGTCTCAACCAGCGCTGCCCTCTGTTTGCCATTTAACTCCCAGACAGAAGAAGGATGACTCCATCTGCACCCTCAATTTGCGGCCCCCAGACCTTAACAACTTAAGTGGGCAATTAAGTTTCCGCTTGCGCTAAGTCAAACATTGTTTTCTGGCCTTTACACCCAGCACTTCTACATGCCCACCGACCAGACTGTTGATCAAACATTTGTCACACTACAGATTTAATCTTTTTATCAAGTCAGGCTTTCTGTAATTTGAGTCTTTACAGGAGTAGTGTGGGGAGTTAGCAGCCTGTTAACTTAGCTTAAGCATAACTTCTGGGAAACAGCACTCTTAACAAAAGAAACTAAATCCACCTACAAGGCAATGGACCAACAAATATTTCAGCACTTACAGCGAAACGGCAAAATGTTGTCTCTACGCTTTGGTTTTGTACTGATTAAGCAAACAAGATATAGGATGTTAATCAGGGATCTTTAGAAGGTTTTTGTTGCCTTTGGAAGGACCCAGGCTATCTGCATCGCCCTTTTCCAAGTCTTTATGCTAAGCTAGGCTAACTAGTAGATTTATTAGAAATGATATTGATTTTCCCATCTTAATTTTGCTAAGGAAATTGCAACAATGTCATAGTGGAGAAATAATATTCATATTCAAATCAGAATCACCAGATTTTTTAGATTTTTTATATTTCCTTGATTTCAGTTCATTGACTTGTATTCTGTTTCAAGCCCCAGACTCTCTTTTCTGGAAACAACAAGTTGATTTATTTTGGAAAGAGGTTGAAAGGATCTGACTGATAAAGCAGATTATTACTTTTGGAAAGAGTAGTTCTGAAGTCAGCGATTTTTACAAAAACATCATTATGCCCTCTTAGCACTATCAAACTCTTCCCTGTTGTCCCACTTGCAGATTCACTCTAAACTAAATGTGTCCTTATGTGGAGCTCCACAGGATTTCCCCAAATGCCTGAAGCGGGCAGGTTGTGGTGTAGTCTGCCCAAGTTTAAAACACAAATACCACAGGGAGACAAATGTCCATTTTACACAGCCGCGGCAGTCTCGGGCAGACAGATTTAACACCTAAGATTTCCAGACAAGTCCAACAACTTCACATGCAAAGCCCGGCAGCTGAAGCTGTTTATGTAACCCTATAAAATGTACTTCCATTCAACCCTCCCACACTTCCTGCTTAGATAATCCTATTTAAGTCAAAAGATGAAATCTGAAACCATTGGATATGAGACTTGTTGTTTTACAGAAGTCCATAAAGTCCCTACAGTCTCTAAGACAGTCAAATTACTTTTATAAGCACAGTAGAAAGGGAATGAAAGTGTGCTTAAAACAGTGTTTGAATGCATAAAAAAGATGGGTTTTTTTCTTTTTTGTAGCTACTGGACCTATAAATGATTTTATGTTTATGGTCCGTGGTATTGTAAAGAACTTGGTGCAGGCCCTACTAATAAACAAGTTTGTTGCCTTGTTTATTGCCTGACAGCAAAGTCACTGCAGTATATTTGGGACAATCTTTTTTTAAAGATAAAAACGTTTAATATGAGATAGAATGAACAAAAATAATTGGATGAGTATGAACACTTTCGAAGAAAAAGAGTAAAAGATAAACATCTGAAGTTATCACTCACCTTGGTCCTGGATGGGAGCTGTCTGTGTGATTTACACAAAGTTTCCAACGGAAAAAGAATGAGTTTAGATCCAATTTTGACCTGGTGTGTCAGCCAACATGTAGATACAATCCCATCATTTGGATGGAGGAGCAGTGAGAGGATGTTGGTCACTCAGTGTGTGTGACAGAGGAGCTGATGTAGCTGCTTCAGAGGGAGCAGCCTTCCTCTATGATCCACTCCCTGCCATCCTTTGGAGGAGGACCAGCCAGAAACACTCCTCACATGTGTTGAGAAGGTGTTTCCTCTGAGGGATAAGTGAAACACATGCATGTACAAATGGCATCTGTCTGTAAAATTAAATCCACAAAAACCATATAAACCACTCTATAAAGTCCTCACTTTTATAGAAAAAAACCCTCTTTCTACTGGAGTTTTTCTGCCTCTGTGCAGATTTGAACCACACTACTGACCAGAGGGAGGTGATCTCTCCTCTGCTGGCCACGAACGCACCACAGTGAGGTCTGTTCACTGTTAAGCCAGGAGGGTGGGACAGGAAATAGCTGCAGGAATCGGCTGACACGGGCACAGGGCCGCGGTGCCTTTGGGGGTTTGTGGATTAATTGAGCTCTTTGTATTTACTCTTTGTCTTTAACTGAGTTTATTAACAGAACGGTGGAGCCAGCAGGTGCAGCTGGAAAGTAATAAAGGGGGAAAGTTGCACCTTTCTTATGTAGATGTCAAGTCAGTGTTAATGGTTAGTTTAGGAAATATATGCAATACATTCCTTCGTGTGTGGTTTACTGAATTAGAAGCTGAGCTCTTCTGCTTGAGAAACCGTGCTGGCAGTGCCTATGGACCAGGATGCATTGCACATGAGCTTTTTACATAAACTCTGGCTTGAATGACTGTTGCTGAATATCACTATAAAAACAATTCCCAAAACACTGTAAAGGATATCCATGTCTATTTAGTTATGCCATTTTTGCTTTTAGAAATGTGACTAGTTTGCAATATAAGCAAGAAGAATAAGTGTGGATGTGGAGAATAGAAATCCAGGAGGAGGCAGTTGGTTCTTCCTATTTGAATCCATGTATCTGTCATGTTGAATGACAGCTCTGGATCCAGCGAGTACAACAGATTTTGCAGCAGGAGAACTCAGTATAGCACCCATTGGAATGTTTTGCTTCAATTGACAACATTTACCATAAACAATGATTGGGTACACAATTTTGAATGGACTATTTCCATTTCATGCTAATGTTAGAAGAAGGACAGGAAGTAGTGGAAGAAATACTCATCTTTCTTGAGTAAAAGTAGCAGTGAAGAAATACTGTACTACTTATGCATCAACGTGTAAGTGTCACTTAAATGTTGCAGCTGGGTAATGTGATTTAAATTTTAATGTATGTATAGTATATCTCATTTTTCTTTATTTGTCACATCCCCTGACTGTCCTCTGGCCTCTTTGTTTCAGTAGTTCTTTGACCACCGTTGCAGTCTGTGACACTGGACTGGGCCTTGTTAAAGAATTGTTTGTGCGGTTGCGCCTCAGTAAAGTGCTATTCTGAGTTTAGTGAGTGTTGATGTGGCACTCGGTCATGTTTTTAGCCAAACAGTAAGCAGTCATTATGTGGGTTGCTGTCATTCACATGCTCTCAATGTCAGTCCTTAAAGCATTTAGGGGAAATATGTCCCTAAAAACTCACCGAGGCCACAGCTAAAACAATGATCCAACCGCTCGGGGACATTCCTGTGTGTAGATTTCTTAATATAGTGTTTGCTTGCCAATCCTATCTATCTACAAGTGCAGGGTTTATCGGCACCAGCTGCCTCCGCCTGTGTTATGTCAGGCCTGTCCTCTTCCTGACACTGTGTAGGAATAACATACCCCTTTGCAAATTCCTCAAATTCCCAATCGTATTTGTGCATCGGGAGAACACTGGGAGAGCAGTTTCCAAGGCGAAACACTCTCTTGCTTTCACTGCACTCTGCACGTTTTCATTGGCTAAACACAGAGTGGCATCCTGCCCAGTGCGGCTCCCAGTGACAGCTCCCTGATGCAGGCAGCAGAGATGTTTGTGAGGCGGAGGCTCTGGAAACATGCCTGCTTGTTTTTCCCTCCACCAGACTGGCATTGAATGGTGACTAATGTTTTCCTGCATGTGGGCAGTTATTAACGCTCTTCACAGACACACAGATGGGCTTTCTGGGGCTCGACAGAAAAAAGCTACCAAGTGTTTAAAGTTAGGTTTTCATTAACATCTAACAAAGCAACACAACATCCCACAATTAGCCAAATAGTTCAAAACCACATTTTGTTCATGAAATAACTCTTAATTTGAACACTAATCAAAACACAGCAAAACTGCCTCGATATAGAGATGTGAAGCCTGGTTTTTAAGTCTTTTATGGGACTGTTTATTGAATGTGTTTTTCTAAATGTTTTGTTCGTTTGATGTTTTTCTTAATTTGAAGGGAAGTCCGTTGTAAACTTTCCTGTCATATTTCTTAAGTTTCCATCATCTGGATTATATACAGTCTTACGTGTTTGCATAATAATTATGAAAACATTGTCATTTAATTTAAATAAACTATTTATGTGCTGAAACAGAAAAAACATGGTCATGGGCGAATGTGTTAATCACAAGCATCTTAAATCATTATTCCCGTCTGTACAACGAAAAAGTTATTTTTAAAAATACTGTAAATAAGACAGTTACAACCCCAAGTCCCAAAACACAGTGATAATATTCAACTTATTAGCCAATCCAGTAGTTCATAAAAAAGTACATGTTGTGTTAAGAGGCACATTCATCATCTTATTCCATTGATTAATCAATTGAAAGAAAATTTATCCACAAATATACACGTTTCAGTCATGTTTTAGAGCAAAAATACCCAAAGCATTTTCTTGTCAAAGCTTTCGTATCAGTCCAATCTCAATATATTTGTGTGTTGTTTGGATATAACAGGATATTAGTAGACGTCACTGAGCTCAAGATAATTATAACGTTATCACAGCTTTTGACATTTTGTGGAAAGAAACACAAATCAATTATCTAAAAAAATACCCTAGATATTAAATAATGAACCTAATTGTTGGTTGCAGTCTTAGAAAAACAGAGCCAGTATCATTCATGACTTATTGACTGATTTTTCAGCTTGTAACAAATCATCATTACAGGTGGGAGACCTTGAGTGTGCTCATTAAGTGTGAGTAGAGAGAGGTTTTTATCCCCAGTCAAGATTTTAGAAAGAAAAAGTGAAAGAATCCAAAACTGAAACAGATTCTTTTCCTTGCTCTTGTCGCTGCAATCACTTTATAAGCCTTCAGATGGAAAACTGCAGGATTGTGATGCTTGTCCTAAAATGGTTGTTGTCTCCCAGTGTTTTTGAAATAGTCTTGCACAACTCAAAAGTTTAGGTCCCTCTTTGAAAAAGAAAATGAGTTATTTTGCTTTCTTGGCGTACTCTTTTCTGCCTCTTCCCTGACTGCCAAAGTTGCGCACGCGGTGAATCTTGGCCAGATGGCTCTCGATGGTCTTCATTATGTCCACGTGGTCCGGGATGTGGACGTAGCGGACATTTCTGCCTGTGATAAACATGTCCTGCAGCTGGGTGGATTTACCCTGCCTGTCTTTATACGTCACATCGTCTAGACGTACGTTCATAAAGGCGTCCACGTTTACCACTCGGCCCCGTGCCGAACTCTCGTTCCTCAGCTCCACCGTGGTCACCTCGCCCTGCAGGCCCTGCAGCAGGACCACCATGCTGTTCTCTGCGATGGAGCGCTCCCGGATGGAGTTGAAGACTTCAGCTACAGGCGCCGAGCCCGACGGAGGGGAGTCACTCCTCTCTGACTCCATCAACTCTGATAAAGAGGATCTGCAAAGGGCAGGGACACCTACAGACAAGCAGAACATTAGCCAATAAAATTAGCTCTAAAACTGTGAATTGCATATTATTGTGTAACATGTTCTATTGCCGTTTGCCTGCAGTATGTGATGATTTGTAAGGTGTCATTGTGCTCACACTGTAAACTAAACCACTTTACCATGCTGTACAGAAAACTAACTGATTCTGAAAACTGATTTAATAAAGAAATACTGGGAAATAAGGAAATGGTCTGATCAAAATAATATATTTATTTTGATAACTGAAAAACTGAAGATGCAGATGTATTTTTCCTAATCAGTAAAAAGCTCGGAAACAGCCTCCATTTGTAGACTTTCTGTTAAGTATTAATACATATACATTTAAATTAAGGCCAGGAATTGGAAATGTTTACGTTAAAATGAATATTTATTCTCCTTCATTAACCACTTTGATAGCATTGATGCTAGATCTGTCTTTGTCCCATGTAGCCACAAACTCATCAAAAACACCTGCATTTAATGAAGCACTGATTAAGAGTCAATCACTCAATAACTGGAACACAAATACACGTATTAAGACTTATTGTGGAGCTTCAGGACAGAAGAAAGTAAGATATTATAACTCTTGAATATGAAATGTATACATGTGTTAAATAAGGTTTAAATAAGTGGCACGAATTGATATCGCTTTAACCACAAGCGCTGTCGTAATTGATACTCTATTTACTGGCTAATAACAGCCTTTTTTGGGAAATATTATTCTTAAAAAACGATCTTAATACCATTTTCAGTCTACAACGTATAACTTAATTTAATGGCCTCCACTCAATATAGGATTACACATTTGCTGGCAGAAAAACGACTGGAATGTGAGCATTTACTAGTGTTAGCTTTAGCAGCGATCTGAACAAGTACTACAGAGCTTCTTCAGGGCACATATTATATGTTATACTCCTAGATGATATTTGTTAGATTTACCTGGATTAGTCAAATCCTTATTTCACGTGAAAAACCCCCGTCAACAAACATGAAAACAAGTTGAGTTTTCCCGCAACATGTCCAAAGCAGGAAGCGCAGCGTGATGACGTTTCACATTACGTCGCAGATGTGCGTCAACATAAAACCACATCGCCCCCTGTAGGCTCTTTTAAATCAAACTTTTGCTCCATGAAACCAAATTATGAGTATTTTAATCTGTAAAAACGTTATTTCAATGTACATTGGTAATAACTCCACATATTTAAATACATGCTTTTTTTTATTATTCAAAAGGCAAAAAAAAAATCACCTAAATCTTCAGATCCCAAGGCAGTTTTATTAAAACACTTAAAATATGTAATCATCTCATTAATGACACATTTATTCTGACATTGTGTTAAATAACAGAAAACAAACACACAAACAACAATATTCAATAAATGCTTGATGGAAAACTCAATTATTATAAAGAAAAATATGTTTTACAATAGAACATGTATTTTTGCAATGGTGGTAGTGCTTGATAATTAAGTACAGTTAAATATAACTTAAGATGCTAGTCATTATAAAGGATTTCTGATTCATTTGATATATTCTTACTCTCTAATCTTGTTAAACAAACATGTCGAGATAAAGAGTGGGCAGTAGAGTTAAATTAAATCTTGTTGAAACTCCACATCAAGGTCAGAGGTCATCCATCATGGCCAGCAGGTCGTCTCCTTTACTGCTGCTCAGATTTAAAGGCGGATCTTCTTCTTCCGCAAACTGTCCGGCGATCCGAGCCAGTTCAGTCGTTACCTGTTCATCCTGATTCAAACAAATACACAAACAGGTAAATCTTTTACATATTTATATTCAATAAATGATGTCATCATCAGTAAGAAGATGTCAATTAATTGGTTAGCTACAGTTAAATCAGGAAACATGGACATAAATATCATAAAATGAATTTGTTAGTGATAAAAATTATATATATATATATATATATATAAATAAATAAAGGATTCTGTAAAAACATGACACTTCTTCATAATGGGTACGTTATTTTATTTTATTATATTGTATAATATGATTATACTTAATGCTATATTTATTTATTTTAAAATATCAAACATCTTACATCCATACGACCATTATGCTGTACTAAATAATTCTCTAGTATGTTAGTGTGATATACAGTCTTATCATTAATTCAAATGCAAACAATAACACTGAGTATCAGAACTCAATCATATGGTATACCACTGGCGTATACTGTTTACATTTATTACACCTTGCTGAATTTGCCTTATCATTTTATTATTAATTTCTCTTGACATTTTACATTTTTGAATTTTAATTTTAGTTAAATGTACCTAACCTCACATATAGTATTTATTGTATTACTTTTGCTATTCATCTGTAGTTGTTCCTGTCTTTTCTCACATTCATTACAATAAGCATCGTCCTAATAAGGTGAATGTAACTCATAACCTCTCTCAGGTTCAGCAGATGATTTACAGTAACACGTTATAAATAAAAGCTGGTTTGTTAACATTGTTGACTATAACATCTCCTTACCTGCATCGCTTGAATATTTATCACTTCAAACAAGGACTCCTCGGCTACGCCTGAAGTTCCTCTGTTAAACGACATTAGAGTCATATTTGAAACAGTTAATGTTAATTTAATAGCTGGGTATAAGTTCAGAAAAGCACTCACGCCTCTTCCTCCTCTTGGTCCGTGGGGAACATGTTTATCCAAAAGCCAGTTTCAGTTTTGGGAACCTTTTCGGCCTTCATGCTGCCCATCAGGCGAGCAAGCAGGTTCAACTCCTCTTTGGCCAGCAGGTTGGGAGTGTCGTCCATCTGCAGCCGATGGAGGGGTTTAGAGGAAGGTTATACATGAACAGAAAGAGAGTCTCAAGCCGGCTGGATACAATATTTGAAACCAAATCAAGAGCATACTGAGAGAATTATGCAGCGGTAAAATGACAACCTTTGACTGCTTGCTGCAGTGTTTATTAATGTTTGCAGAGAAAAAACACTATCCGGAGTTTTCTACTCTTCATTAAACATTGTGACCTCCCAAAAAGAAATGATTGTCGCTTCAAACCTTTAACACTGCTATTATTACCTTGACAGAGGTATCCTTAGATGTGTGCGTCTCCTCTGGATTGTTCACGGTGTACCTATTTTTATGTAACACAAGGACGAGTCATGTTCAAACCACTTGTATGTTATTTGCCATGTCATCTTAAGTACATGTGATGTACAGTTCATACATGTTCATGCCCAGTCTGATGACTCTGTCTCCATGCAGTTCAAAGCATCCCTCTTTCACAGAGCTGCTGTAACTTCCTTCTGAGGGGAACTCACTTCGTCTTATTTCTCTGCCCTTTCCATCAAACATCCTGTAACAGGAAGCAGATGATGACACCGTGGAATATTGAGATATTTGTCTTAAGCTGTCAGAGGAAATTTTCAAGTTAAGACATTTCAGCTTGTCAAAGGAGCCTTGAGACTTGCATCATATCGGCTACATGTGGTGCCACCATTGTAGGTGATTGGCTGAGTGGAAATGATATCTAACAACTATCCAAGAAAAATAATGTTGGGTAAAGGTATTTTACATTCCTTTGTAAAACAGTAAAATAATTCATCTTTACCGTCCAGTTATCCTGGCCTGTGTGAACACATATTAGCATGCACTCATTTATTTGCCACGTTACCTCCACACATAATTTTACACGTTTGTCAGATAAAACAAAGAATCTATCCATTAGAATGATTAAATAAAGTAAAATTACCATTCTAAGTAATTCAACTTTTTAACTTCTTTTAAAAGAACAATTTTAACTTTAGGGATCATTCTGTTGCTTTTTCTGAGAACAATTCTCTGCATTCTATAAGCTTACGGGTTTGAAATGTAATATGTAAGTAGTGAAGCTAAGTTCTGAAAGTTTTGCAACTTGTTACCATGTAGTACATGAGCAAAAGTCAGAGGATTACCATAGTCACTGGGAATCATCCTCTGGAGATGATGAATGCATGCCCCAAATTTCCTTGCAAATATTTTTTTTTATTCCCACCTTCATAAGACTACATAAAATCCTGATAGAAAAAATAAGATAAAAAAGGTGACATCATTTATAATATTCATGAGTTGTACTATTTGAATGCTAATAGATGCAAGGTAAAAAAGGGGTACAGGACTTTGGATCTTTTTACGTTATATGACAGCGCTGTGTCACCATTTTCCTATTATCGTTAATATCTTCATTAAACAAGGACCATGCATAAAATACATACATTTTAAAAAGAGAAGGCATGATGTATGTCACATTTGTTGTATAAAAGATAGTTCAACAGATTTCTAAAATCAGAAAACACACTGTTTGTCAGTGGCCTACCTAATGAGCCCTGGGACTTCTATCCCATGAGGCACTGGGCCTGATGTTGACAGTGCAAAACGTCCGTTGGGATTTTGGACTTGAATTTTGAGGAAAAGTGACACCTAAGAAGAGAAAATATAAAAACAACAACAATCAAAAAAAGGTTATATTTTAATTTGACACGTAAGGTGAAATGAAAAAGAGAAGGAGAACACTTACTCGAATATGCATGTCTTGAAAAAATATGAGCAGTGTTTGTCTAAGAAGCTGGAATTCACCTTCGGGTAGAGAAGAGTATACCTACAGTAAAGAAAAACAGGTCACACAGGATACAGCTGTTAAAAACCGACAGCTGGAATCCAGACAGTAAGCACATTCGTGTACAGACACTTACAAATACTGTACCCTGCAGCATAAAACTGTCAATATGATCATTAAAAGTTGATTTACATAACAGCTCCGAACATACCTCGATGATCTTCCTATGTGTCTCGTCCACTTGGTTCACTACCACAGGAGTGTCTTTTACAATTTCCCTGATGGTATCTATGTGATTGTAAGTGATGAGCAGCAGGTCTTTAGGCCTTGGACAAAGGAAGATTTGATATTTGAACGCCATGACCATCAGCTCGTAAAGCTACAGGAGGGAAAAAGGAAGAAGGTATAAACTTGAAAGACATGCCACCACTGCAATCAAACCAAATTCAAATCTAAAACTGACCATTTTTGACAACTTATTTTGAGGTTTGACTCTCTTGAAACCTTCATGTTACTTAAACCATTAAAACCCAGAGTATTTGACCTGATAAAACCGTGAAAATATAACGTTTATTTATACAAAACTTAGTTTGTTCATTGTTTTTGCCTTTTTTCAAAAAATTGCCTAACCTGGTTACCACTGAATAACAGTATGCTGTTGTGATGGAACTTTTTTCCAATGATGACAAAACTAAACTGCCTAGTATAGCATATTTTTTAATGACAATGTTTGAAATGTAATCTTATGTAATTAAATATCTTTCATTGGATAACTGACATAATGTCATAAACTCCTATTGTCTTGTACATACCCTGTCCATGCTGACCGGGTTCAGCCTCATGATGGAGGCGTGTGCTATACGAGTTAGTACTGTTTTCAGGGTTCGGTGAGAATACAGTTGCTGAGGTTTGAGAAGTTCATCCATGAAGTCTTTACTAAACATGGACCCCACAATGTCATTCATAACTGTGAGAGGGCAAGACACAGAAACATAAAGGTGGTTAATTCTGCCTTAACTTGTTATTTTTCTGAGACTTATCAGACAGTAGACCACTAGGCTGAAATATGGCCCCCTAACCAACTCTCCTACATAGGGGCAAGATACACATACTTAACATTTGTTTAGCCTCTTTTCATTGTTGTGTTTATCCATATAATATTACAATGACTGTTAAATTAGTAAGCAAAATAAGGTAAAGCTTGACATGTGACTCGCTATAGGCTATATCATTCTTAAATGGTCAACACTGCTAAAGGAGTTCTTTTCCTCTAGTAAGTTAATTCTACTTATAACACAATGTATCTACACCTTGGTATTGCTAGTTTTTCTTAGCCCAAGTCTCAATACGTTTTCACCAACACTGCAACAGGGGCACAAGGAGCTGACTAAACAATCATGTTAAATCTAGCATGAATACCTCTTTTTCTGTCATTTTCTGACCACACTCCTGCATCCAAGTTAGGTTTCCAGGTAAAAAAGAGAAAGAAAACAGACCTGTCATTTGAGATTGTGAGTCCATGTAAAGTAAATGCTGCACATGGTAAGTTTCCAAGCATCAGTTATACAGCTTGTCAAGAGGAGGGATGACTGGGAGATAAACACCTTACCTCCCATGCCTGTAATTTCTCAAGCTACCTCTACCTTTGTCTGAATTGTCCTCAGACGTGTTGAGAGCATTTAAGCGTTGGTCCAGTATGTAAAGCATCTCCCCACCAAGATTAATGAAAACCAGGGGAAGAGTTCTCATAGACATCCTGCAAAGACAAACAAGGGATTAACTCGTAGTCAAAAGCTGGTGCACAAGTACGTGTTGGAAGCAGGTGAGCCCTTCTCAGATCTAAAGCACTCCTGTCATTTAAAAGGCATTATCTGAGCCTTCCTGTTGTGAATCGCCACAACTAACAAATTGTCCAAGTTAAGTCTTTTCTGATCGTGCTTCTGCAGATAAACTGTCGCATTAAGATGCAACAGGTGGTGAGGAAGAGGATCAGCAGAGGCCGGACACAAGCTTATTGGCCAGGAAAAGGGTGACGTGGCAGCACAGCAAAACCAACTAAAGAAGGCAAATGACTGGGTATATGTTACACTTTTGTATAGGACGACATTGTGCTGTAGGAGTGTTGATGGTATAATGCAAACATAAAAGTAAAATTGTATGTTATTACACTTCATGGCCAAATGAATGCAGTAAAATGAACAGTACAAGTACACAGTATGTGGTTAGCATTTAAAGGAATAGTTTGACATTTTTGACAGCTTAGCTTGGCATAGACTCAAGTATTTTGTGCTGCATGGCAACCTCAAGGGATGACAAGGTTTCAGGAATTAACTGCGCCCAGTCAGAGGAAAGTCCCTTTTCTTACCTTTGTAAAAGTCCAGGCTACAGTTTTCCCTATTCTCATTAAGAAAGTGAATATGTGCTTTTCTGATACAATTGCGTAAAGATTTGTTCAAACTAACTGTAAATAAACAGCCCCTTACAAAAACTATCCAAATGTATGTCAACAAGGCTGGTATTGTATACTGATATTTGTTCCGATACAAGTCCATTTCTAAAATCCTTAGACAATTGTGTAGGTCATTAATGAATTGTACATGCAGTGTATAAAGGATATACTGTAGCTAAATTGACTTCACATTGAACCACAGTTTACTAACTGAACTGTTATGATATAATCTGTTCACCATTTTTATGTTGGCCTTTGTCTTTGTGTCTTTCTTTTTCTCTCCCTCCTATTCAAACTAAACGATTAGGGAGTAGAAAAATGCAAATAAAGGTTTATCTTTATGCTCACTGTTACAGCAG
This sequence comes from Eleginops maclovinus, assembly GCF_036324505.1. Lineage (NCBI taxonomy): Eukaryota > Metazoa > Chordata > Actinopteri > Perciformes > Eleginopidae > Eleginops > Eleginops maclovinus. Next base: position 8,733,694 of record NC_086361.1, on the reverse strand, counting down.
CTCCCTCACACTCAAACAGTTGAGTTTGTCACAGTCATCTCCACGGGTGGAAGCTTTTCTTGCGAAACATTTTGCATATTGACAATTTGGGAAAAATGTCTTGGAAAGAAAGCCAAATAACATCTGGGAAAGAAAACTAAACAAGCCCTGATCAAGCTCACCGGAATATCGATTAGCCAACAAACCAATAATGGAGATCCATCTTTACATCTGGTTACTCTCTATGTAAGTAGGATCTATATTTGATAATTTTGTCTAAATATTTTTGTCAAAAAATGTAGACTGTTTTTCAATTTTTATTTGCCTGTTGTTAAACAACTATATAAACTTTCTTCTGCTATTGAGATATTCCCACTAATGTAATAATGTCTTCTCCCCATCAGAATAACCGCCTCCTCAGGGACAGGTTTCAATGATAAAGGAAACCTAAATTCACAATTTTATAATCTGGACTGGATGAAGTCTATTCCTAACGAGACTCCAGTCTCTGCTATTTCAATTCCTGGAACACACAAAAGCATGCACCAATATGGACTACGTTCATGTCAAGTTTGGACCTTAAAAGACCAACTAAATGTGGGCATAAGATATTTTGATGTTCATGTTGATGTTTGGCCGCCTGATCGAAACATCCTTTATATTAAGGATGGAAACTGGAGGTTATGGAATACATTTGAAAAAGTTCTGACGGAGATGATAAAGTTCTTATCAGAGCATAGTGGTGAGACTGTGCTGTTGGAAGTGAAACTCCATCATTCTCACTTCTACAAATCAAAAGTTGAAGAACTGATGAAGAAAATGATTGAAAAGTTCCCAAATAAAATATTGACTACATGGAAGGTACCAAATATGCAACAGGCAAGAGGCAGGATTATTTTTCTCCAGAGTAACACATTTAATGATGGAACTGTAAACCATCAATCAAAGTTCTTTGAACATGAAAAGCTAAAGGAGGTTGATAATCTAATAAAGCACCACAAGGAAAACCTGTGTGGCAATTACATTCTACGGACACAACGTTCGGCAAACTGGTTAAAAATTAAAAAATTGGCTAAAGATATAAACAAGCAGCTTTATGACTTTGTGGTGGAACATAGTAAAAACTCCCCGAACCGAGGTTGCTTAGGTGTCATCAGCATGGACTTCCCGAGTGCCGATCTGGTTAAACTCATCACTCAGCTGAAACCTTGCAATTGTGGTAAAGGTGCAATAAAAGGACATGAGGGAAAGGGACCTCAAACGACCATCGAGCCACAAGAAGTAACGGACATAAAGACTTCATCTGAAGATCCAGACTTTGATACAGAACCTACAAGCCAATCTTTAACATCGAAGCATGCTACAGAAGCCGCTAAAACAACAACTCCACCAGAGCCCACAACACCTCCACCTGAGCCCACCACACCTCCACCAGAGCCAACAACACCTCCACCAGAGCCCACCACACCTCCACCAGAGCCCACAACCCCTCCACCAGAGCCCACAACACCTCCACCTGAGCCCACAACACCTCCACCAGAACCTACAACACCTCCACCAGAGCCCACAACACCTCCACCAGACCCCAATACCATTCCACCAGAGTCCACAACATCTCCACCAGAACCTAAAACACCTCCACCAGAGCCCACCACACCTCCACCAGAGCCAACAACACCTCCACTGGAGCCCACCACAACTCCATCAGAGCCCACCACACCTCCACCAGAGCCCACAACACCTCCACCAGAGCCCACCACACCTCCACCAGAGCCCACAACCCCTCCACCAGAGCCCACAACACCTCCACCTGAGCCCACAACACCTCCACCAGAACCTACAACACCCCCACCAGAGCCCACAACACCTCCACCAGAGCCCAATACCATTCCACCAGAGTCCATAACATCTCCACCAGAACCTACAACACCTCCACCAGAGCCCACCACACCTCCACCTGAGCCCACCACACCTCCACCAGAGCCAACAACACCTCCACTGGAGCTCACCACACCTCCATCAGAGCCCACCACACCTCCACCTAAGCCCACCACACCTCCACCAGAGCCCACCACACCTCGGCCAGAGCCGACAACACCTCCACCAGACCCCAATACCATTCCACCAGAGCCCACAACACCTCGACCTGAGCCCACAACCCCTCCACCAGAGCCCACCACACCTCCACTGGAGCCCACAACACCTCCACCTGAGCCCACAACACCTCCACCAGAACCTACAACACCTCCACCAGAGCCCACAACACCTCCACCTGAGCCCACAACACCTCCACCAGAGCCCACCACACCTCCACCAGAGCCAACAACACCTCCACTGGAGCCCACCACAACTCCATCAGAGCCCACCACACCTCCACCAGAGCCCACAACACCTCCACCAGAGCCCACCACACCTCCACCAGAGCCCACAACCCCTCCACCAGAGCCCACAACACCTCCACCTGAGCCCACAACACCTCCACCAGAACCTACAACACCTCCACCAGAGCCCACAACACCTCCACCAGAGCCCAATACCATTCCACCAGAGTCCATAACATCTCCACCAGAACCTACAACACCTCCACCAGAGCCCACCACACCTCCACCTGAGCCCACCACACCTCCACCAGAGCCAACAACACCTCCACTTGAGCTCACCACACCTCCATCAGAGCCCACCACACCTCCACCAGAGCTCACAACACCTCCATCAGAGCCCACAACACCTCCACCTGAGCCCACAACCCCTCCACCAGAGCCCACCACACCTCCACCAGAGCCCACCACACCTCCACTGGAGCCCACCACACCTCCATCAGAGCCCACCACACCTCCACCAGAGCCGACCACACCTCCTCCAGAGCCAACAACACCTCCACTGGAGCCCACCACACCTCCACTGGAGCCCACTACACCTCCACCAGAGCCCACCACACCTCCACTGGAGCCCACTACACCTCCATCAGAGCCCACCACACCTCCATCAGAGCCCACAACACCTCCACCAGAGCCCACCACACCTCCACCAGAGCCCACAACACCTCCACCTGAGCCAACAACACCTCCACCAGAACCTACAACACCTCCACCAGAGCTCACAACACCTCCACCAGAGCCCACAACACCTCGACCTGAGCCCACAACCCCTCCACCAGAGCCCACCACACCTCCACCAGAGCCCACCACACCTCCACTGGAGCCCACCACACCTCCATCAGAGCCCACCACACCTCCACCAGAGCCGACCACACCTCCACCAGAGCCAACAACACCTCCACTGGAGCCCACCACACCTCCACTGGAGCCCACCACACCTCCACCAGAGCCCACCACACCTCCATCAGAGCCCACCACACCTCCACCAGAGCCCACCACACCTCCACCAGAGCCCACAACACCTCCACCTGAGCCAACAACACCTCCACCAGAACCTACAACACCTCCACCAGAGCCCACAACACCTCCACCTGAGCCAACCACACCTCCACCAGAGCCCACCACACCTCCACCAGAACCAACAACAACTCCACCAGAGCCCACAACACCTCCACCAGAGCCCACAACACCTCCACCAGAGCCCACAACACCTCCAGCTGAGCCCACCACACCTCCACCAGAACCAACAACAACTCCACCAGAGCCCACAACACCTCCACCAGAGCCCACAACACCTCCACCAGAGCCCACCACACCTCCACCAGAGCCCACCACACCTCCACCTGAGCCCACAACACCTCCACCAGAGCCCACAGCACCTCCACCAGAGCCCACAACACCTCCAGCTGAGCACACAACACCTCCACCAGAGCCTACAACACTTCCACCAGAGCCCACCACACCTCCACCAGAACCAACAACACCTCCACCAGAGCCCACCACACCTCCACTAGAGCCAACAACACCTCCACCTGAGCCCACAACACCTCCAACAGAGCCCACAACACCTCCACCAGAGCCCACCACACCTCCACCAGAGCCAACAACACCTCCACTGGAGCCCACCACACCTCCACCAGAGCCAACAACACCTCCACTGGAGCCCACCACACCTCCATCAGAGCCCACCGCACCTCCACCAGAGCCCACAACAGCTCCACCAGAGCCTACCACACCTCCACCAGAGCCAACAACAACTCCACCAGAGCCCACCACACCTCCACCAGAGCCAACAACACCTCCACTGGAGCCCACCACACCTCCACCGGAGCCCACCACACCTCCACCAGAGCCCACCACACCTCCACCAGAGCCCACAACACCTCCACCGGAGCCAACAACACCTCCACTGGAGCCCACCACACCTCCATCAGAGCCCACCGCACCTCCACCAGAGCCCACAACAACTCCACCAGAGCCCACCACACCGCCACCAGAGCCCACCGCACCTCCACCAGAGCCCACCACACCTCCACCTGAGCCCACAACCACTCCACTAGAGCCCACAAAACATCCAAATGAGCCCACAACCACTCCACCAGGGCCCACAAAACCTCCACCAGAGCCCACAACACGTACACCAGAGCACAGATTACATCCTCTGCCTAATGTATTACCGGGGTCATATCCAGCTGTGGTCCCTAAAATCCCCCTTAAAATAGAACCCAAGACACAGTGGAGAAGGCGTAATTGTCATAGAGGGTAAATCGAGTGAAAACAATCACTACAGTAAATTATATTTTCTTCTAGAACTCTGTCCAGGAAGAGTGTGAAATTGGAGGGGTATTGAGGCTATGAGAATAAAACATTGAGTAAAAAGATTATTCTGACCATTTTGATTTATTTCTCAGATATTTAGTCATTTCATTGCTCAAATCATTTAAAATATTCATTGAAATCTTTGACAAAGTTCTCACCATTTTACTGTTCCACCTTAATGATATTACAGTAACATACAAAAATATATTTTTGAACAAAATGATGATCTAAATCCAAGCAACATGTCTTTCCTTGGAATCTTAATGTTTCTTCAGAATACTCATTGTTTAACGTATATATTTTTTTCCTCCATGCTGCATAAACATGTGTTGAACAGGGTGATTTAGAAAAAAACTCAAGCCGGCACTTGACATATATGTTTGGAAAATTCCTTTCAGGAAATATGTGAAACCCTTTTGTAGCATGAAGTATATCTTTCAAAAAAAATTGCTTTGTCCCGCTTTGGTGAAAACCATCAATCAAATGTGGTTTGTGAAGTTTCCTTCAGTAAAAAAATCTATTTAAAGGCCATATTTGTAAATGTATCTAACAAACAAATACATTGTAAAGTTTGGTCGAGGATTAAGCTACCCATCAGTGACAGAAACCACAATTATTATGGATCAAAGAAGTATTTAGATTTACAAGAGATCCTCATAAGTGAAAAGAGAAATCTAACAAATAGCACTGAACGCGTACTGAATTGAGTAACTGTTATAATTTTGAACATTTACTAGCCCTTTGGTTGGTGGTGTTGCACCCTGATTGAAATCTAAATTTAAGTTTTGTATCAAAATAAAATGCACTCCTAATTTGTAATGGCTCCTCAGTGTTATATTATCACATAATTATTTAATATACTGTTCTTATCCATAAGGAATCAATATGGAGCCAATGTAAGATACTTTTCAAGGAACTGGGTAGATTAATATTTTGATAATGCATCCTATACTGTAATATAAGCACATCATGTTTTTATGAAAAAAGTTAGTAAGAAATGCAGTAAGAAAAACACCTATTCGTCTCTAAGATGAAGTGAAGTGTAAAGTAGCATACAATGGAGACACTCAAGTAAAATACAAGTATGCCATACTTAGTTATTTGGGTTGATTTACTTAGTCACTTTCATAAAAATGTTCCAATATAATATAGATTATTCCAAAGTGAGACTCTGCGATGAGTCGGTTTGATGCTAATACTACTTTCCATTTTATGCTACACATGATTACCTCTACATTTAGTCAACTGTATTTATTTGATAACAGTCAATTACTTTAGCAGATTTAGATTAAAATAATCATCTATTGATTAAGGTTAATATTAATGATCAATTTATACTTTAAAAAAATATTATTATAGACCTGGCATAGTAGGCCTAGTTGTAATTAGCTTGATTTTTGTAGTACTTTAAATTTATATTTTAATACACCGTTTTGTAGGTACTTGCGGACGAGTTTAGGCTAATTCTACATCGTGGTATTGTCCATTTTACTTGCTATAGCTCATTTTATTTTCCCAATGTTCATAATGCATGTGTGTGTATTTGATAGTGAACTGCCCTCAGAAGCGGAGGTGGAAAGTTAAGTACATTTACTGAAATACTGTACTAAAGATTTTTTTTTAGATAGCTTGTGCTTTACTTAAGTATTTCAATCTAATGCTTCTTTGTAATTCTACTCCAGTACTTTTCAGAGGTAAATCTTGTACTTTAACCCCTTTACATTTATTTAATACCTTTAGTTACTTTACAGATTTGGATTCATTATGTGAAATATAATCAATTTAAATAAGACTTTAGTTTCACCTGGAGTAAATTCAAAAGCTACCCTGTTGTATACAATGTTATTAAAACTAGCTGCACATTTACCAGCTTTGATAACACTTTAATGCATTCATAATTATAATAAAAACATAGGCCTATCATATATTCTGAAAGGCATCAATCTGCACAATGATTACTTTTTCTTTTGGTACTTTAAGTATTTGATGCTAACTGCTAAATGCTTGATGCTTTTTCTTGAAACAGAGTAGTCCTACACTCTGGTACTTTTAATTTTATTCAAGCACAAATTCTGAGTACTTCTCCCACCTCTGCTCAGAGGCAGCAGGGTTATCTGTTTTTCTGGTGCTCATGTGACTCGCCCCAACCTGCGCTGTTGGCTCATGTGGAGAGAAGGGAAAACCCGACTTCCTTGTTACTGTCCCTCACCTCACAGAGAGAGAGGCGACTCGTCGACACGTTTGCCCAGCAGCCGCACACTCTTCACTAGGAAACTCAAGAGTCGGAGATACAAATTGAACTGCTCCTTTGTGGTGTTCAAGGTACGTTTAAGTCTCTCGTTTTTGCAAGGTTTGAACTTCAGGCAGGAACAGAAGCAGTGATTTTTTTTTACTAAGTTGTTGCCACAGTTTGACATTCTGTTGCCCTGTGTTTACAAGTACACACCACTCAAACAGAAGATTCATCAATGGTGGAAATATGTTTAGAACTAATTAGATGAACGATAATGACTCTGTTAAAAGTACTTTTCAACAAAATAACTATAGACATCAGGGAAGCCTTCTCGATGGAAGTCTTTAAAAAAAAGCTTAAAACATATTTGTACAATTTAGCCTTTAAGGAAGCTAACTCCTGCTCTCTTCTCAGTGCACATTTTGCGTTGTATTTGCACTATCCTTGTTTTAATGCACACTTTTATTGACTCGTACCTTCAATCTAAAAGTGTTGTCTATTATATGCTATTTTAAGTTTTTCATTTATGTCTTTTACTGGTAGCTGTATTCTATGTGAGTGTTTAAGAAAAGCTCAACTGTCTCCTGTGAAGCACTTTGAAATGCAATTCGTGTATGAAAGGTGCTATACAAATAAAGTGTATTATTCTTCTTCTTATTATTCTTATTATTATTCCTGCATTCAAAATCTTATTGAGGTAAAAGTAAAAACATGATAGCATCAATATACTTAAAGTAGGCCTGCCAAAAGTAGCCTACTCACTATACGGAAGGTCTCTTCGGAAATACAGTATGTATATCATATGATTGCATTATAAAGTAAGGCTAATTTTAACTGAGCCTACTTAACAAGACTGGTGTGAATTATGAAGTCTTATGTTGTGTTACCTTAATAATAAAAAAACATTACGTTTTATATGTTTTACACTGAATCAGTAAAGTTGAATACATGTTCCGGAGCAAAAAGTGCACATTTGAGTGCACTCAGTTGAAATGACATAGAATTAGAAAAAATTGCTTGATTACTTATACTGTATGATGTAAAGTGCAATAACCCCAAACATAAATATAAATATGTAGAGTACTTAAGTAAATCTATCTACTTAGTAACTTTTCGCCAATGAGTTTTACTGTAGTTTCAGATAGTTAGGGACTGACATCATAATCTGTGTTTATTTCCTCTATCAGTTCTTCATTTAACTTCTGTCAGTTGGGAGGATGATAATTAGTTTACACTCAAGCAAAGATATATTTCTCAGGATTGAAAGTTGATTATTTGTAGCTAGTTTGATAATCTTTTATTCATTTCAGACATTTATCAAACGCATAACCTGGTTTCAGCCTAGGAAATGTGAGAATGTAGTGCATTGTGAATCATTTTTGTATTTCTGATTCTGATTGGACAAAGTAGACATTTGAAGAGTGGAAAACTGTGATAAGGTTGTTTTATTTAGCCATTCAAAGTACCTAACAACGACTTGATTAATAAAAAAAGAAATATTCTAAATATAAACAACAGAACTTACATTTGAGAGGTTGAAGCTGTTCTTTAGTTTGCTTAAACAAAAAGAAATACTAACATAACTTATCGGCTATTTAACAATACCAGTACAGAAAAACTCTGGTGCAAGTAAAAGTCATACAATCAGAACCTTATTTATGTAAAAGCATCAAATCATACCCAAAGGACCAAAAATAAAAGTTACCTAAATTCAGAATATATTTTTTCATATACTGTAACTAGATTATACTTATTGATGCGTCAATGTGTTTAATACTTGTTAAAGCTGGTCCAGGGTGGGCTAGTTTTTATTTTCTACATTTCATCTGGTATTTGTTTTTTATATTTTGCATTAGTAATCTGAACATGCAAATTAACTAAAGTTGGGAAATAAAGGTAATGGAGTAAAAAGTTCACTTTAGCTTTACACATTGTATTGTAGTAGAAGTATCAGCACAGTATCTTATGATTTTTTTTTCTCCAAACAGGTGGAATGTGTGCAAGTTGAAGACATGAATGCTTATGTTGCTGTCTTCACATCTGGACCTCCATGGAGTAAAATCCCGAACATTACAAACCTCTCAGACTCTGGCACTTCTTCATGGACTTTACCTTCGCTCCTACCGGACCCAATATCCTCCCGTCCCTCCAGTGAGAGAATGCAGCCCAGCGAACCCTCTCACTCCCCAGGCCCCCAGCACCCGGACACCCAGCTGGACTTCTTCCACAAACTGGGGTACTCGACAGCTCAGGTTCAGGCCGTTCAGCAGAATTTTGGCCCCAACATGGACACAGACAAACTCCTGGGGGAGCTGGTGAAGATCAGTGCGAGTCAGGAGGCCAGTGGGGGGCGCAAGCAGGGGCCGGTGACCACAATGTCTGTACTGGTGCCCAGAGGGGAGCCTCAGCCTGCGGGGCCCGCTATGCTGCTTCCTCTCGCAGTGTCATCACCGCAGAATAGAGAGGAGAGCCCCGAAGAGGAAGACACTCTGAGACCCATTGTTATAGACGGGAGCAACGTTGCCATGAGGTGAGAACCCGGAAATTATGGATTATTCCAGTGACAAAATAATAAGACACTGTTTTTTTAATCCATGAAAGAATCCAAAAGTTCCCTGGTTATAGCTTCTTAAATGTGACAGAGTACATTTTTTAAACTACGTTTTCTAAATAGGTCTTACTCCTTTAATTCAGTCAACCTTATCCTGTCTTTTTTAAAAACATTTTAATATAATTTAAGTCTAGTACTGCATCCCTTAGTCAACTAATTCATTACTTGATCAACAGAATAATAATATCTTTTAAATGTAAAATTGGATAATTGCAGAAATGCTGATTTTTGCTCCTCAAATATTGAGATTTCCTGCTTTTATTTAATTTATATAATATTATGCTGATCTTTTTTAATTGAAAAAAGAGACATTTAAAGAAATCACAGTAGACTTGCTTTGCTTATTTTTGTATATATTTTATTACATAAACTTTTTTTTTTTAATCACAAAATGATTATATTTAACGCATCAACAGATACATAGATTAATATAAAGGTTATTAGTTGCAGCCTATAATTGTAAACTGAATTTCTTTGATAATATCACCTCAAGATTTTATTCTTAGGCTTTATAAACCATGCAAGCCATCGATCAAGAAAACCATTAAATTAAATGTAAAGTTAGTTTAATAAAAAACAGGTACAGGGGCGGTAAAGCACTTTTTTGTCTCAATTGAAGGAAAGCTTTTATGTAAGTGCTATACAATTCCTCCATAAAGCTATAGTTATTATCACATCTGTCCCCCAGCAGCTACATATATATAATATTTATGTCAACTTTAGTGTTCCTTTGGGGTCACACTGAGCAAATTCTTTCTTCTAGGCATCAATAGGAACCAGTCATTTAGATTTACCTCAAGTCACGCAATGATTCATTCATTTCTTTTTTTTTTGGATTACTCCCTCGTTATTGAAGTGATGAGTCTGATAGAAAACAAGGGGAGCTTCCAAACAGTGACTCACATCCATCGTTTTTATTTTGGTTATAAATAGTGCATTAACATAAACCGTAGTGGGAGGTTCATGTGATAAAGATTTGATAAACTGAGATATGCAGCTTCATGTGATCTTCCAGGAGTCCGTAGCAAAAAACTGCTAAATGAAAGCAGAATTTACTCAATTTGTTGAATAAGTTGTTCATGTTATTAGCAAAAATATTTACTATAAAATCTTCTAATGTTATTGAAATAAGAGAAGTAATACAAAATCTACAGCCATCCACACTTTGTGCTTGGTGCTAACGTCAGGGCTAAGAAAGGAGTTAACATGTATCTCTATTCAATTTCTTATAAAAATTGTTGTCAGGAACCTTATCCAAGTTTAACAATATTAAATTAACGAAACTTAAATACCTTCTTTTCTTTTGGATTATCTCAATACCAGGTAATGGGAACAAGTAAAAACTTTTGTTACACCAACCACTATTATTTTATGATAATTACTAATATTTCTTAGCATATCTGTAATCAAATTAGTTTTTTTTTTCTGTAGCTATAAAGGAACACATCTTTTTACCCTTTTTTGTATCCTAAGTATGTAACCCTCTTCTATTTTGTGGCCCAGGTCTGACTATTGAAAGCTTGCTAACATGTGATCAGTATAGCCTACTTGTTTAGCACGTTAGCATGCTCACATAAGATAAGATAAGAATTGCTTTATAAATCCCAGACTGGGACATTTTTGAAAACTGATTTTTTGTTTGGTGGCTATTTGCTAATAGCAAAACACAAGGTACACAAGGTACAGCTGAGGCTGACGTTGTTTTTTAGATATTTAGTCATAAACCAAAGTAAACCTTGGCGTGAGGGTGGCGGTAGATGAAAAGTCAGAAGATCACAAAAGTTGTTATATTTCATCCTGAGGGGTAAAGGAATGTTTGTACCAAATTCCATGGCAATCCATCCAACAGTTGTTTAACTCAAAACCAAAAAGTGAACCTCGTGTTGCTACTGGCAAAGATAACATAAACACAAATGATACCTTAGGAGTTCCTCATGAGTTATAGTACATGCTGACTGTTGTCTCTGTATTGCATTACGCATGGCCAAAGGGAATGTTAAAGGACTGTTTTTTACATATACCGTACAATACAAGCATCTAAATTACCGCGTCACGCTACAGTTGTCTTTCTATTTGTTTGGCATGTGTGCGCACAAGGGGCCTCACACATATTCTGAAAAACATTGGGTCATAAGAATTCCTTTGAAAATCTGTTACTCTTGTTATTTGCTTGGTGTTTCGGCACCACTTAGATTCATATTGCCAGTCATTCTGCGAACTGCCTCAGGGGTGTATACACAACCTTTTCCTTCATTCACCTCCTCATACCTCAACCTGCACATACAGTTTAAGGAACTACAGGTTATACACACTATATTTCTTCTTGTCCTCTCAGGGTATACACACCCTTCTTTTATTTTGCACTTTCAAACCAGGCACGCTTGTTCAGGTAAGTTGCCGGGAGGCTGCTCAATATGCAAATCACCGCAATATGACTGTGTTCTTGTTTCCTTAAAGACCAGCTCTGCTTATTGAGAAATACATAATTTCCACATGAACAGGCTCAACAGCATTTCACACCAGACTCTCCTGTCAGCTTTGTTTCCCCTCTTATTTGTCTTGGTTTTTATTATTTGACACATCAAACTCCCTTAAGTGCTCCCAACACTGACGCCTGTTGTGTTTTCACATCAGACTGGAAGTAAACGTGTGTACATACATTATATAGGATTTTAACTATTCTATAGGTAACAGTCTTATTTTATTTAGAACTGTTAGGGTGGCAAAGTCCATAAGGACTTGGCTTGGAAACTGGAATGTCACCAGTTCAAGTCCCCAAACCGAGGTGTGCCTCAACAAGGCACCGTTCCCTACACTGCTACCCGAGCGCCATACATAATGGCAGCCCACTGCTCCTAACACTAGAATAGGTCAAATGGAGAATGTAAATTTCCACTCTTTGGGACGAATAAGGGTTCCTTCTTCTTCTGGTATAGAGTTCAAAATACTACAGCTGCCGAAATAATTAAGAGACCACTCCAAATGTTTCTTAAATCTTTATGTCTACATGTATGGCAGCCATTCCACTGTCTGTTGAATTCCAACACAGAGAAACAGTCAGTAGTTTGTAGAAAAAAGAAAAGAAATTCAAATCAAAGACATACCTATAAATAATAAAACAAGAGAAAATGCTTAAGTGGTCTCTTAATTTCTTCTGCGGCTGTATATAAGCTTAATAACAAAACTGATTTTTTTTGTTAATTCTGCACTTTTATCACGAAATACCGGTCAACTTAAACTATTTGTTCTTGAAAAACAAGAAAGACTATATGAGAGTTGACTATATAACTCTTTCTAAACTACTCTGTATACTGTGTTTCAACATTTTGAAAAAATACACTCATTCACTTTCGTTCTTTGCTGGCCAGACGGACCCAAAAAGTACTGATTCATATAATCCCTGTTGAGCACCAGGTTTCTATTTTGTGTACACATTTAAAAATAGTGAGCCTCTGGGGATAGATTGAGTTATCTCTGAAGTAAGCCATGCTAGCTGTTTCACTCTTTTGTGGTCTTTGTGCTAAGCTAACCATTTAATGGCTCAAGCTTAATTTACAGATATGAGGCGAAATGAGTGGTAATGATATTCACCTTAAACTTTCTTCAGTAAAGCAAACTTAAATCTCAAACTACTTTTTTTAATCTAGCCAAAAGATTCAAAGTTGGGATCCAGTGTGTTACTTGGAAGATAAGAAGTCACTGCATTTATGCCAATGACAATCAAGTGATTGGTAAATTGACCATAAATCAATCTTTTAAAACAAAAATCAAGAAATGTGCTATCAAACAATACAAAGACATTACAATGGGCTTTGAGTACCTAGGTTGAATATTTATTAAACATTTTAAGACATATTATAGGACAAACTGTTAGTAGATCAAGAAAATATTTGGGAAATTGATACATTCAAAAATAAATTCTTTGCAGTCTTTTGAAGGTTTAATATCTAAAGTCAACCTGTTATGAAAAAGTCAGCTTGTTCTCTTGCAACTCTTTAATTTACACAACAAATAGAGGGGTTTTGATAAGAGCTGTGCTGTAGTTTGAACATCAAAGAGTGGTATCATCATATAAGACACTTCAGCCTTTGTTCTGAACAGGCTGGAAATCTGTTTAATTGTTAACGTGTGAATGCTTCCCATCCCTGTTCATTCCTTCAGCCACGGGAACAAGGAAGTGTTCTCCTGTCTGGGAATCCAGCTGGCTGTGGACTTTTTCATGGACAGAGGCCACACTGAAATCACAGTGTTTGTTCCCTCGTGGAGGAAGGAGCAGCCTCGGCCAGATGTTCCAATCACAGGTCAGACGACTGGAATTTATACCTGCTTTAAAGTTCCTACTTCCTCAAGGTTAATTGGTTATGCACTCGTATCATAAATAAAAGCAAAAATGTGCAACATTTACATTGTGCAGCTTTTCAAATTTGTAAATTTGCAGTTTTAATGTTTTATATCTATAAAAACGATTTATTAAAACTGCTAGTAAAATAAATCAAACATTTTAAATATTTCAACTTGTATCCTGGGAAGTTTTAAAGGCACTTCTTGTTTGGAGGAGCTAATTAGAATCATACATCCAAATAATTATTAGTTGTAGTCTCATTTGATGACTTTAATTGACTTTAAAGCAGAATTTAAAACTCATTTGAGTGAGCTACTGTATGTTGCTTACAATGGGGAAATACCCTTTGTAGGTTTGGTTTCTACCCGTTTGCCAGTAAATGATCATTATGTGTAATCAATGTAGATACAAACTCTAAAGATAAAAGTGCAGGGTTTTTCCGCTGGTTTGAGATACCAAAAGATAATCATTTGAACTGTCAGTCAATCGCACAGCTTTTGGTTACCCTACATCTGAAAGCCAGTACTGACACCGTTCTGTTTATATACTGATTGCTCATGCTGATAAAACATTTTTTGTTGCAGGATGTACTTTTGGGGCCCTTTGTTAATATTTAATCAGGTCAAATCTCTCTGCTGGGAAATAATTCAAATGAATATGCATCTGTTATGGAGATTGACCCTAGCATTTAGTAACCATTTTATGAACGGCAGTTTTAGGCACTCGCGTTCATTTTAGCGGCATTTAGAGTCATATTTTCTTCAAGGGTCGGTGATGACCAACAACAGAGCTAAAACACTAATACTAAAATAAAGTATTTGACAGCAATAGGACTCCAAATGAGTGAAACTGTTGTCTTTTAACTGGTGGATGTTTTCAGGTTTAACTGTGACTTTATGTTTTGTTTTCAGATCAGCACATTCTCCGAGACCTAGAGAAAAGGAAGATTGTGGTGTTCACGCCGTCGAGACGTGTTGCGGGCAAACGAGTGGTCTGTAATGACGACTGTTTTATCGTCAAGCTGGGCTACGAGTCTGATGGTGTCATTGTGTCCAACGACATGTACCGAGACCTTCAGGGAGAGAAGCCTGAGTGGAAACGCTTCATTGAGGAGAGGCTGCTCATGTATTCCTTTGTTAATAACAAGTAAGTTCTGCCTTTTATACACACTAAGTCCCCTCTCTGCTTTCATATTGAAGGTCAAAGGTACACATTTTGGCTGTAACTTTGATGTAAATGCAACTTAACTGGTTGGCGGAGGCAGTAGTGCTAGGTTTACTAATGTTTTAATTTCCCCCTCTCAAAGGTTTATGCCTCCTGATGATCCTCTGGGCCGCTACGGACCGACCCTTGAAAACTTTTTGCGGAGGTTTCCTAAGACTCAGAAAAAACAACCATGTCCTTATGGTGAGAGACATTCTACTGGCCTTGTTTGCCCGATGTCACAAATGCTTTTCTTTTCATAACTCATACAGCTGTCACAGTCAGTATTGTTTTAAAATAATCCGCAATACAAAATATTCTGTTTCATTTTTCCTCAGGAAAGAAGTGCACTTATGGGATTAAATGTAAGTTCCACCATCCAGAGCGATCAAAACAGTCCAACCGTTCTGTTGCCGATGAACTTCGGGTGAACGCTAAGCACCCCTCCACCGATCAGAAACAATCCTCCACTCGCTCCAGTCCTGTGCCGGGGCAGAGCCTCTCGCTGGTGGAGGATATGGCAAAGAAACTGACTTTGGGACCCGAGAGTGGTTCCCTAAAGAAAGATCATAAAAACGACCGGCTGAAGGCGAGTCACCGCTCCAGCAAGAGGGCCACATCTAAAAAGGAGAAGCGCTTGACTCCTGACCTCATATCAGTGCTGCAGAGTGGCTCTCGGGAGCAGCTGGACTCTGGTTTAGGTTCAATAGACAGTCAGCCAGTAGAGGCTCCTCAGAGTGTGTGTGATCACCAGTATGGGACGGCGTATGAGAGCCTTCAGCACACCCACAGTTTGAGACAACAGTACAGTGCTCCGTGCAGCTACTGCTCACATGGCCCTTCCTCTGGCGGCACAACGCCTGCTTTCCCGCACCAAAACCAGCATTACAGCATTCCTTACACGCATCAGTACCCAAGCTACAATGAATACCCAGTCAGCACGCCTGCGTACAGTAAACCGACAGATTTTCAGAATAGCAGAGCCCACAGCCGCCAGCAGCAGTTCTGGTCTGATCCAATAGGGGCTCATCGTCAGGTGGTCCAGCGCCTGCACAGGGAGAGCTCTCAGTGGGAGTCTCCTCCGGTGTCCAGAGCCAGCGGGCAGCAGAGGGAGGTTGTGCGAAAGAAGCTTCTTGCTATCTTCAGCGTGCACTTGGTAGATGCAGCCATGGATATGTTTCCTCAGCTGATGGATCCACAGATGCTGGTAGTTGAGATCCTGAAGCTGCAGAGTGAGAAATAGTTGCTGAGACGAGATCTAGGGATGGTGTGAACACATGTCTTTAAAGGCTGAAAAGTTAAACATAAGTTTGTGTATTTATGTATTGTGGTATCCACATTGCTGTATCCTTGAATGCCTTTTTTAACAAGGGTTTAGTCCAGGCATTAGTCCGAAGGTATTTCCTTCACTCTCTTGTGAACGTAAGAACCTTTTTAATGGTTTGAGGTCAGTATGAAACAGGCCAAAACGCAGACAAAAAAACTGTGTTTAAAAAAATACCTCTGTACAAGTGGACAAGTCCTGTATTTGAGTTGCTTTTTAAAGCTGTTGAATTGTAAGTAAAATAAGAGGCAGTATACTGTTGATACAAATTGTATCTTTATTTAAGAATCTTAAAGGGAAAAGTGGATTTTAATGCCGTTATATGGGATTTAAATCCACACCCTGTTGTGAATTCAGAATGTACTGTAATTGTGTGAACCTGTCATTCTTTCCGATATTACTGTCAAATTTTATTATGCTTATTTCTTTATTGTGTCATATTGGCAATATGCCTGTTATGTTTTTACGAGAGTTGGGCAATAATTCACATGGATCCCCATTCGGTAAAAGCTTCTTGTCGAATAAACCACGTGTTAGAGCAATTCTTAATATATTAACAATTATTCCCACTGAAAAATTAGATTTAAAACAGAAACTGGCTTTATAATGCTAAGTCTTTTTATTTTTTTCGCTTTGCTTTTTTTGTTTTTTTACTTTTTTCAAAATGTTCTACTCAAGTGCTACATCGCTGTCAGAATATTCATTTTGATAAAAATGTATTTTTTCTCTGACATAAATTATGTTCTTTTGTAACAATTGAGCTTTTTGGGATCAGAACGAAGATGAAAAGTAAGAAAGTAAGTAAAAATGAAGGGAACAGTCAAACAGAAAAGTCATCAATAGCATGACAAACTTGAATTGTTTTCGTTTTTATTAGGCGCAAAAGTAATGGATGACAGATATGAATAAACGTCAACATAATTAAATATCATGGTGAATTATGAATCGGATATAACCCCCAGGGTTTTCTACCGTGTGTGTGTGTTTACGTGCTGTGCAGTCCTTGACTCATTTCTTGTCAGCACGAGAAAACCTGTTCATCACACCCTCCACTTTCACTCAAACTTTGACAAGACTACTTGGATATGTTTCTTTTTCATACCAGACCCGTGTTATGTGCAACAATTAACAATTATTTCCTTATTAAAAGATTCCCTTTTATATAATTGTGACAAATAACATAAAGCCCAGGGTAACGTCTCTATTCCTATTACAAACATTTATTTTGGTTAAATGGTAAGGAATTGTTAGAAATGTATTGGTGTCATTATAGCAGACAATGACCAAATGTGTTCAGAACACTAGGTAAATTAAATCTTGAGTATTTGGGGTTTTTTGCACAGGTTTATCAGTAATTGTATAAACCTTATGAAGATAAGCTTATATATTTTTTACAATGTTGGAGACAATGTTCAGATTATTTAGAAGTGGAAAAAAAATCTGTTAATTGCTTTTGCTAACATTACACACAATGCAACTTGACACAGACAGTTTTGCTGGAGATTCAGTTGTGTTATGTTACCTCAGTTAATATTATTCTAATTAATGAGTGGTTTCAATTGTTATTATTAAGTGAGCTTTAATACACCTTGATATATTAATTGTGCAAGCCATAACCCCATTAAGTAAGTAAAAACAAACGATAAAGCAGGGTACATTTTAGGACGTGGCTACCCTTAGATTGACAGGTCACCACCATGGCGTCGTCCGGTTGCTCTCCCTCTGGAGCCACAAAAGGCTTTACCCAACCTTTCCAAAGTTTGTTTGCATAGGTGTATCAATCATTTTAAATCCTGCATGCCCTTAAATGTATTTACCTATTTACACAGAATTATGTACAAATACCTCTTACATTGAAGCACAGCAGGTAAATGTGCTCTGACAGGAAATATGTATAGGCAAATCATGTTTGTTGTCTTTGCACAGTGTTGAGGTGTGTGTGTGTGTGTGTGTGTTCTTTAAAACATTCTTCTATGCAGCTTAAACGCATAAATTTAAAAGGTCATCAGCGGTTTGAGTTTAAACAAATGTTTTGGGGAACGCTGACACGTCAAACGTTCTGTGACATTAAATAACCTTATGTTTTTAAAAAACCAAAGCAGCACAAGTTCTTCCAATTAAGGTCAAATGTAATTTCAAGAGTATGACACAATGATCAATCATTGTCAGGATCAGATAACATAAAAAAAACAGTTACATTTCCATTAACTCACTGTGTGCTTCATTTATTGTTACACAGTGAGCAGGTTTAGCCAAAGGCCGTTAACCAACACAACAAGCTGCTGGAGGAAAGGGAAAGAGAAAAACTGTACAATGTGATTTATGACTGAATCACAGAAACAGTTTTAAATATAATAAATTAAACACACTCACATTTAGGCATATGCATAAGTGAAAGTGTGGAATGAGAACATATAATAATTGAATCTGTGTGTGAATAAGGTCACAAAGCAAAAAGTAGCAAAATAATAATTAGCAATGTGTAATTAGTGAAAGAAAAATATAAGATTGCAAAGGCCTGTGAAAGGATGCAAGAAAAACCAGTATTGAGGTAATTAAACTTTTACAGCGTTACATTTCAGAGGAAAGTGTTATACTTTTTACAATACATTCATTTTACAGTTGAAAAGACAAAAATGAACTTCTCTCACAGGAACAGGGTAAACCGTGTATTTATGATCTATCTGACTGATGTTCCAGCTGAACTGTGTGGTACATTTTGTTGCATCAGATATGATCTGTAGCATCTTCTTTGAAACCAGGCCAGCGCTTTCTGTTCTTATATAGGCCATAACCATAGACTGCATGGGAAATAACACACTTTTTAGTCCCACATTGTCAGCAGAATAAGAATAATATTCAGATTCAGGATTCCTTTATTTGTCCCACAGAGGGGACATTTACATTGTTACAGCAAGTAGTAGCAAAAGTAAAACGGCATTTAGTTAAGTGGCAAGCACACATGAATTAAATAAGAATCCAATACATATTCAAAGGAAAGATAAGAATAATTTGCTGCAAATATTGCTGATTTTAAATCTATACTAAAAATCGTATTATTCTCAAATAAGGCCTTGTTATTATTGTTATTATCATTATTATTATTATTATTGTTATTATTATTATTATTATTATTATTATTATCATCATTATTGTTATTATGATGGTAAACATTTTCAGTTATTCATTTCCTTTTTTTGAATCTTTCAAACTGTATTATTTAACTTTGCATTGTGTTGTTTTATTCTCTATGCACAGCTTTAACCTCCCTCTAATGTGCATTAAACATAATACTGAAAGCTGTTGGCTTAACAATGAGCTGAAGCTAATTTAATCTAAATTCTCAAACTAAAAATATACTAGTTAAATTCAGAGAGAAGGCTCCTAAAGACTTTCAGATTCCTGGACTTGATCCACCTACTTTGGTTACCCAGTGTTCTTCTTACACGTGTTTGAAATGCAGAATGACTCATGTACTCACAGTGCCTCAGCATAATATGCAAATACTCATGCTGGCGTAGGTGCAGGGATGTGCTCCACTGCCAGTTTAGACATGAAGTGTTGTTCCTCGAATTCAGAATGAGGGTGAGTGACAGGCTGAAATGGACCTGAACACTTCATTTGCATATACAATGTGGTACTGTATTTAGGACCAGTTTCAAGATACTTCAGGAACATTTCTAAATCAAGACCCTGCTTGTTATTTAGTATGTTTAGTCTTTGGTATTTTGAACTTTTACATAGGTAAATTGTTTAAGCACTTGGCACTACTTGATAGTGACACATATACATAGTGACACATACATTTGATCACAGATTTTTGAATCATATAGATTATTTTATCTTTTCATAAGATACTTTTGGACTTTTATATTCACTTCAAAGCTTCATTTAAATATGGTTTAAATTTAGTGAGATAAACAACTCAAAGGTGGGAGCTTCACATAGTCCAATTGAAGATGCTGAATTGATGACAATATTTGTGGGAAATATGATATGACCTACAAAACATACTGACACTTGAAAACAAATCTTCTGTAACTCTCTGTTACAGACGTTTGATAATGACTCCTCCTGCTGGATATGCGAATACAATGCAGTGGTACTTTCAAATTTCACAAGAGTTTTCTTCTTTATGCACACTTTTAAAGTTTGAGATAGAATAATGTATTTGATTTTAACTGATGATTTTGATCCAACCCTGCTTTGTAATTTTCTTTTATGAAGTCATTTTCTTTTTCTGACCATACAGGTTTTCTTTTATCTTTTTGACACCAGAAATTGGATAACTGTCATACAGTGTTTAAATAGTTATTAACATGTATTGTGGTTCATTTGTAAGTTTATAGGCCTACTGCTGAAGTGTACTTTTCTTATAGTATAACATTATCATTTTAAGTAGCTTAGCCATGTTTTTTTCTTGTGAAGTGTTTTTGTTGTTTCAGAAATATCTGACCTCTCATTTTATGATAAATAATACATTTGATAAATGTTCTTAATAAATGGAAGAAAAATACGAATAATACGAAGAACTTCACTACCCAGAAGTCAAATGGATGTTGCACATGCGCAGTGTAAATCAGTTTCATGACGCTTATTTTGTTGTCTTCTTAGCCAAGTTACTGTAGCTGCTGCACTGTCTCTGTCTGTGATAATAACAACACATGTTGCAGTGATGTAGCACACAGAACAAGGACTAAACCCAGCTGTAACCAGCTAACTTTAGCTAATGCTAAAATCTGTTTTTTAAACTTAAGTGGCTCCGTTTGACAACCAGCTAGCTAACTAGCTAGCCAGACAGACGCTACAAGCTGCTGTGCGATGTCCTGCTGTTTGTTTTTCATAAAGGCTAACTAACTCAGCTGCCAGGTGGCTAACAGAGCTACCTAGCTACGTCTTTAGTGTGCGGTGTGAGGCAGAAAACACACCGCAGGCAGACACCTCCTTATGCTGTTGTTGGTACCCAGTGTCCAGCTAAGATGTGGCAGAGTGTCGGGCTCACACTGCTGGTCATTGTGGCCACACTGGTCTGTGCGCTGCTCTTCATGCTGTTTGGTGAGTTTAAAGGAAATAACCTTGATAAGTTACTTGCATAACAAGCTAACTTTCTAAGCCATCTGGTAACTTATTTATTTGTAACAATACAGCTTTGTTTGATAGATAGTGAGGGCACAACACGGCTCACTCGTAAGGATGTCATCACGATATTCCCAGGGTCTTTCATGTTCACGATATAAACATGATAAGGTATTGGTGGGGCTTCTTAGTTAAAAGTACACACGCATGGAGAAGGTCGTTTAAGATGGAGTTTGAATGGTCCTGATACTCTGGAGATATTACTGTCTGGACTGTATCGTTAATGTGTCATAATAAGACGAGGAACACAGATATGCTGCCCTAATAAGAGGCTGCAGGAGTGGATTACATATTGGCTGATCTCCTTAAGGAATATTGTAACATTTTCTGCCCTGATGTCTAACTATTCCTGTTCAGTTGTGTTGTATGACAGGTCAGGGTGTATTACATGTCTGGCACGTTTCGATTTCAGTAAGGAGTTTCTATTTTTATCACGGGCAGAGCAGGAGTGTTAAGTCACAAACCCTGGCTGCTCCTCTATGGCCTTTAGCTAAGTTTGTTTTTCTATCTTTTCCTCTGCCTGCACCTGATCCAGACACTAAGGTGCAGGCACATCAGAGATTGATGGGTAGTATGAAATCTTGGGGCTAACCAGTTAATGCCTCTTAATATATAACTACAGTTCCGGAGCTAAGCAGCAGTCTTCCTGAAAGATAAATACCCTGCCTTATTTAAAATGTTACTTAAGTGAATCTACAGAAGTATTATCACTCAAGTATCAAAATAAAAATATGTTTTATGCAGAATGGCCCTTTCAGTGTTGTGTTAAATATAATTAGATTATTATTATTGATGTTTTAATGTGTATGTTGGTATGACACGTTTTTTTCTCCTAAATTATCACGGTATATCGCTATTTATTTATTTTTCAATGATTGGAAATGTATTTACATTTATACCTTTTGGCCCCCACCTGATCACGTGGTGAAGCTATCAGAATGCATGAAATGACTCCAACATGTTAAACCATTTAAAAAAACTTTGAGTTCCAAATAACAACTAACAACAAAAGCTCTGTTTGAAAATGTGAACAAATCCCCCTTTCCCTGAAAGTGCAGAGTGCACATTTAAATACTTATTTTATTATTGACCTTCAAATTTATGTTCAGAACAAAAAAATAAAGTGCAACTGAACAACTTACAAACCTTGCTTCAAGCCAAGTACACACAGACAATATTCAAGTAAACAAATAAAAGTAGTGCAACTTGGCTGGCACTGCACTATTATCCCTCAGTAAAGAGACTTTAACACATTCAAAATAGCTACAATATGAACATCATAAAGGCACTCTAAACGCTGAACATTATGTACAGGCTAGTGAGGCTACATTAAGACTTTGGTAAAGCTTGTCGAGACTCCTGACATCTCAGACACCTCAATACTTTTGCATACAAACAAAAAATGTGTATCTTATGTTATAAAGTTCTTATAGTATCCAGTTTGAAACGGTATACCGCCCAGCACTAGTTGGAGCGAATTTCAACCACTTCTTTGCTCTGTTAAATCTATAATGTTATTTTAACTGATATTGATCTGAATCTGAGAAGAACTTGAAAGAAAGCACCACAAAACTATTCTTTTATTGCAGTACTTCAATACATTTGGTTATTTTACACAGCTGCCCTTCTGTCCATCCTGATGAAAAGTTATTACGAAATTGGAATTTCATTTAGCAAAATAACCAGTTTTCTAGCTCTATCCAGTCTGTTGCCAATAAGCTTTTGAATTTTGGTTCATTTTGTACACATGTTGGATGAGATGTTATTTCTGGGCGCCATCTTTTCTTTGAATTGGGTTAAAAATCTTCTCATCAGAATTGGCTTTATTGGCGAAGTTATTTTCCTCTTTGACTCAAATGTGATGTTACTACACGAGGTGCCCCTGTTGTTTTAAGACTTCCTTTATGTACCAGTAAACATCCTTTCCCCCCTGTTGGTTTTCCCCTCAGGTTGGTATGTAGTCTGGCAGCTCTTCCTGTCCAAGTTCAAGTTCCTGCGAGAGCTTCTCGGTGACGCCAGCACCCCGCCGGCGGAAATGCAGCCGTCTGAAACCAAGAGCGAACGGACAGCCAACGTCCCGACTCGGAGTCGGCCCCGGACCGCACGCCAAAGAGTCGCCTTTCCAGAAAGCACTTCATAGATGCCCCACACTGCCACTGTTTCCCTCACTCACAACCCCTCTCTCTCAAACGCCATGTGTTATCATCAGAGGCGTGGACATTTGGTCGTCAGCCCTCCTCTTCACCAAGACACTTTAAACTGACCAGGCAGATCTCCTGGCTTCAAAGGGAAAAGCCATTACTGTCCATTTCTGTTCATTATGTGTAGTTATGTTCTGGGGCCCACCTCACGCCCCCCTAATCCTGCAATAGTGACGGCCACGCTGCTTCCTGCCATGTGAAGTATCAGAGGACACAAAGAGATGTGCTAATTTTAATGTACATGTTTTAATCTTGTCTTAGAAAAAAGTCGTACTTTGAAAAAAGAAGGCGGTTAAAAATGACCTCGTCTGCAACATTTAACCAACTGCAGATAAACAGAGAGTGATTTGTACAACTGACAATTTAATTTTCTTTGACTAAGTGCAATGAAAGGAATGTGTGTGCTGTTTTGTTGTTTCTTGCACAGTGTACTCTGCGTATGATGGACGAACATGGTAGATAAGGCCCAACGCCTCCAAGATGAAGATAACAAATAACTTTATTCCTGTTGTGTAAAAATGTGACCTTGCAACTTTTCCTTCTTTAAAAAATAAATAGATTTTTACTTGAAGTGTCAGGAGAAGGTTTAAAGGCAATCTTAGTGTTTGAAAGCAGTTGTTAACGTTATTACTTTATCTGTAGGGGCAACAAGGCTTCCTCTCCTGTTCCCTGTTCCTCAGTCTGCACATGTGCCTGTTTAGATGGCATCCATTGTTCGTCACATGGCCTCCTTCTTTTTGTATAGCTGACAGCAGCTTTGAATCCATTAGAAATCAGAGCTGACCTAACCAATATCTATGTTATATTCTCCCTCCAGGTTAAACTCATGTAACTCTTGCACCTTTTTAATCAGCAGTGATTTATTTTCTTCTTCAGTGGAGCAGTAGCTTCAAATAAATAATGCCATAACATAAAGAGCACTGAGCTGTTTCTTTGTTTGTAAATTGGATTTATGGTTAAAGTTCTGTTTTTATATAGTATATAAACATACAAATTAATTCCAACTGTAGAAAGATGACGATTAAAGTTGAACAAAAGCAAAAATGTATGAAAAAAGAAGAAGGGTTGTCTATCTTTCTCTGTTTTATATTATATTAAATCAAACATCTATTTGTTTTGTACTGACAGCACAAGAAAGCCCTTTTGACTTGATGAACTGGGTTGGGTATGATTCACTATTTTCTCACATTTAGAGACCAAATGATCATTCGATAAATCTAGCAGATTAATAAAAGTAAAAAAATAGTTGTTGAGATTGAAAAAAGGCACATTATTATATAGCAGCATAATGATAGCATTATATCATATTTTTTTCCTCATGAATCTGCATTCGGTACCCCTAAATAAAAAGAGAAAAAACATTGAGTTGAGGTCGAATAATTGAAAATAAAATAATAATTTGTCCTTGACCTTGATGGAGAACGACAGTTGCTTAGAGAATCTGACAGCACTAAGGCTAATAGTATTTGTTTTAATATGTTTTCTATGCACCTTACAAGGAATGTGATTGTACATTAGCTAATTTCCTTTGGTAAAGGAGGGTCCTGTGTACCCTATTAGATAAGAAAGGACGCATTAGGGCACCTTTCCATAGCAATGAAATAAAAAGGAAGTTTGACTGCAGCCAGCCACCCTTATTTGAGTCCAGCTGTGGTTAATTCCACTGATTGGACCTGATTGGTAAAGGCACATGCCTGTGTATATGAAGTACTCAAACAAACTGCCTGTAAAGCTCAGAGGCTTGATTTTGTGGAGGCAAAGCTCTGTGGAAGGTCCCAAAAAGCACAGCAGCTTTTGTAACAACAAAATGGAAGATGTTAGGACAACCAGGAATCTTCCTGGAGATGACTGCTTGTCTAGACTAGGGGAAACTTGCAGAAGGCCAACCGTCACTGACAAATCCTCAGAGACTAATGAAATGTATGCTTGGAGTTTGAAATAATCCACTAAAGGACTCTCTCAATTTGATGATTTGGTTAAGAGGCAAGATTGGATGGTTTGGCCTCATTTCTAAGTAAATTGTCTGAAAGAAATTAGGCATCATGACATCCAACCTGACAGAGCTACAGAGGTCCGCACAGAAAAATCTCCAAATCCAGGTGCGCAGAACTTTTATTTCATCATACCCTAAGAAAAGGGAATCTGTAAATATGTTCTTTAAAAAGAAAAGAAGAAACAACAGAATTAAAATCATGTTTGTTTGAGAAAAATAAACAAAATGATTAAAAATATTTACTGGTAACTCATTCCAATCAGAAAGAGTATGAAACATAAGGTTTTATTTTTATTTATTTCAAGGTATCAGATAAAAGTATCTTTGGTTAATTACTGTAAGAAAATAAGGCTTTTTTGTTTTGTTTTTTAGACATTGGCCTCTAGGCAGACATGAACGTCTTGGATTTTGTAAAATCAATATCTGATTTGTTCATCCTGAAGGACTTTCTTTTTGAGCTAGAGCGCTCCCAAAAACTAGCAGTTTCCGCAGTATTCAGTTTCCCTGCCACCAGATGGCAGTGTGGCACAAATAGAAAACAGCAACCAGACAACGTGTCACAGTTTAAAGGGGAACACTTAAATGAGCAACATGCTACAGAATACAGTCTATTCGCTATTGGCAGTGTTGGGAAGGTTTTTTACTAAATGTTGGGCAAAAATGCATCAGGTGCTCTTAAGGGGAGGGGGCACAACTCTCAACACTTATATGAAAAATACATCAATCAAAGTATTAAACATACCATAACCAATGACAGTTAAGTGAAATATTTTCATTTTGAAAACTTTATTCTTCAAAAAGGAGCATGAGACGTTAATGTCCTTTTTTTTTTTATTTAAAAATGTTCATTTGAGAGGGCTTTTTCGGTGGATCACAAAAAATAGGCATAGCCACGCCACTGGAGAATACAATCCATCACTTTGATTTTAACCACTTTGACAATTGGTTAAGGATGTTTTTAAACAAACTTAAAACAAGTTTGAAAAAACATCCAATTTTACCTTTCTTAGTTTTGAAGACAGAAATGGATGATACAACAGAACACCTCCTTTTCTAAGTTGACTCTGCACCCTTTAAACTGCACCAGGATTACTGCCATTAATTACTGCCCCGAGTCAATGCCATGAATTAATCTACTATATGCATAATGTAATTTGAGTCGGTCTAGCTTTAAAAGACCATTTTAGTCTTCGACTAATCTTATTTCAATCCATTTCAGCCCCGGGGGTCATTAGTATTCCTAAAGTGCTTGTGCATAATGCGATGCAAGGCTGCAATTATTGTGGCTGCACCAAATGCAGCAAAGTGAGGCCCAAAGGATTCAATTCACTCACATTATCAAAACTTATACTTTTTAAAAGTTCAGATGTAGGTAAATTTCCCCAGAGCTCCTTCAAAACTGAAATCATTATTAATATAATAAAAAACGTATCCTCTAACTGTAGTCTTAACTGTATATTTAGGTTGAGGAACTAAAAAAGGTGATGGGAAGTAGATAAATACATTCACTGAATTAAGTATGTACTATACTTTACTTTAGGGTTTGCCATTTCTGCTACTTTTCAGAGGAAATAATTGTACTTAACTATATTAATTTAATCTTACATCTGTAGATATATTATTAAAACAAAATGTAATTAACACATTAGGTAAGATGTATTAATAAACAACGGCATCATATATATATATATATATATATATATATATTAATTAATAAATATGTATAATTATAATCCATAATACTTCATTCACATACAGGCAAATCTTGATGAGTTCCTTTTTCATTATGGTACAAAGTGTTTTTTTGCTCAGTGGTGGAATAAGTTCTAAGCTCTTTAAAGGGGCCCTATTATGCTCATTGTTGGGTTTCATATTTGTATTTTGTGCCTCTTCTGTAGCATGTTTACATGCTTTAATGTTCAAAAAGCTCTTTATTTTTCTCATACTGTCTGAAACCAGAGCCCAGTGGTTTGGCTTCAGACGGACCTGACTGGTCAAATGCTTAAAGATGTCCCACCCCTTAGCGTATCACAACAATGTGTTGGAGCGCTAGCCTATAGAAGAGTGAGTGTTGTGTAGTGATGTCACTATATTACGGAGTAAACAAGGAGTCCAATGAAGGTGTTTCAAGCAGGGGGGTGGGGGGACTGTGTGAAACTCCTCTTGGAGGGAACTTTTGCATTTTAACTTTGAAGAACATTTACAAAAACCTATATAATACTCTACAGGAAAGGGGAAACCCCACAAACCAACATTGGGCCTCTTTAAGTAAAAGTTGAAATGCCAGTGTACATAGAAATACTGTTACAAATACAAGCTAAGCCTTTAAAATGTGCATATGGTACTAAAGTATGAGCATCCAAAAATTATTTAGAGTGCCAAAACCCTCCCTAGGAATATAAAGCAGTTTTTTTAATAGAACATCATGATTCTTATCAGATTATTCATCATTTGTATTGTATTATTGAATTGTAGTGAATTAGAAATATAATAATCAGGATCTTGAATATTTAAACTCAAAGTACCTACAATTCATACATAAGTGCAGTAATTGAGTTAATGTACATAACACCACTGATTTGGATCGTGATATTTAAATTAGTTTGAGTAAATTCTGAATGCATGGCTTTTACTTGTAACAGTATTTATGCACTGTAGTGCTACTGTTGTACTTCATCCGCAACTGCAAACTCTGAGGCGTTTAGCTGTGGTATGACTCAAGAGTTGAGCATCCCCTGCATCCATCATCTCCTGGAAACACATGCAGGACATTAAGAAGCCGCCCTTACAGTAAATTGACTTTGAGGCGAACCTTCACTGGTAGTTTATTTCATCCTAATGATGCCCCTCTCCCTCCCAGTACTTTTCTGCCTGCAGCTGGGGCAGCTTTTTCAGAAAAAAGGAGGCTGAGCTAAGAAGCTGTAATTTCAGAGCCTGCAAATACTTTACAGGAAATGATTGTGGTGAACCAAGGAAATGACATCCACTCTCCTCCAACTCTCCCCTCTGTATAAACAGTCCAAATCTGCTCCTGCTGTTGGCTGCAGATATTACACATTATCTCCTCCATGACCTTTCCTTGTTTGTTCACTCAGCAGACAGGTGAGCAGCTGACTGTTTCCCTGCTGTATGTCACTGCTAAATTTCCATCTCAGCAGTCCCAACATCTTTGCTGTTTCTCGATCCGACTAGACAGTATCTCATCGGGGAGCACGGTGGAGACAGCTGCTCCAGGGGATTCAGCAAAATGCAGCTTTAGCTCTGTCTCTGCAGCACCTTACGTAGTTATGCAATTGTGGTAAAGCAAAGACAATAATTTATGAGGTGTTGGGCATGCTGCCCCTGGTGACAGAAGACACACAGGAGTAGAGGGACTGTGTGTTCTTCTGGTCTGCATCTATTAGAGCTGCCAGCACTAAAATAACTCATTGATTCACCAATCCATTCACAGGTCGAAGCATTAATCAGCCAAAAGCTGTCTTTCTCACTTGTTCAGAGCCACAGTGTGACCTGATGCACTGGTGGAAAAATCTTATACTTGGTCAAGTAAAAGTACTAACTTTTGAAAGTAAATGTCCTGCTGATACTAATCTGTTGGAGTCAAAAAATAAGGGGTACCCATTTATGCAGAATGATCCATTTGAGGAAAAAAAAGGATTATTTCTGGATTAACATTATTGACCAAGTGCTGTTGCACCTGGTAAAGGTTGGTTAATTGTCTAGCTAAACCTAATATATGATACTTTAATAGTTTTGCCCATATTTGCGAAGACATTTGTAAAGTTAAATAAATGTACTCAAAAAAGTGCATTTGTCTCAGATATAGTGCCTTTTACTGTTGACTCTAGTCTTAAGTATTGCTGTATACATGCTCTTTTGATCAAATATCAGCCTCAACAGCATACAATTAAGGCATTACAAGTTTCTTTTCATTTCGTTCATTTGATACGTATTTATTTTACTGCAAAAAGGGGAGGTATCCTCAACTACAAAACTACTGCTAATAAGCTAAGCAATCAGAGCAGACTGCTTTCAGACAGAGGGAGAAGATAGCTATATTAAATATAGACATAGACAAGTGGGTCAGAGTTTACTTTAAAGCATTTCAAATCAATTAAATGAAGCTTTTGATCAATGGCCTCAGAGTCCATGTTTAAGGCCTTTTGCAGATTATACATGTATAAGGAGTGAATTGCATTTTTGCCATATAAGCCATCTGTAAAACTTTTCCAAACTTCACTGCTTCTGCAGACTTGTAAAAATGGGCCTGACATCTCCTGATTTACCATGTCTTTGTGCAGTTTGTTAAATGGGAACCCTTTTTAAAAATCATTGCGAATTCCTTTCTTCCTCATCTCCCCGGAGAGCTCAGAGTGGGATGCAGTGAATAATAAAACCAGTTGGGTTGCTTGTAAGTGCCAGCCTTTTGTGAGCCCGAAGGATTTTTAATGAGATTTTGTGATTGGGAGCTGACGTCTCACTGCGGTCATCTCTTTAATCGCCAATCTACCTAAAGCAGCTTCTCCTCCACAGGCAGAGAATATATTTCACTCTGCTAATAATAAAAAAGGGACAGGTGAACACAAAGGCGGTATGTAGTTGTATCCTATAGCCAGTTACTGTAGTTACTCCTCAGGCCTCAAACTGTATGTTCCCAGGAGGCACTGTCTGTACATACTTTGAACCAGAGAAAATGTGTTGCAGCTGATCTGGTTGAACCATGTTTCCCACCATCCGGGGAACATACATCATTATTCTCCATGTGTCATATCTAATGTTTTTAAGCAATGTGAAGAATTATGTCAGAGGCACTATATCCAGCAGTCATCTTTTTCGGACCCCTTTCTTAAGATTATTGGGTACAATTTACCCTGATCAGATTTGACTTGAAATGAAAAACATCCCGCAGGCCTCCACCATGATGTGATTGAGTTTGACAAGACGTTGGGTTGCTACAGTTGCATAAAACCCTTAAAACCGACAACATTTTATTTGCCTTGGATACATTTACTGTTCTTGTAAATTCAGTTTATGAAATCTTGCCATCATCCAAACCTAAAAAGCTAACTCGAGGTCCAAGTTTCACTTTTTTTTTTGCCAGAGCCTAAAACAAAAACCGAAGCGTTAATGTTCAAATAGAAATGAATTATATTTGAATCTTTATAGCTGAATCTCATGGTCTTCATCACTACAGGTAGTTTCATGTCAAGCTCCAGAGAAAATAAATACATATTATTAATATTGAATCTTTTTTTTTTCACAACAAAGACTTTTACGCTCTCATATAGCATAGAAATACAGCCAGTAAGTATATTTTTTCCCCCTGCCTTTCACCCACAATTTATGGTCATCTCCAGCCAATGGCAGCAAGCTGATAAAGACCACAATCATTAAAGTTCATTCTTTACCTTGGGAATGGAAATCTCAAGGTCCACTTACTAGATTTTTTTCCAAAAGGGCTTTATATGAAACTGAGAAAAAGTCGTCTGCTGATGGAAGCCATAAAATATGATCAATAGCTCCAGAAAGACTTGTGTATATTTTTATTTCTGTATCAGATGTAATTCATGGCAAGTAAACAACCTCTATCCAATGATGAAGACATGATTTATGGTTGAAAGCAGTGGTGTAAAGTAGATTTACTCAAGTACTGTACTGAAGTACTATCTGAGAAACTTGTTTCACCCTTTTGCTACGTTTACTCCACTGCATATATTTAATATCTTTAGTTACGGATTTGGATTAATGCTATGAAATATAATCAACACTTAAATCAGACTGTAGTTGCACCTGGAGTAAATTCACAAGCTACCCTGCAGTATACCGATACTTTAGTACTTTTACTTGATAACATTTTGAATGCAGGACTTTTACTTGTAACAGAGTATTCCCACCCTTTAGTAATTTTACTTTTACTGAAGTACAAGATCTGAGTACTTTTACCACCTCTGTTTAAAAGGTCTTGGAATAAAAAAATAGTGAGAAAACATTTTGTTGTTTTAGTTTTCCAGTGATTGCCTTCAACACAAAGCTTTTCTAATTAGAATCAGAAATATTTCGTTAGTGTTGCGTTGTGGCTTTATCTGAAAAAATGTCGGTCTTGACCTTCAAAACTTAATTTTCCTTAAATTACGAAAGGCCAAAGGACTTTGACCTTTCCTGACATCCAAGCTGAGTAAAGCATACATAATCACTTCCTCTGAAATATTCTTCTCTTGCAAAAATTCTCTTCTACTGTAAAAAATCTGTTCTGTCAGAGACATTAAAAGACACAGTCACATGGTTAAGAACAGTCTTTACTTTGTGGAGACACACACACACACACACACACACACACACACACATCGACATTAACATGGTTTACAAGCAGATTTACTGTCACACCCAGCAGGAAGACGCATCAACAACACTCTACAGGCAGAAAATGAAAAACACAGAACATCTCATAAGGTGCTTCATAATATGCGACAGAAATGTTATGAAAAACGTCTACATAGTCCTACGGAGACACCAATACTGCATCTACATATATATATATATATTCATACCATTATATAAAACAAATCTACACAAAAATAGAGCAAATATTTACAGAACACAGACTTATTTACAACATCCCAAACTTAAAGATGAGGAGCAATATATATAATGTAAATATATTTATGAGAATATTAATGTACACAGAGTCCGTCTACTGGTTGAAATCACAAGTTGGCCAGTTGCAGCAGCTGTTCTTTGAACTTCTGCGCGTCATGCGATAGGTTGGTGACTCTGTCCACCATCTCCTGGATGGCGGCTGTGTTCGGGTAGTTCAGAGCAGCTGTTTTAGTCGCAGACACCACCGTCTTTAGCAAGTCGCAAAGCACGTTACTGGAGTTCATCACCCTATTGGCCACTTCGGGCTGCGACGCCTGCCTTGACAGAGTGTCTCCGATGAAGACGAGTTTGTGCGCGCTGAGGATGACGAACTTGCTGTGCGCCACAAAGATGCGAGGAGGCTGCCCGGCGCTCACGCAGCCGAAGAAAGCGTCTACGGCGCTGAGGAGCGTCACAAAGTGCTGTTCGCACTGCTCCGAGTAGAAGGCCAGCAGCTGGTGGTCCCGAGCGCACACGTGGGTGGAGGGGGGCAGGGAGGAGGAAGAGTTCAAGGGGGAGGCCGAGGTCATGCCCGATTGTGAGATCCACTGTGTGACATCGTTCTCCACGGGTTTGTTCACATCCTGCTCCAGCTTCTTGAACTGATTAATCTGTGGAGGACACAGGATCCAGATTATTGACTGATTGTGAACATGTATTGAGGAAGAACAAGTACTCCAAGAGCCAAGATTTTAATTCCTCCAAAGCATCCATTCCTTTTTTACATTTGAGTATTATTTTTATTATGTTTTAGTGTTAGCTTGCCAGCACTATTGAATATTTTGTTCTTCTGTATATTAATCTTATGTTCTCTATACAATTGTGAATTTTAACATTATTTATGTGGAATAAACTACTAACTAAACTAATAAATAAATAAAACCAATGAATTTTTTGAAATAAAAAGTATCTTTCCTTCAAAAAGTGGAGTAGATTGAACTACTTCAAATAAAGTCCAGCACTGAACGTGTAAACTGTCTGTTTTTGGAGATCGTCATATGAGGTCATGCTCTTCAAAAATGCAACCAAGACTAAAATTCCACCACTCGCTATTGGACAGACAAACAAAGAAACTCGAGTCTAGTTATTATTTGATTAATTGTAATTTTCAAGCAAAAAAGCCACATCTAATGAGGATTTGATACACATTTCTTTACACATTTTTTGATTGATCCTTGGTGAAATAAAACAACCAATTGAAAGACACCACTTTAGATACTGTGTGGGTGTACGTTTTCAAATAAACACTTAACAGAGAAATTGCATATAATTCATAATAAAAATAACCATTAGTTGCAATGATAAATTAAAATGATTTTAAATATTTGGAATTAACTTAATTTAGCAGAAATCCGAGTCTGTTTAGTTTTCTCTGTGTAAAGCTATCCGGGCCATCTGGCTGCAGATGCACGAAAGGTCAACAGCTGTGTTTCTGCTGTTATGAATATATATATATGCAAAGCTGATCATCGACAATCCAGTGCATGAATGTCTTGTGAAAAGGAGCCTCACCTGCTCCTGGCCAAGCTGGACCTGACTCTGCTTGATGATGTTTTCTTTGTCCAACAGTTCCTTCTGCTGACGTTCAAAGTCTTCTTTGCCCTGTGGAGGAAGACGAGCAGATGAGGAGAGGCACTCAAAGGTACTCACACAGCCGGGCTTTCCCTTTCCACTGATATTTTCTACATGAGTTAGGCTCTGCATTCAGTCAATGGAATTGCTGCTTTAACAGGAATGAAACTCCTTTATTTGAGGTGTAAATATATGCATGAATATCACAGAAACCAACAAAATATTAAAGCCCCTTTGTACAGGTTGCAAACATTTCTGACTTTTGGTGACCTCTCGTCACAATAACCCTAAATGGACCAAAACCATGGACTGTGAAAATGAATGACACTTGGACTTAAGTGGCTAGACTTGTTCTTGAAGATTTACCTGGAGATGTACATAGTCGTAGTCCTCCATCCAGCTTTTGACACACTTCTCGCTGTTGTTCATGTTGTCTTTGTCTTGGCTGGAGGGCACGGGGAAGGGCTTGGTCCTTCCTCCATAGTTGTCGTTATCTGAGGAGGGGGAGGTGAGCGGGTGGGTCATGTTCTCGTCAGGTGAGCTCCCAATGGAGAAAGACCCGTCCATGTGCGTCCGTCTGAACAGCAGCTCAGCACTGCTGCCTATCGTGGAAGCCAGCTGCTTAGCATCGTCGGGAACTGTCCTGGAGACCATGACGAAGCGATCCAGGTCGTCGGTCTTGTTGTGATGCTTTGCTGAGGAGGCCAGGGCATTTATAGCCCAGCTGCAGTTCTCCAGGACCTGGAAGATCTGCAGGAGGATCTGCTGCGAGTCCTCAAGGCGTCCCAGCTGCCGTTTCAGCTTACAGTGCAGGCTGGAGTCTGACAGGGCCGTGGAATTCACTGCAGCGCCTCTGCCAAAGACAACAAAGTCCCCCAGAGCCGCCCGGACCCTGTCCAGCACAGTGCGGACATCATTAGCGTGGCGCTCTATGAAGGGAATAGTCCTCCAGTGAGGGGAAGCTGTCATTGAATGCAAAGCCCCGACCGAAGCCTCCACGGCCTGCTGCAGGCGGCACAACTTCTGCACAGCCGCGTCCACATCCAGAGCCAGGCGGCCCTCAGTGTTGGAGCCGGTGGAGGACGAGGAGGTGGACATGCTGCTGCGCGTGCTGCCGGTGCTGGAGAACGACAGACGGTTCACGCCGTCCGTCACGTCCCCAACTGCACGAGCGTCCTGAGCGGGGATGTCGTAGATGCCTTTGCTGTCGGAGGGCGAGGTTCTTTGCTGGGGGGGCTGCATACCCCGGGGAATGTCGTATATGTCCCTGTGAGACCCCGCCACCGTATGAGGGGCGGGCGGAGGCACGTCGTAAATACCCTCATTGCTGTTGGTACATGGGTGCTGGGGATGGGCAGGAGGCTCCACAGTGGGGGGGAAATCGTAATGTGACTGGTGGCTCTGTGTGGGCTTGGTGAGGGTAGGAGGCGGTATGTCATAGATGCCCTCCTGTTTGTGTTTGAGAGGCTGTGGGAAGTCGTAGTTTCCCTCCTCGACGGTGGGGTTAGTCCTGCAGGGAGGCACCGAGTAGACCTGCGGGGGAGGACAGTAATTAGTGCAAATTCATAAGTAGGTAGCTCAACTGCTGCGTTTGACACACATTTTATTTGCCAAACATTTGTATTGCAATAATATTATGTTTCAGTCTTTGTGTTGTTGCGTTCTTCATCTGCAGTCCTTTTTTTAATTGTATAAAGCCAGTAAAAACGCACACACAAAATGTAACATTTTCCAGGAGAAGGCTCGTTTGTGAAATCAGTTTTCTCTTCTCCCTTACCATAATCAGGAAAACCAGTTCACATGACATTTAAGAAATCAGCTCACTGAAAGAAGTGGACCATAAACTAAACGGCACTAAATGTCAGTGGGTTTTCCTCGGATAGAGTTTGCACTGCAGTTAGAGGTTGAGGGAATGAAATACCTCCTGGCTATCTGTAGATGCAGTGTTTCAAACCTCAAACTTTCTGCCTGTATTCCTTTATCTGATGCTGAGTACAGCAAGGCTTTAACAAGAAATGGTATTTAAGCACCCTTACTCAAGTATGGTACTTAAGTGTATTTTAAGGATCTTTGAGTGTTTTCATTTTACATAACTCTCTACATTTTCATATGGAATGTTAAGTTACTTTGCAGCCAGATTAATAACAATTTATTATAAACTACCAGTATATAAAGTAATTAGATGCTCCACCATTACCACATATACCGTTAAAGTACACAAAAATGAGATGTATATAACATATAATTGTAAAATGGGCGCTTTCTGCAAAATATTTTACCATTCCTAGTATTTCCTAACTGTGGTATTGCTGGCTACTTTACCTTACGTAAAATATCTGAGTATTTCTTCAACGTCTGGCTTTAAGCTCCCACTAAGTTGCCAGAGCAGAGTCTATGAGGTACATGGCATGATGGGAGCACAGTGGGGGTGAATGAAAACAGTGGCCTGTGAGTGATTTCCATCAGCTTCTAAATGCACTATTTACAGCCAGACGACGCAGCCCAAAACTATAATTAAGAACGATGCAAATAACCGGTCCCAGCATATTTCAGGTTATTACAAACAAACTGATGGCTGTCCGCCTGCACGGGTCTGGAAAGAGAGGAGGTATGTCCTTGACACATGGCTACTTGTGGAGCTTTTGGTTTAAGTCTCCTGGCAGGCAAAGCTTTCATTTAGTCCCGCCGCAAGCGTGACATAAATACGACATTCAAGGTTTTTTCACTGACAATTAAGAGAACTTGTAGGAGCTGTATCAATAAATAACTTAAGCAGCCATCACTACCTTAATTCAGAGCTGGTTTCACAGATTGTCTGTCTGATCACTGTGGTAATAGAAAGGTTTTCTCACCCCTTGTGAAGAGGGAGGGATGTCGTAAACGCCTTGTGATCTGGGGTCCATTTGAGACGGAGGAACGTCGTACACTCCTTGGTTTCTGGCTCCTGGAAACATCTGACCAGGTGGAATATCATAGACCTGAAACATAAAATGTATTAAGGTTTACATTTATAATTAAATCACCAGAGACACATAGCACATAATAGATAGAGAAAATGGATTAAATGTATAAAGTAGTGAACATGGAGTATTTATTTTGTTATGCAAGTGGTATGATAAATGTTTTGGGATTTATTTTTGATGAAATTTCCTATATTTTGCAATCAGCGTTCATATACCTTTTGAATAAATCCATCCCTCTATTTTTTGTTATTTCATTTTTACAACTTTGTATCACAGAGAACAAAGTACATGCATGGATTATATGTGTGTGTGTGAACAGTACATAAAAAAGCCACATAAAAACGGGTTACTTCAATTAAAATATAATTAATATAATATTGTTTAAGAAGACATTTTTGATGTTTGGTTAAGGTGAATTGCAGCCTTAAATATTTATGAACCTACTCTTGATTTTTTTAAATAATGCAACATGCTTTAAAAAAAAGGAGTCATCAGCTGACCCGATGATAGGACAAAATCTATTACTGTCAGAGATCCTGTATGAGGAAATGAGGTCACTGCAGAGAACAGTACATGTGCTCCATCAAGAAACAGAACAGACTGAACTTCAAAGAAACTGCCTTGTAGTTCAGACCAATCCAAACCACCTACTTTCTTTGAAATGTGTTTGTTTTTAATGATATATTTCTTATTGACTTTTATGACACTTCCTTTTCTATTTTTTTTTATCACCATAACAATGACTTGTTTGATTACAAACTACAAATTAAAGAGCCATACCAGTGTGGAAATAAGTTGAAATCTATGGAAGCCCTAAAAGGTTAAAAAAACATGCATTTAAAAACACAGCACAATGGCTGGCAGTAATATAAATATGAGGTTTGCACTAAAACTTGCAGAAACACTGGTATGATTTATCAAATTGAAAATCAAACTGATATTGCAGAACATTTCATTTCTGGGCAATTTCAGAATCGGAATCGGTTTTATTACCGAGTAGGTTTACAGATACGAGGAATTAGCTGTGGGCATATTTGCAAAATCTTGACTTTAAAAGTTATTTGATTATATGTAATGGTACTTTTCAAGATTTCAAAATACCTTTGTGATCAATACCAATGTACACTTGTGGTTATTCACATGATCATACTTTTTAATTATAAGATTCAGTCCTCAGAATATTTAGCACTATACATGCTGAGGGAACACGAGACACCTACCCCCTGGGATCTACTGGGGGGGACATCATAGAGGTCCTGCTGGTTGTGCTGGCCGGGGCTGAAGGTGTAGGACTGTCCCACTCTGGTCGGGGTCACCACCTGTTGATCATAGCGGGGGGAGAGACAAACAGTCAGAGCTGCTCAACACAAATACAGCAAACATGCTAATTACAAGGACAGTCGACTTCTGTTCCTAGGAACATTTTGTGTCAATTCTAAGCTGCATAATTTCAAGTAAAGGCAAAAAAATACAAGAAAATGTAATGCTTAAACAGCCTTGTAACTATCAATTACATTCCCAATATACTCAATCAATAAATTACAAAAAATAAATAATTTATCCGAGCCCCGTGAAGTCTTTAAAATATCTTGTTGTTTGACAGCAACAGAACATAGCCAAAAATATTTAATCTAAAATGACATGGAGCCGAAAGAGTTCCCTGCGAATTATAAACTGGTTGGTCATATTTCAGCTAAGTAATAAAATCACAATCCTGCAGTTCAACAAATAAAACACTAGTGTGATAAAAATGCAGCATTACTCCGAAAAAAAATAAATGGAAGGCCTTTATCTGAACAGTTGAAGGATTTATGATTAAAATGGTTTATGAGAGTGAGTTTTATCGTAGTCCTGGCTGGATTGTGAGTTTTTAAACTTGGTGAAATAATCATAGGGTCACTGGTATTGATTCACAACCCTGGCAGTGTGTGTTGTAGGATTTAACGCACCTTTTAAAATGTTTAACAATGAGGTGCAGACAGGCTGCGCAATAATAGTGTGATTACTCTGTGGAAAAAAACAGAGACCAACCATGACATTTTAGCTCCCGTTAATTTGTTTTACCACATTTCCCCTACTCTTTTTCCCCTCGGTGCTAATCATTCCCTCCACACCTCCTAATCCCAATGTTTCCATCCCCCTCCCCCAGCGCCGTCGTCCCCCTAAAAGCAGACCTCCTTGCTGCGTCAGACAGACACAAGAATGCTGGGAATTTCCTTCCCTGAGCCCCTTTGCTCCTCATCTGCCCCCATGCACCACTATCGCCACACTCATTAACGGGGGTTTGAAAATAGGAACCATACGCATGGCTTCCTGGCAGAGGGGATCGTCTCCAGGGAGGTTTAAAAGTTAACTCCCAGAATCCACTCATGATTCCCCATGCAGCCGAGTAAATATCCTAATACAATCTCTCGTACACTTTTCTGAGCAGTAGGAGCCGCAGCCCCAGCCAACTGAGAACAGGATTAATGTTTTTGAGGAAGCAGAAGCAGAGGGTTGGGGGTTTGTCAAAGAGATTTATGAAAAAAGGTAACAGAGGTGGAAAGTGAGAATAACGGAAAATGAGAGCACGTCGCCTAGTATGGGAAGGAATGCCATTCATCTGACTAACGGTAGTCCATATGGTTCTCATAAGCACAACCTGAATGAGCCCGTGGTGATTTAACGCGTTCATTGTTGGCATTCCTGTCCATGTATACATCATCCTCGCAGGGCCTGTGGGGTCAGGGCTGAAACATACACCATTGGCTTTAAAACACGTTGTCTGAAATAAACCAGCGGAGGAATAAATAGCCTGCTTTTGCATCTTCTCGTGCACTGTCGCTCGCACACTTCAGGCTGTTTGAACTGGGGGGGAAAAGATACTGTGCAGTGCAGAGGTGGAAACAACGTTAATATCCTGGATCTGGCTGTATAGCTCTATGAAAACATTAATTATTGGAGATTAATTAAACTGCCACCCCTCCCATGACACTTATTACCGACAAACAAGAGTGCAGTGTGAAGTTAGTATTAATGGTTTTGTAAAATCTATGTTTATTGTCTCATTCAATTAGACAGTTAATCAAGTTCCCATATTCTGGGTGCTTTAGGGAAAGGATCAGGTAGTCCTTTACAGGAGCATAGGCCCTGTTTTTCAGAGCCTATATTCTTCACTTTTTAACAAATGTTTTAACATTGAAAGTATGCAGAAATCGCCATTAGCGGCTCTTGTTTGTACAGTGTACAGATGGATGTACAAATGCCTTTCACTGGATTACTTTGACACTGAGGAAAACCTTAAAACGTGATTCTTCTCAAGCAAGTTCAGGACCTATAGGACCTACGTGATAGGCGATAATGATATTCTAAGGGAGTGTATGTCATACAGAATACAACAATGTATATGATGCTTTTCTGTTAAGGTTTGACTCTGTAATTACTAGGAAAAGAGTGCAAATAATTGACGCAAATTATGTTATTTAACCAAATGATAGTAATTTAAAGATACCGTAGTTGTTTTTTCATTTGCAAGCCTTGAGAGCTTTGCTACTGACTATAAAGCAACATAAAAATATGTTTTTTTTGTTGTATTTATTTAAAGTCGTTTCGAGCGAACTTCCAGAGCATGTGAGCATGTGAGCCTTTCACGAAGTTACAAAGTGCTGCCTGGTAAAAGGTCACTTTAGCCCGACTGCTGTCCCCGCGGGTTACGCCTTTGTGCTGATGATAGGGGGAGGGTCTAGCCTCAGCTGTCACTTGCAGATGGCAGCGAGGTGTCTGTCAAAGACCTCAGTGACCTTTACCACAGGTACATGTCATTGCTTAGAGCAGCACTCATCCCATCAGTGGCTCCTCTCAGTCGCTGCCAGATGCACACCGCTCATTTATTTCTCATCTCCACCCTCTGTTTACCCAGCAGGCTGTTGCTCCGAGGGCACACAGCGCTGCTATAATTGCCGGTGGGTAAATATTTACCGCGTCGAATGAGGTTGGCGCTTGCGTGGCGGCGGTGGCAGAGCTTTTACGGGGAGCAATGACATCATGAAGAGCCGCGGCGACTGAGTAAACATTTGTTCCCACTCAGGTGATAGGTTCTTAGCATTCCTTAACAGAGGAGGCAGAGCAAACGGAGTGACTAAAGAGGGATCAAGTTTAAACTAGTGCCCCGAGGAGCCAAATAGATGCCTTGTTAGCACTCCTATGCTGTTATGAGTGACTCATGCTTCTCTCAGCGATATTGTGTTTACTTAGCATCCTGGCAGGCTCAGGTTTTGGCAAGAAGGACATTAAAGCTTAGTTTCAGTCATTTGTGAGGTGTCGTCATTACGTCAACATGAGTTTGTTTGGTTTTACACATTCTATGAATTGATGGGCAGTGTGTCACATTATAGATGTTTAGTCTAGACTCATTTTTGCCCTTTATCTTGTCTTAATGCCCTTTTATGTCAAGTAAATGAACCCATGTCCTGAGTTAATGATTCTTTGCAAGCAGTATTTAATATCTAAGATGAATTTAGTTTCATGTAATGCAGAGCAGTGGATACTATTAAGAATTCTGAACATCAGTTGATAAGTTCATAGGTAATTTTTTTCCTGCATTTGCCTTTATAAAATAAATAAGATCTATAAAGTATGAGAACCGATGACCAGGTAAAACAGTGCCTTCACACAGGCCTTAAGTTGTAGATTAATGTTAAAGATTGAAAATGTGTTGTTGTTTTCATGCACTTTGTGTATGTGATAAGGTTTAACCGGAAATCTTCATTTCACACCTTTTCATTGCTTGCAAACACACAGCACTTCCCCCTTGCTCTAAGCCTGGTGACCAATCAACAACCCTAACAAGACTTTTCTCTAAAGGCTGCCCCTTAAAAGACGGTGACAACAAAGACATTGCGGTCAAAGTGGCACTTTATTGAATTCCAACCATCCATCCCCTTATTCACGCCTCCTCATCCCCTCTCTTGTTCTCGTATCCATCCATCTGGACGTTGACAATGTTGACCTTCATCCGTTTTTCTACCCTTAGCTCTGTCAGCACCGGTTCACCTTTTAATGAGTGCCACCCAAGGGTACCTATTGAACCATGCTATCACTTATATATTATCTAAGAATGTTGTTTTCTATATGA
The DNA here is from genome assembly GCF_036324505.1 of Eleginops maclovinus. Lineage (NCBI taxonomy): Eukaryota > Metazoa > Chordata > Actinopteri > Perciformes > Eleginopidae > Eleginops > Eleginops maclovinus. Next base: position 8,691,691 of record NC_086361.1, on the reverse strand, counting down.
ATGAAACTCCTAAATGTAGGATGCGTTTCTGCTCTGTGGTAATCTACTTGTTTCCGCTTTGCTGATTCACAGCACAAAGATGTCTCTCACAGGGTTGTGGGCCAGAACCGCTCGATAACGTTCCCCTCAGCCACTCGGAGCTGCACCAGCCTATTAAAGTGCCAAACTAATTAATGCAGGCAATTAACTGCTGAATCCTGTGAGGCTTTCAGCCGTCCCCTTCGTAACACGTCCAAGTGGCTAAACCCAAACAGACAGCAGGCTTAATGAGGAGCATTAAAAAGAGAACACACTGATTTTTATCGCTAATATCCATCGTCGTTCATCCTCTCTGATCAAAGCGGATTCTTAATCCGGTGGCATGAGTATCTGAAGAGAAGAAATGTTAAAAGATTTGTCTGACATTTGGGTCTCTAAGAAACTGTATCATGAGACAGTTCTTAAAAAAGAGGAGAAAGATTTCAAATGAGACTGTACCGAAATGAACTTGACGCAATAATTTGAGTAGGGAGTAAAAAGATGCGCTAGCAGCTCTGTTGGCTGTACATCGACATGGAAGAAGCTTATAGCATGCGAATATAATCCTTATCCTGTTCTGTCTTAGTTTAAGCAACATGCACATTGTTGCTGTTAAACACTGAAGCTGAGGCTAGATTTAGTGGTATAGAAAAGTAAAAATATGAACAAATAAAGGCACTAAAGAAAAAGTCACGGGGTCCTCAAATGTACTATGATTTATCATCAGCGGGTCATGAATGTACAAACCTAATTTCATGGCAACACATCCAATAGTTGTCACTGTATTTCATGTCTGTATTAAAATGGTGGAGACAACAGTGCCATTTAGTGTGCTGCTAAAATACCCCAAGAGATTCCCTTGCTTGTGCTTTTAAATTAGAATATGTCCTGATTTTCCTTTGTCTACTATGAGGTGAAACTCATTCTCTTTCAGTTTTTAAACTGAACAGTTGTTTTTAAAGGGTTGCAACGATTAGTTGTCTTGTGGATTTGTTGACCGACTGGAATTAAATCGACAACTATTTTAAGTATGCACACATGGCAGAGCACATTGCTTTTGGTACAACTGATTTATGACCTCGCCCCCTTCGTTTAAACCTCATGGGCCAGCAATTCATCACATATGCGACAATGAAGAGGAGACGGGCGGCTGAAGGAAATGGCCTACTGCAGGAAGAAATAACTCACTTATCTGGTGCTGAGATTGTCCTGCGCATGATTAGGCCGAGTAAATACGTCCCAGGCAAACAAACAAGCCATTCGTTGTATATAACCTGGTTACTTCCAAAAGGGGACTTTTATCAAGGTACATGGCACACCCTTACAGTCCATAAACAGCCATTGGAGCACTTCCTTGAGTTGTGTGGGAGTTTATGAATCCTATTGTTGCACCTCAACCTCTTTATGGCACCAATGAGCAGATTGGATCTATGGGTATGACACAGTGAATGGTGGAAATGCCCTTACAAGGAGCAGACCTCATGAAGTCAGGAAGTGAAGAATGAAAAGGCCGTCTGGTGGGAGTAGATAAGGAGCTAGGCGGAGATCTTTGAACTCTGAACCCAACCCATCTTTGAACAACGTGACCTCAGCGCCTGAGTCAGAGGAAACTGGGGAGAAACTGACGGTGTGAAACAGACAGACTGTGTGTGTGTGTGTGTGTGTGTGTGTGTGTGTGTGTGTGTGTGTGTGTGTGTGTGTGTGTGTGTGTGTGTGTGTGTGTGTGTGTGTGTGTGTGTGTGTGTGTGTGTGTGTGTGTGTGTGTGTGTGTGTGTGTGTGTGTGTGTGTGTGTGTGTGTGTGTGTGTGTGTGTGTGTGTGTGGCATGAGGGTCAATGAAGGACAAAGCTACAGCATCAAACAGAAAAAGAGCAAGAGAATGCCAAAACCTCAGTGTGCCTTTATATACCAGAGAACCGCACCACATGAAGGGAAAACAGCCATTGGCCAATCTGGATTTGCACTGCTCTGTTTGCACGCAAATTGAGAGGAGCCCATGCATAGCAGACTCTACACACACATGTTTAAGGGCAGGCAGGAGCTGTGCTCTGCAGGAGGCCTTACAGTGACATGCTATGGGATTATTGAGTGTAGGATCCTGGTATTAGTCTCCAGAATCATTTGGGAAGGAAGTGAGTGTCAATTGAAGACAAGAAAAAGCCTGTTTCCCCTTCAGCTGCATCGCCTCTTAGCACATTTACACTGCACGAGTCAACGCTCCGCTGCCTGTCATCAATACTGCTGCTGCAGTAAACAAGACAGATTTGGTGTTTGGAAGAGCAAAAGGTCAAGGTTTGGATTGCATGTTGACAAATCTGATTTCCACTAACACTATGAGGCAGTAGGACTGTGCTTGTAAAGTTTCAGATTGAAAGGAGCCTCTTTAAAGTCTCTTGGATAATTCTATTTATTTTTAATATTGTGACCTTTTAAAAGTTTGGTGAACTTAATAGCTCAATATACTAAACTTTGGCAACTGTTGCAATAAAGAATAAGATACAATGAATTGCAAGAATCATTAAAAAACGAAACCTCTTTGTAAACTTTACCAAAATCAAATAGCACAACTTTTCTCCAACATGCCATGCTTTATGTCCCAGATGTTTTCAACAATCATTAAGACTTCAGAGGGTTACATTTGTTCCCAAAAGCAAGATTTGTTTTAATAAACTTTAATTAAAAGGGGGATTTGTTGAGGTTGACTTGACTTGCAAGAGAAAATTGGAGATTTTCTGATTAAGACTTAAGTTCAATGTGTTGGTTTCCATGTATCCAATTAAAGATTTTTTAAATAAAATTAAACTGCCTCAAATGCTTTTCTGCCGTGGACCAAAGACTAGATGAACGATTTCTATTTTTTTCTTATTTGCCACTTTAATGAATTTAGAGATGAAATATTGTAATTCAAAAGAAAGGAAACAATAGGAGATCAAAGCCCAGTATGTTTTTACATCATGTTTAATATCAACAAAATAGTCTTGAGGCTTAAACAAAATGTTGTTATGCAGATGATTCATCCAGCCTAATATCCATCCAAGCAGCTAAAATGGGACTTTTTGAACCCTGAAAGTCCAAAATAATTCCTTCAACTTCCACTCTATAAATCTTTCGTTGTAGTTTTTGCAGTTTGGCTTTAACAGGACGACTGTGGCCACAGATACTAATGGGGATTCTGTCAAACGTCAATGGAAAACAACGGAGCCTTGTCTGAACTCCGGCAATACACTGAGTAAAAAATTGTTCTCTTCATTAGACAGGAACAACCGCTTGAAATTGCACCACTTTGACAACCACAGATTGGAGGGAAAGTTAAATGTCCAAGAGTAAATTTGATCTCTCCAATAACATGATTACAGCACAATATACACTCTCATTAGAAGCGCATTTCATTTTCCATGTTATCACCAAAGCTTTTTTTAATACCATTCATCGCGTAAGCCTTGAGGCCTGTTAGTGGAAGGGTTGGTTGGCAGTTTGCAGGTTGATTGACAGCTCTCTCCTCTCAGGCTGACTTTATCACACAGTCAATCACACAAAGTCCTCTAAGCCTTGGGCGCCTGCTGCCTATTTACCTACTGAAAATGCACACCTTAGCTTATTTATATGATGGCTAGGATTGATTAGGAAAAAAAGAAAAGAAATCACCCTAGGGATTTCAAAAGCTCATCCAGCACATAATTACTATCCGTCTCCTGAAGGGATGATCTGGTCTGAGGTGCTAAAACTAGTTAAGCGGTTGAATGAACAGGAAGATTTTTCCCTCCTGTTTAAGCACCCCTGGATAACCATCATTTTAAATGGAGAATCACTGGGCTCACTTATGTTCATTTGGAGACATTTCTTAATACTGAGACAAAGCTAAATTTGGGGGGAAAAAAAAGATTGGTTAAGCACAGTGACTCAGTAATACGGAATAAAGAAATATGTAGGTTTACTTTTTTTTTGGCTTACATCACCTTTACCAACATTATTCAATCTGGTTCTGTGTGCATCACTAACATGATGTATTTTCCAGGACCGCTTAAGATATAAGCTTTAAATAATATACTAAACGGCCAGTATAACAACAAGTATGCATAGTGGACTCACTGCTTTTTGTGTACATATAACTAAACTGTTAAAGAACCATGCCAGGTGAAATGGGTTTGCCAGCCTCCCGTGAACACCATTTAAATGCAGCTGGGCTCCACCGAAATCCAAAAAACAGCTCTGTTCTGTTTGCTTTTCCACGAGTTATTCCCATATTCACTGCCCTTCTGTGGCTTCGACTGGCTCGGCTACACACAGTGTGCCAATATACATATAAAGCCAAATGGGAGCTCTGCACAAAAACACTACCCTGCTCTGTGGTGAGCAGCAGGCCCGGCACACCCTGTGCACATTTCACATCACAGACCCACAATCTCTCCGGCCTCTCTGCTCTCTGTGTGTAATCACATTGATGGGAGTCGTGGCAGGCTGGCAGGATAACAGGTCACGGTGCAATGCCATGTCCTTTCACATCTAATACCAGTGAAGGCCACGCCCACCAGAGTGGATGTTTTAAATCCGCTCTGATCCCCAAGCACTGTCTCCAGAAATCAGCAAGCATAGCAATCTCCTCTTTCTCTAAACCCACTTCATAATTTTCCATTCATCAACGCTTTCATCCCCCACTTTACTGTTATAAATAATGAGTATTGGATTTTTTAAAATGTGTATGTCCCTACTTTGTGACTCTGTTAAAACCCAATGAAAATCTAATAAATTAACATGGGAAGTCAAATCCCTTTTGGAAAAATGTTATCGAGAAAAATACCTCAAAAATCTCTTTCAGATTTTCAAATGTGTTTTTTTGCTTCTTTATTTCTTTTATAAAAGAGTTAAGTGAATATTTAAATGTTTTTGACTGCTAACACAAGCTATTGGAAGCTATGACAAAGTGTGATGAATTGTTGAATTGAACACCACTTTATTGATTTAGTAAAGAGCCAAAAGTCCACAGCACCAACCCATCACTTCAGCAGGTGTCTTCACTGATGAGTTCCTCTGCTACACTTAAAGGAACTTTAATCAGCTGGTCCATGGTGCGTGATTGGATTAAATGATTAATCAAAACTGTAATTGACAGACGCACTGATGGTTAAGATGGTCATTAGTTGCAGCCCTAGGGAAACGTAGTCAACTATCATAAAGTCTTACCTTGCTGGGGGGGTTATCAGCGGCTAGAGTACTCCTGGGTGGGACTTGGTAGACATCTTGTGATGGAGGAACTTGGTAGATGCTCTGCTGACTCTGTTGCTGTGGACTCTGGAGGGACGGTGGCACCTGGTAGATCCCCTGAGCCCCGCCTAAACCAGCCTTCTGCTGATAGGCCGAGCTCTGAGGGGGGGACTGGGCAGCGGCGGCTGGTGACTGGGCCTCGAACATTGGTCCGATCAGCAGCTTCAGACGGTTCCCAGGGGCGATGCCTTGGCGGCCGTGCAGGGAACAGAGCCACCAGCCCTCCAGCCCCCCCGTGTTCTGCTCAATGACGGTCAGGATGTCCCCTTTACGGAAGGCCAGCTCCTCGGGGGACTCCGGCATGTTGTCGTACAACGCTTTGGCCATCAGGTTCTGTGGAAAGAGCGAGCAGACATTGTTCTTTAGACAAAGTTCTCGGCTTCTTTTTCAATTGTAAAAAAACGTCAGGGTATAAATTCATATTTTAGGAAACCAACTCGCTAGCTTTCTTGCTTAGACTCGGATTAGATTAAGTCCATTGTCATTCCTCCATCCATTAAACAGGGGGAAATAGTTGTAATTGTGTAGTTGTAGTAATCACCTATCAAGCTAACTAATAATCATGCTTTTTTTGTTTAATATACAAAACAAATGTGTTAAAGCATCAAGTGAGGTTTTGTTGTCTCACAGTGACGATGAAACTTCATTGCAACTTTTGTCCGCGATCAGCAAACTACAGCTCGTTTTTTAACTCATTTTACAGAATAAACCAACCAATTATAATGTGTTTAGATATGGGTCTTTAGAGGTGCCAGAAAGTCACTTTTGTTACTTGTGGACAGGGCCAAGATGGCTTTTGCCTCCATTTTGCAGATTTTATGCTGAACTAAACCAAATTCAAGTGGTACCAAACCCCACACTTAATGCCAAACTATTCTTTTAAAACACTGCAGTTTACTGTCTTTCACAGTAACTCTTTGCCAGTTTTCAACCATTTTGGTGAATGACATGCCGGTGAACTTTTCATCAAATTACCATGAAGGATCCCATTAGCCCCTAGCTCCACGCCAGATGTCTTTCAAACCAATCTGAACTTGATGGGATTTTATCAGCCGGCTCTCTGCTCGAGGGCACAGTTATCTAAAGGGCCAGTGCAGGGCGGAGGGATAATGACTCTTAACCACAGATTTTGGAGATAGGAAAACCCCTAGAGTGTGCCACTTATTGCCTCAGTAAATGCATCAATCCTTTTCCTTTAGCTTTTATTCATCCATGGAAAGGAGTTAACTGAGTATGAACACTCCTTTTTAGCTGCTTCATAATCGCCTGATAACAAACTTTAACTCTTGGGAGATGCCCAGCACAACAACAGTTCTGAGCTTAAGCTATGTAAACTCCATAAATACAATTAGGGATTAAGTGCCTTGCTCAAGGGCAACTCAACTGAAGGAAAGGAGAGTGTTTGTTTGGTTTTACCAGCTTGACTGTATTTTAACACAACTTCATTTTATTTTTGCAACTCACCACATAAGTGAAACATGATTTGTTGTTTTATGTATGGCCTTTTCTTTGGTAATCAGATGTCAACCTTAAACCTTCATACCCTCATCCTGCAGTTTATACAAAACCAACTTTTATCAGAATAAATGAGTTGGTAGGGGATATAATCTGATTCCTAATCTAATTTCAAACTACATGCACATTTGGATCATAAATAAATATTTCTACAGTAAGGATTATCAGAAATATGTAACATAAGAAACAGGGACTCTAACCGCAACCAAATAAAGCTTCTGAAAGGAATTCTAGTTTCACTTATCTTTCTAGTACCTCTCTTTTAACACCTTACCACTTCAGTGGCAGAGTGTGGGAATCAGGAAGCCCAATTTGAGGCTTTCTTGAACTCTCTTAGACCTTCCTCTTTCCTACCCGGCCTGATTCAGGCAGTTCCCATGTGAAACTCTTTCTGCTGCCGACATCGTTATCTCTCGCTGTGGGCCTGGCCACTCTGGCTATTGTCTAAGTGCACTGTCAGGGCTATTAGCCAGCAACACATGTCGCACAATTACACCCTCACAATCAACCCCCTGCCACCAGCTAGCAGCAACAAGTTTCGATTATGACCTCCGGAGGTCAAATAAGCCAAATGGGAGTGGATCTGGATGTTCATGCTCGTGCAATAATTTCATCAACGCGGCATCCATGAGGAAACAAAATGCTGATTACTGTGACTACAACTGCAGCTCCAGTCTGAGTTTAACTAATATTAAAGAAAGAACATTTTCCTATTATCATAAACTTCCATCTCTCTCTGAGGTTTGTTTGTATCAGGTTCACCCAACCCTTTGTCTTCAAACTGAACACATTAGTTGTTAAGTGTTAGTTTAAGCCTCACATATGCCCGATTTTGAGATTGAGTCATTAGCATATCCAAGGCCTTTTAAATGTGCCATATCATTTGACTCTGTTTGTGGCCAAGTTTCCTCTACAGAATAAATTCACACCAAAAGGTCATGTGACCAAGAAGATAACAAGATTGGCAGCATTACTATTGTTGTAAAGGGAACCAAAATAATCCAGAATAATCCAATTCAAGCACTAAAGAACAGGTCATGTGAGGATAGCAGAATAACAGATATACAGGAAGTCTATGCTGTCATGCTGAAATATGCCCCCCCCCTAAAAATCCAAACTAAAATATTAAAAAAACATGATTCTTACATTTGAATCACCTTTTTTTCCCCTGCGGAGAATAGTAGACTACTGGTATTACAAGTCTGAACCAAGTACAAGATAATTGGTGAATTCCATAATTTCGTCAAGTCGTTCCTGCATTAGGTCCATGCTCTGGTAAACTGGTACTTGTTCAGAAGAAATTAAATTACCTCACAGAGAACAGAACTGCACGTAGCACACTCCTGTTGTCTCTGCTTTGTGAGAATGCCACATGCACACAATCACAAACCAATATGTACACATACAAACATGGCTAAAAGTTTCCTATACTTTGAGACTTTATATTTGTATTTCATAAAAACAGAAGAAACCTATCTCAAGCTTTAAATGTGTTTAATTTTGCAGTGTCATTTGTTTTTTCACTTGACACATTGAGTACATAGAGCTAATGTCAACAAAATATAAATGTATACCATTATTTATTTCATACAATGAAAATTTTTACATCGATAGAACACTAAAACATTCATCTTTTGCTGGCAGTACATCACATTGAAGTCACACTTCAGTCTGTGTTTGTGTTAAAAAAAACACGAACACAAGCCGTATGGTGTGTTGAGGTGAGTGTGGCAAATTTGAAACATGTTCACACTCACCCTCACACTCTCTGTGGTTTCGCTTTATTGGGGCTGAGCTATTGGGTAGGATAACATACAGACAACATGAGCCAGAGATCACCCCTTATCATTTTGAACAAACATGCTGTTAGCTGTAATGGCTAACAGCTACATGCAGATCCCTTTTTGAAATGATGCTCCTGTTTTTGTTTGTGTTTGCTTCACTGCCTCACTGTAATCGCAGCAGGTGAAACTGAGTATTACAGCGAGCGTCAGATCTCTGGTATAAACATTGGTTAGTCACAACACGGTGACTGAACCGCTCACCATTGATCTTCCTATAAACACATGTGTTTGCCATTTGTCAGTGGGCAGGAAGGGAGGCCACTTCTGCTTCACCCACTGAAGACCAGCTTCCAGGAAGTCATGTGTAATAAGTCAGCGAGGCGTTCTGCTGCTTCCTAATGTAAATATAAAGCTTTTCTGGTCCTGACATTTAAGTATTGATGTAATAACAGATGTCAGAGGATGTGTTTAGAGGGGGTTGGATAACAAGAGCTTATCTCAAAATAAGCTGAAAGGTGTTTTAATGGCTTTGCTCATTGCTATTTTTTAAAGCTTATTAGGCCCACTGTCTTGAACACGTCAAAGGAAACAAGGCTGTCTAACCTGGTATCCTTTTACACCCTTTTATGAAAAAGTTAACTTTGTTTTTTTACTGGATTTTGTTATACCATGTTTTTATGTAACCAAAAGTTATGTTATCATTATCATTAAGTTATCATTTATTTGCATAATCAAAGGTTTCTTCCATTTGTTAAAATGTTTAGCTGCATGAATTAGTTTGACCAAATGTAATCTTGGTCTTGCAACTAATTCTAAGCATCAATTTATCATTTAAAAAATGTCTTAATATTCTTTGATTTTAGCGTGTGTGATAATATGCTACTACCCTTTGTCACATCTCCAGATAAAAGAAGGTACACAACTTGTGTACACATGTATTTTATTTATTATTGGGGGTTTCCCATGTCTAATGCCGCCCTCTACAACATCTGGTTTCAGGGCCGTTCTCACAGCCTTGTATGTTTTCGTCATTAGAAAACTAGGAATCGTGCAAAGCTGAGCAGCTCATATTCCCACCTGGAGCTCCACATACAGTCTGAAGACCAGGCAGTCTGAGCCCCTTCACTCTGACTCACACATCTTTACACCAACAAGGCTTTTATTTCTGCCAGTGTCTCGCCTGAGCACAAACAGTGTAAACGTCCTGTCTGAGTAAAAGCCTTCGCTGCATCTGAAAATAAAACCTTACGTAACTCGACTGCTTACTTAAAGGGCCCCACCTTTTGCTTTCAGTCAGTACTTTCTGGGTGGTTTTGGCTCTGCCTTTCTGGGGTACACATCAATCTATTAATAATCAAGGTGGCTTTGGCTAAACAACCTCACAAATACTTAAATTCCCCAGCTTCTGCAGCCAAAAACCCAACCACAGCAAGTAGCAGTAACCTAGCATCCCCACAGCAACGAGAACTGTTCTTCTTTCGAAGAGAAAAGGATGTTTTCAACCCAAAAAAACAACAACCTGCTCCAAAAAAAGTAGTATGCTCCGACTGTGAGAACCTATTGGTGTGAAAATTAGGACCGTACCAACTGCAACACGACCGGGGTGGGTTTTGCGGAACAGGGCCAACCAGCACACTCATTTGGCCTCATTTCACATGTTTAAATATAGAAAATAATTATAGTAATGACGGTAATGAGGACCTGATGACTTTTACGAGCCGCTCCTCAGAGTGCGGGTGAGCGCCAGTTCAAATAAATGGGCCGTGTGAAGGGTTCTGGGTAGAAAAGGCTCATGGGAAGCGGTTCAGAGCTCAGACCACATGGTAATTTCTTCATTTGGACATTTTCAGGAAGGTTGACCCTCTGATTACAGCCTAAGCCAGTGGGCCGGGCATTAACATAATTACACAGCAGCCTCGGTGAAACTTCACCTCTGCTATTTCGGAAAAAGTCTTGTGGAAAATGACACAACTTTTGTAGCTTTCATTTTAAGCCAGGGTAACGTGATCCAATACATGAACTGTTGCCACAGAGGGATTGATTATATGTTATGCAAGCAGTTGTGAATCAATATGACACAGTTACAGTGGCATGGATAGAGCTAACAATCAATTGTTTATTCCAGCGTTGTGGCCTCCATCATGAACATCAGCAATTGAATGGTTTCGGCGATTTTTGGTACCCCAAGAGCCATGACGGATATGGTTTAGCATCAATTCTGAATGTAGGTTCCAAATAAACACTACTATTCATTAAATAAAAGTGGATACTTATACATTTTCTCTACAATTGAACCATCAATATTTCGTCTGGTTTATTCAGCAATAGTACCATAACTACTTTGACATGTCTATTTGGACTGAAGTAGCTGTTTTACCAATTTATCAATATCTTTTAGCTAACTATTTCAACAGTATTGTGTCACTTCAGTGGGACTCCCAGCTGCATTAGTGCAAGCAACCGCATTATTTCCTTAACCATAACCACGTTAAGAGTTGTGTTGCTAAAACCCAACTTCCTGTGAAGACGATGAACATCCCCAATTACAACCCTTAAAAAAAGATCTGGTTATTTCTACCATTTTTGTCACAACTTTTAGTTACCTGTTTTACTTCTGTGCTGTCAAGTTTACTCTTATATTTACTCAACAATCATTTCACATACTACCTGGCAATTGCAGAAGTTCCCCCTGGGGTAATTCTTCACTATGAAATCACTGTGTTATCACGTCATTGGCTTATTCATTATTTTTTTTTCCAACATCTGAATAGCATGATTTTGTGACTGTGTTGATTGTCATTGAACCACAGACATCAAGACACAGCACACCAAGCTCCTCCAGGCTGATAGAACAGGCTCTATTCATCCTGTATGAAAGACAATTGTATCCCCAGTGTAAATATGACACCCGCCACCTTCCATCTTCTCTCATTTGTGATACACAAGCTGTTGCAGCACTGCGAGGAATCTCCACACCCCAAAACTTCTAAAAAGCAACAGTGTGGTGACTGTCTCTCTTAGACAGGATGTGATGTGCAGTTTTTTGTCTAACCACACTGCAAGCTGTGACCACTGAAGCTCAAAACATCTCGATTTGAGAGCTGACATATTTGTTTAGTCAGTGGGTATGCATTGCTAAAACTGTGTCAAAGACATGGCATTTACCCAGAAACAAGAATAAGCTAAATCTTAGTCCTGTACGTTAGTCCCAATTTTCTGGCGTTTGACAGATAAAAGCAGTTATCGATTGATCAAAAACATAATGGTTGGACATAGTTATAATAAAAATGATCATGAGTTGCCTAATTTCTACCATTCTGACTGGGAAACTGGGGGAACCTTTTTGCAAGTTACAGCAGTAAAACTTGTGATGCAACACAAAGTAGGCCATCATTTTCGCTTTAGTCACAGGAAGTGATTTGAGTAACTTCTTGGTTAAATTACTGTTCTCTTCTGAACTCTATCCATTCATCATAGGTGTTTTATTTTTTTACTGTCACATAAACTACAAGGTTAGTCTTGACATGACGCCCTCCTTTTTAGCCTGCAGCACTTTAAGGCATCCTTCCGCTGACCTCGACTTATCACTTCACATCTTGGAGTCCTCCTCGCTAGTCTTGAACGCTAACCTATGATTAGATGGAAAGCTACACTGGAGATGTTCTCTCTAAAAAGTGTATTGAATTCTGTGAACTGTAATGTCTGCTTGGCAAATATTGTGCAACGTTGCTTCTCATGTTCTGCCAACTCGTTCCAGGACTGTGTGAATGGTGCAGCAGGAAGAGAACGTTGGCATGTTGTTGTCTTTGAGCAAAGCTATGAATCTTTTCATGCTCTAAAGCCTTTGTTCGGTTGGCGACACTGACCTCTGACCTACAATAGACAATTTTCCACACATCTAGGGGTCAAAAACGTAAAGACAACTAGAAGAAAAAAAACAACAGTATGGATGGTATTTTTGGGGCCCATGCCAAGAGGCACTGAGTGTTGGCAGATCAGAGAGATGGATTGTTTCCAAGCTCGACATTGAAGCCAAAAGAGGGTACATGAATGCATCGTGGTAACCCCTGGAGACGAGAGCTAATCCCTCCAGGGGGCATTAGCCGAGTTGTGAAATATGTTTCATGGTATCTCCGCAGGGCCACATTGAATGTTTTTTTACATAGGAATAGCCAATGAGATGGAGATTCACTTTAGTGTCCTCCCGATTTCACGCCATGCAAAGATCTCACAGACACAAAAAGACAAACAACTGAAGCTGCCATCTTCCCCCTTTCAAACATGAAGGACATCTGAGATAAAAGGAGCATCTTTTGTTCATTATTTAACCATTTTAAAAAATGTAGAGCTTTTGAACACATCTAATGATGATTTCTTTCTCTGTCAGAGGTTGACACGCTTTCTTTTATTATATATTTGTCAAGAATTTTTTATGTTTTCTAAAAGTAAACGTTTGAAAAATGCCCATGTGAAGCCAAGTTGATATGTTAAAACTCTTTTGTCTTACTAACAGTCCTAAGCCAAAAGATATTCAAATCTTTTGTCTAACACCATTTAAGATAGGATAGCTATTTGCAAATTCATATCTTAAGAAAAATATTATTTTATACCATTTCTTAACAATCCTACAGAGATATTTTGGAGAAAAACGGCCCACATATACATTTGCTTACCCAACAGTAAGCAGAACAAATCACAACAATGTTGCTTTTTTTTTATTAATCTACAATTGTGTTTTGTTTCTAAAGACAACATATACAATAATGCATATTTTAATTTCTCAGAGCTTAGGGTGGCCTCTTTAAATGGTTTCATCCAACCAACAAAGAGCCAAATATATTCAGTTGTCATATAAATGACAAAGAAAAACATCAAATTGTCACATTTGAGCTGGGACTGGAGAACGTTTGCTGTTTTGGCTTGAAAATGACCTAACCTAACTTTTCTCGTCCGTCACGCTGACTCTTATCTGCCAAGAGGACAGACTCTCAACAGGGTTGAACCTGGCCAACAGTGGCTCGCTACATCTTGAGAGATGACCCTGCAAAATAGTTGGCATTCCTCTGGGGGAAGGAAGGGGGTGGCGGGAATGATTTCCGCCAAAGGTCACACATGGAAATGATTATCTGCATTGTTGCTGATATTGGGTAGTTTCTCTCTCTCGTTGGCTGGAAGGAGCACACAATGCAGTCTATCTGCTTCTGACCTTTTTTGAATGCTTAATGGCTTGCTCATGGTGCGAGGGGGCGCAGCATGGAGGGGGTTTGGGGGGTGGGGGGAAAGCTTTTAAGTCTTATTGGGGGAGAAGCTCTTCACGCTTGCTTAAAGAATCTTTGACTAAAAAGTAATTCTGCATTAAAATGTTCAGAATACTCAATGTCACAGGATGAAAATACCCTGACTTTTTAACAGCGGGATAGTACATGGTGATAGAGAGCCTGTGCAAAAGCTATTTCACTTAAATGTGAGCATAGAACTTGGAGGATTCCTCAAAACAAATTGTTTGCCTGGTTTCCTTTCAGGAGAATACAAATGTCTCTAGACAAAGAGTAGACTGTGTATCCCAGAGCTGCCAGACTCATTTACAATGTAAAGGGGCACCTTGAAACAAATCATGTGCATCTTCCGAAACAACCTTCCCACGCACGATCGCCTGGAATGCTCTCATTCTCACAGGGTACTTCTCGACCTCCAGGCTCCCATCCCCCCCCACCCAACAACCACCGAATACATCCAACTGTTTGCCCTCTTATTCCCCCCACAACTTCCTCTTTCTTTTATTTTCTCCAGCCCCTTTCAGCATCGCAGATCCTCCTCCTCCTCCCTCTGCGAACAATGTCTGCTCCGCTCTCCTCAAAACCTCTTTGCTTTTGGACCAGTGCCTGGAGCCTGAACCCTTAAAAAGAGAAACACCAAAGACACAAGCACAAACACATATTGGCTATGGGTATGGGTCCACTTAATCATTCCTCACTGTGGTTGTGAAGCTATTTCTGCAACAGTTACGTCAGCTACCAAGGAATGAGTTTAAAGGTTGTGGAAGTATTTGGGTGAGGTTTTGTAAAAAACAAACTTTGCTCCAGAAAAAAGTTAAGTGAAGCATTAAAGCAATAGTTTACCATTTTGGAAAATACAATTATTCTGGTGGAGAGTTACACAATTAAAGTTGTATCACTGTTGTATCTGAAAAGTCAACAAAGCTAAAGACAGGGGAAAGCAGACTGCCTGGTTGTGACCAAAGTTTAGGCTACAACCTATAGCTGCATCACACATTCTCAATAGTTACCACTTCAAATTGTGTTTAATCTGTATAAAACACAAATAGTAAAAAGAAAATAGTTGTTGCTTTTCAATGAAGGTTAAAGTTACAATGCTAGGTAAGCTGTAGCCTTATATTATTGGACAGTAGTAATTACCAATAAGAAACAAAATATATAGTAGATGAATTTCACTGACATTGGAATAAATATTCTCACTTTCATTTTAATACATGCTTTTTGCGAGGATCTTTACCAAACAAAAGACAGTTTTCTTAAGTTTGTAGAACACGACTTGCAGGCTGGGACATATGAGCACCCCAATGATTTTATCCTGAATTATATTTTGACAAATATTTAACAAATATAATGCATCCTGATTAAAAGGAGTAGTCTATATTGCAATTACGATGAAATCTAAATTGTAGTTCAGGCCTACGGGAAAGTCCAAACCTTTCATTTTGTTTTTTAGTACACAAGGGAACAGACTTTATGATAAGCTAACTGGCTCCAGCGTTATACTTAGCTACTATACAGACATGGGAGTGGTATTGACCATCTCATCTAACTCTCCAACCAGAAAGTGAAAGTGTAATTCCCAAAGTGTTGGTACTCCTGAATTTGAAACCTGTGGGCCTCACTGACGCTGTTAGAAATCGCTCTGTTTGCGGACCCATCAGGGGGACTATACGCATTAGATTACCTATGGAAGACAAGCCTTCTTTCACACCTGAACACAAATTGGAAACCAGGAGGAGGAGGGCAGGGGGGTTGTGGCACCTCACCTCAGGCCATGAGACGGGGCGCCAGACGCTCGTTAGGCTGGTGTTGAATAGCGCTCTGCGAGGAAAATAGCGCTTAATATAGCTAGTGAATAATTCATTGTGGCTAAGATCAAGAGCAGAGATTTGATGGGGACATAGTTAACTTTGGCACTATTTATTACAGATGTAAAGATGAACACAGTGACGCTAAAAGTGTAATCTGATTTTCCAACCTTTCTTCTCTCTGCCTGCCTGCCACACTAATTTTCCTCTAGCAGTGTTGCACAATCCAGACATTCTTCATAAGCAAAGAGCACTCTGCTTGATTTCTGTACACTCCTTAGCCCGCCTCAGTCAAACAAAGAAGCACCATTTTACGTCAGAGATCCCCTTTTGCTTGGAAACACTGTTGTTGATCACAATAACATTATCTTCCACTGATCTCCAGGAGGAGTTTTCTCCGCCTGAAGTCCTTGTGTTACAGTCACTGGCCTCGCACTGATCACCCATCATCAACACCCTCGGTTGCTCGGGCTCTCTCTTGGTATGTGAGCTGTGTAGCTAACTCACTGGACAATGACTCAGTCTGGACCATGACGCAGACACTCAGCCTGCACCACCCTCCAATCCCAACCCCACCCTGCTAAACATTGACACACGGCCCAGTAGACGCTGGGGAAAATAGATCCAAAACTGTGTCGAGTAAATAGTCTGAGCCAAAACAGCTACTTCACACTTCACAAAACAGCCACTGCCCTCAAAAACCTCTGAATCATCCAAACACTTTGCACAGTTGTTGCTTCCCTAATATGGTGAGGCAGAATTCTCACTGAAAGAGGGGATGACATTTAAATGCAACTGTTCAGAAACCAAGGTTCTTGCTAAATACCCTTTCATTTAAAATAGTGCTAAAAGCTCAAAGGCATTCACACAGCAAAGCTCCAGCAAGATCAATACATGTTAACATCCAGCATCAGTTCATAATGTAATTTAGATGGGCCTATAGTTGATCTGTCCATCAAAAAGTTAAACCCTAAAAGAATAATAGTGACAGACATAACAAAGCCTCTGACAAAGGTTGACTAAAGTGAAGAGTAATATGAGAGCTTTGAGGACATTTCATGCAGACACTATTCACTTAAAGTGAAAGTGTCAAACAATCGGAACTAGAAGTGGAACATTTAACAATACAGTTAATGATATTAATAAGTCAACTGAAGATATGTGTTGTGTCGGTGTGGCAGCTTTCCCTGTTACACCTCCACTATCAGGTTGCTTCAATGTGATGAAAAAACCAAGAAATACAAAGATTTTCTCAAAGGAATTATTTGGTGAGTTAACAGTTTGGGCAATTTAAACACAAAGGTCTACTGACAAAAAAAGTTATCTCGTAATGAAAATCCATTCATACTTCAATACATTTCCAATCAACCAGTTGTTTGTTCCAGCAGTTTTGATGATCTTGTATATCTCTGATATGTTTGAGTTGGTTTTGAGTATGGTTATAAATGATGAAATACTTTTTTAGTTGAAACTCAATTGAGTTACAAAGAAATTACAGAGCTATTTTTTTGAGGATGATGTCCATTGCCCAGCTAAATAAAACAATAAACAAAGTCCAATAGCAACAACAATATTATGACATTTGAATGTAAAGTGGAATAATGTGATTTTCATTTAAGACACTGGTAGCAAAATATTAGCTGAAATTGTAAAAAGAACATGACAACATATCTCACACCCCGTTTCCACTTTTTTGAATGGGCGAGGAGGGTACGCTTTTACTCTATTTACGCCCCTGTGATCGCAATAAATGTAGCCTGGAGGCATAGATTACCATACAAAACAACTGAATCCTGTAGCCTCAAATGAGTCATCCAAACACACACACACTTAAACATAGACCAGGCAAATCTACCAAAAGTGACAGCATCCTCTCAGCCGTTTCCTTTTTATAACCTGATGATTTTTTTTCAAACAAACCCGGATGCACTCATTTAAATAACTTATAATTACCGCGTTAATGCCAACAGTAGAAAAGTTTCACAATCATAGCATCCACGTCGACTCTTCTGACATAACCAGGGTTGTAGATAATTGTTTTAGCATGTATAATGACAAACGAGAGAGAAAGTACCGATCCAATCTTAGTCGCTTCACTTACCTTTGTATTTCATCTTGCAGCTCTTCTATGACTCCAGTAAAAAGTGAGTAAAATATCCGCTTTATTGCATTCAACGAGTGCACATCTGAGTGAGTGCACGGCCTGAAGTGTTTTTTCTGTGTGGTTAACCAGCCATCCAGAGCTTCAGAGACGGAAAACAACGCACTGGCAATCTCTGTGTATCTCGCACCGCTTCTTTCTGCTCCTCCAGAGCCAGACTACTCTTCACCACATTGACGCTGCGAAAGGCTCATTTGAGTAGAACGCCGCTGATTGGTCGGAGGAAACATTCTAGTCCCGCCTCCCCCACCCCCGCGCGAACTGTAGGAACTGCTCTGTTACAAGCCTGACCTCGTTATCAATAGACAAGTTACATGTCAGGGATTACAAAAATGCATTAAAAAAAATGAAAATGTTAGTGGACTTTATTTTTCCTAGTTCTTCTTAGTTTTTTTTTCTTAACCTTCTGTTTGACCCCAAAATGTATGCCGAATTAGCTTTGAGAACTTCATGTTTGTATTGTACCTATGGAAGTGCAGAAAACGCTCTGTCAAATTGATATTGTTTAAATCTAAATTGGGATGATTCTTATGGAAGTTCTGCAGTAATGTCGTCATGATTTTTTCTATCCCCAGAAAGTATCTGTCAATTTAAATTGCAAAAATCATGTTTGGATTTGAGCCGAGAAATTACTCTGAGAACTCATTTTGACGCAAAATGAGACAATCTAACAATAGGTTTTAGTATCATTGATGTCATTTTTTATTCTGCCCCTCGGGTATTGTTGTGATTTTAAAAGGTTTCAAATTTAAATTAAACTGTAAAAAAAACAACAAGAAAGACACAACATTTTGTTACTGAAATAAACTTAACTTCAATAACTTCAATATGACTTTGTTTGTCCCCCCTCTCGAATGTTGTATTTTTAGTTACTGGAGTTATACTTGCTATCTTATCAAAATGAATATTAAAATAAATGTAGGCTTTACTGTTTAAATTACAAAAATAAAGCCTGATTTACTCATTCGTCAACAGAACACAATTCAATGAGAAGTTGTTGCTCTGTTGTAGTGTTGGCTGTTTTTCTGAGAAAGAGTTGAGAGGAAGTGTGATCATGTAGCATTTTCTTCTGCACAGTAATGTATCCGTTGGTTGAGAAGAAAATGACAACTCCCAGATACAAGACGTTGCCAGCACCATCATCCTCCTTTTCAATGAATAAATAAATAAATACATAAACAAATATGTTTTTTCTCCGAGCAGTAGCCTTTCACGAACACTTCAACATCAGTAACAGCAGCTTCAATTTATATGATTGAAAACACTGTCTGCATATAAGGAATAGTTTCTGTATGTTCTCTTGGGTAGCTCACATTCTTTGGAATACAAGATTAACAGATTTCATTTTTTAGAAATATTATCATTGACGCACCTTGCTGCTGCACCTAGGACTTTATGCAAAACTGAGTTCATTTACTTTTGGTATATGTTTGTGCTTATATTTATTGTATGTAGGACTACTTTTATTCTGGATGCAGGACTGATAAGCAGTAGAACACTTAGTTGACACTTAGTGTTAGTATTTTAACAGAGTATTAATGCTACTTAAATAGCTGATTACTTTTTCTAATACTGGTTGAAACTGACCAAAAGAAGTGATCCAACAATTTAAAAAGGACAATCACTGTTAACAAATTGGCTGAATTTTTTAACGACCACGTACTACCTGGAACTGTCACCGTTTTGATTAAATTAATTTAAAGAAATGAATAACAACACACAATGAACATCAAAAATAAGAGGAATCTCCTTCTTTTTATACAAAATACAAAGAAATTCCTGACATTATACTTAACTTATTCTTTCTTGGAGAAATGTACAGGTTGTTTGACATACATTTACAGATTATTTTACGATACTTTAAAGGTTAACTTTAGTGCTCACCCTGACTTGAGTGAAGATAGACGACAGCGTAGATATCACCTCTGCATACTCAGCTCAGTATCTGATGGAGGTGACAAAGAAACACCCAAGCTGATGTCTGAACAAGCAGGAAATCCTTATTTTCTCTGCATCACTCTACTAACACCTCCTCACAGCTAATCCATGCAAAGTATTAATTATTGTTCTCAAGTTCTGAATGTCATGAAACACGGAAAAAATATGCAACAAAAGTCATTCCTAACATCTCGCAGTCCTGATGTGGGTCTGCAAGATGTTTGTTCGTTATAGACTGTTTTCTCTAAATGGGTAAATCTCCGGTAATTATCTTTGCCTCTCATGTGTTTCCGAATGCTCTAATTTGTGGTAACTCATTTATCACAATCACAGGGACCCTATCAGCTCTCATTGTCCCCATCTGTACAGTCATATCCTCAAATGAATGCCTCTTGTAAAGGCACTCAAAACACTTGTGCGTTACGTACACCGTGCCCAGCTGGTGCCCATTCTCTGAGCCACAAGTGGGTACTGGGGGGCTATTAATTTCCGTGTATGCCATGTGATTATGTGCACGTGAACACCTGTTTCCTATGACAAACACAACTCAATTATCCATCTGTTTGTATCAGCGCTGTAGATGAAAACAGCCTGAAATAATAAACCCAAAAAAAGGTTGTTTATCCCCTTTTTCACCACTTTTGGCTGAGGTTGAATGAGCCCATTAGTTTTCCATCTCTAGTGGCTCGTCATTTCCGCTTGTTTTAACTCAAGCTTTATCAGCTTGTCGCTGGTAGAAATGAGAGATTTACTGTAGAGTGCCTCTTGAGTTACAGCCCCAAAATCCTTCTTTTCATTCTCAGTTGCCCGGAGGGAGATTTGCATTGGCATCCGAGCAGTGAGCCCAGTCACCATGACGACTGCAGTATTTGTGGTCTCACACCTACTGTATTACACGAGCAGAAAAGGCCTCCAGAGATCTTTCAGTGCTATTATGGCGCATTTCAGCACTGAAATGACCGGTAATAGGGCGAGAGAAAAATGAGCCTCCTGCCTTTCATCTCCGCCAGGTGCCTGTGATGTTTGGGTTGCATAAGCGCCCCTGCAGATCTGACCCCAGGTTTAACAGAAGGCCCTGCAGCCATACATCTTCCATAAGTAGAGATCACAGGGCTCTGTTGCCTCAAGCAGGGAACCTCAATGCTGTTTGGTGGATGGACAGAAACAGGAGGCGTCAGAAAGACAACAGCTCCTCTGTTGCAGGCCAGGCGGAGGTGGCCCCTCACTGCTGCCTGTGAAAAACCGTCCCTCAAACTCTCGCAAACCAACTCAGGCAGATTTATGGGACCACCACCCTAAGTCCACAGACAGCGCTCTGACGGGAGAGGCCCCCCACTCTTCCTCTGTGTCTCCCTCTTTGTGCCCCGTGACCTTGTGCAGCCTTGTGGCCTGTCAGCAACGGAGAGGAATGCACAAAACTCACAAGAGTGAGAACATTTGAGTGTGACACACAGTTGAGGTCATGAAGTTTTTCTTCCATTTGTACCGTAAACTTTGAGAATGGTGTGCTATGGTTTTAAGGAAAACTATTAAGGTCCCCAGGGAAGAAAAACATTGGTGATCCTATGATTTTACCACTAGTCCCAACCTGCCATGTTTTCTTATTTTTTCAAACTTAACTGTATTTAACGTCAGGAAAAGTTGTGGTTTAAATTAGTACTATGTAAGAATAATTTTAAAAAGTTCATAAAGTCCACACCTCACACACACACACACACACACACACACACACACACACACACACACACACACACACACACACACACACACACACACACACACACACACACACACACACACACACACACACACACACACACACACACTACTTCTTGTGTAAGCTCTGCATGTTTGCATAGACATACATTGTCATTCACAATGCTGAAAGAATCATAAACATCTGCTTGGCCAGATACCATTAAGGGTAGAGGGTAACATCAGCTCTTTTTTAAATGCATTTGGGGTGATTAACCCTTGGGAAAACAAGACAACAGTTAACCTTAACCTTCAATGTCGACATTTTGCACATTCTTATGCATGTACCTGAGACAGGACAGACAACACAACATGAGCTTTGTAGTTACTCAACTGGGAGTAGTCTGATCCTTCCTCATGTTTCTACTTTTCCTTCTCTAGTACTTCTGACAAAACTACAGACTGACAATCAAGATGGCGTCAAATATGACAAAAAGGGATTTAATAATCTTATACTGCAACTCACTTTTTGGGATCAAAATACTCAGTATACGCCCGGTAAAGATATAAATTAGTCAAAAAGACCTTCCTCGACTCTAAAGCTTACTGATTAAAACATTTGATCTTATTTGTTTAGTCGCTAAAATGTTAAAACTACAATTTTGTTAGAAATGTTTTTTTGGTTCCAGTCTTGCAAACGGTGTTGATGAAATAAAACAAGTAAACCGGAAACAAAACAAGTCAATTTGTCACAAAAACTGACAGAGATCCTTAGAATTTCAGTCATATGCAAGTTAATGACCAGCAGTAAAAAACACACATTTTATTGAACCATGCCATTTTAATGCAGTTTTTCTAACATGATACTTTTAAGGAAACATGACTTAGAAATACTTGTACTAAATCTGCTAAGTCAAACTGACAATCGACTGAAACATTTAAATGATTTAATCATTTTGAAGCTGCTTGCTCTACTCACAATATGTGCACTGCTTAATGCCTTCAGTCACTTTGCTCAAACATTACAGTAGATTGATTTCCTTCTGCGTCATTAGCTGAATCCACCACAGATCAGAAAAAAACAGTTGCAGCACTATGAGCTCTGTAGCCTTTAGCAACCCACTCCAAGGCTCCAGTTTGGCCAACCTCACTAACATAAAGGGATTCATTTACCTCTGATTGTCACAGTTGTATTTCAATGACCTGAATAGCTCCTTGTGCGAGGCTAAAGGCTTTGCTTTATTTGGCCTTCACCTTGGCAGTAATATAAGTTATCCACGGTCTCTGAAAAACAAGGCCATAAAAGACTGAATCAGACTTAGATTGTGCTGCACACGTACACGCTCGCTGTGAACGTGAATTACTCTTAACTGGGCGCCAAGACAATCTTTTAAAATACAGAGTTCAATGTACACTGTTTTTCTATCCCTCTGACTTGTTCATTCTCCGTACATTGCCCGGGCACACCTTCCCCCTGTGAGTAATTTGCTTCTGGATTGCTCTTGTATTCTGCTGCAGAGCCAACTGTTCATCATCCTGTCACCAGTTACTGCAGGATAATGCTTCAGTGTCAAGAACACTTTTAAAATTCAGACGACATACAGCTCCCCGCACACAGCAGAGCTGTATTAGTGGAAACAAGAGAGGAGAAAAATACCCATTTTCCAGTTTGAAATGCGAGGACACAAAGGTCGTATATATGAGCTCGACAAAGTGTAGGACTAGGTCTTGCTCCCAATCATCCACTCCACTGAACAATAAGCCTGTATATATGTCACTCAATCCGCAGCAGGAGAATACTTCTCGTCTCTAACAGCAAGGGTAATCTTTAGTTAGACATTGGGGGAGTTTTGAAAGACACAACTTCCCTGCAGTACCTTGCAAAATCTATCAAATGTTATCTAGGGTCATAACAACAGAAGATTCAAAATACACATATGGAACATCAGATTCACTGGAATTAGATGTACAATAACTATAGATCTGCTACCAGTTTTCTTTATACATTTAAAAAAATATACTGATAAATTGTGAGGGATATGTCTTATAAATAGATTCAGAATTTCTGAGGGTTTATTTTCTCATAAAAGTATGTTTTGTTCTCATAGAGTCACTGTTTCACCTCCACTTGAAACTTGAGGTTTTTTTTATGAGAATATTACACGTTTCATAACCTACGACGTATTAAACAACATCCAGTTAAAAATCAATCCAAATCGACCCACTTTGAACATGATGGCAGCTGTGGATGAAGGTACCTGAGTTTTTTCTGTAAGGGGCTGTGGTGATGTCAGGGTGAAGAAGCTCTGGTGTAGGATTTAGTGTCTGTGCTGTGATTTGAGGGTGATGATGCCTGATAATGTGTTGACACTCACATTTCTGCTGCGAGATATTCCGCCGCCTGGTTGGAAGCCTGATAAGAGCTCCTGTTGGCAAGGTGACAGACAGAGCGTATTGACCCCCTCTGCTCTGTCTGATTGGAGCAGTGTATGTGTGTGTGTGTGTGTGTGTGTGTGTGTGTGTGTGTGTGTGTGTGTGTGTGTGTGTGTGTGTGTGTGTGTGTGTGTGTGTGTGTGTGTGTGTGTGTGTGTGTGTGTGTGTGTGTGTGTGTGTGTGTGTGTGTGTGTGTGTGTGTGTGTGTGTGTGTGTGTGTGTGTGTGTGTGTGTGTGTGTGTGTGTGTGTGTGTGTACAGTATTTGGTGTATTACATAGATGTGTGAGCACAGGCAGCTTTAATCAGGCCAGTAATCCCAAGGCGCTTTAAAGCTGCAGCGTTGTGGGAATGAAATGAGATACTTTAAGCTGAGCATGAGACGATGTTTTTTGTGTGTCCCAACCTTTTAAAGGGGCTGCAACTAACTGTTATTTGCTGTATTTTTATAAATATTCAATAAAATCTTTTTTTTTTTACTCCAGGTTAATATAGGAGAAAGGGTAGTAACCTTAACCCCATGAAAAACCAGAGGAATTGGATTTCTTAGTAAATTCATATTTCTTTTAACGAAATACAGAAGCTAAAAAGAAAACATTGTTGTTTAATCTTATCATGGCCCTCTTTCAAATTTCCAAATCTGCAAACCAGTTTTATTATTGACTCTTGGTTAGGTCTATTTTGTGTGCATTTATTCATTGAATACTCATTTCCTCTTGTGTTAACAAAAGATCCAAAAGCCCAAAGCGACCTATTTCAATTCTTGTTTTTGTTTCAGCCAGCAAAGTAAAACTACTTCACGTTGAATACACTTAAACAAAGAATCCATTGTTATAATTTCGTCCCTAATTTTGTGTTGATGGATCATTTCATCACTGATTCAAAGATCTTTTGGATGATTAGACTCCTCTCCCACTCATAACAAACCAATCACGACACATCACATCAACACGTATTCTTTATTTACAATCTCATGTGCGTACAAGTCGGTCTAATCTGATCCTATTTCTGCCCTTCTACTCCTCTATTTTACAATATCCTGCATTCTTATTTTCCCTTTATTTAAATGTGTGCCAAAGATTTATCTGCCCATGTGATGGATCCAGCACATTTGGATAGCTCCTTTCTGCCTTTCTGGAGTGAGCTGTCCCCGGGCTTTGAAACAAAGCATGGAGAGAAAAACATAGTGGTTTTTGGCTTTGCTCTGGTGGTTATTTATGGAGAGGATCCATCCATCCTTTTTGTGCTCTGCGGGCAGGAGCGATGCGGGTGGGAATTCTGGGAATTGAAGCATCTCAACGAGGTTACAACCCCCCCAACAAAACATGCCGGTGGACGAGGAGGACCTCCAATGCCTCTGGCTTTCGAAATACGGTGCTCCAGAGTGCACTCACGGTTAAATATGCACAAACAACAATATTCTAAGAGGGATTCCTGACCTTTAACTCCCCGATCTTGTTACTCACCTTTTTGTTGCCAGACAATCGTCTCTCCACCACCTGACCTACTTTTAGCCCCTTCTTCCTGCTCTGTAAACATTAACCTTCTTTCTACTTCTTAGGTTTCTATGGCTTTTTCATACCTGCATGTTAATGTTTTCCTAACTTAATCCAACCAACACACTAAGCTCAATCATACCAGATGGGGTTGAAAAAACATGTGAATGTGCAGGAAGCACGGTGATACAATGCAAGCCATCCATGCTGGGGTCTTTGTGTGAGTGTGTGCCTCTGGTATGGCTGGCGGTGTATTGTAAATGCAGTTCTGGTTTCCTGCATACCCTGCTGACTGAGATGAATGGGTGTAGTGTGGGTAGTTTCTTAATGAACTCATAGCAGGGTGTAGTCTGGGCTGGCGGATTGCTCAACAGTAAGTCTGGAGCGCAACAAATCTAATTGTGGCTGTTGAGAACAGAGCTGATTCCTCTGATTGCTTTCTGGTTGCTGTTGTCAGGACAAGGAGCTCTGCCCGGGATCTGCAGCTAAAAAGTAGAGCGAGCGCTTGGCTTACCTCTGGATTTGGTGTTGGCGCGTGGGTGGATGAGACATGATGGGGCATCTCTGGTGTTGACGATGCTGTGTTTGTTCAATATGAAATGGAAATAAACAGATTACATCAACAGGCTGTAGGCTCTTAAAGCATGTCTGGCAACACCCTGGAGGTCACACAACAACAGTTATCTGTTGAAAAAAGAGTTTTCTGTTATCTGCTACTTTATAGTTTTATTCCAGGACTATTCAGAGGCAAATACTGTATTTCTTACAATACATGTATATGATAACTTAAGTTAGATTCCATTATCTATTTATACACTGTAGTATTTCTACTTTCAGTCAAGCAAATGATCAGAATACTCCTCTTACCACTGATAATTGATCTCTGCCAAAGACTAAGCTAATCAATAGCATGCTAAAAATGGTCACAGTGACAGTCAAATATTTACAATCTTAGTTTAGCGTGTCAGCGTACTAAAATGTTGGGATTCAACAGTAAATTACCTCTTCTGTTGTTTAGGTACGAGGATGTGTTGCTCTTTTCATGTAGCTTATGAAGCTAGCAAGAAATGTAGAACACAAACTGAAGATTGTCTGTTTTTTCTCTAATCGGGGAAACTTTTCTTTTGTTGACCTTTCCAGGGTCCTTGATGCATTTCACCCCGCACACCCCATCAGTTTTTTGTTGCATTAGCATTTAAACTCAGCAAAACAGCAATTTTAATCATTTTTGTTGGGGAACAAACCCTGACTAACTTGATAATGTTAAAGACAGACAACAAAGGAATGAATACCCTGTATCTTAATTTTATTCAAGTATGATATTTCATGCATGTTCTATTTCTGACCCACTTTCTGATTATTTTGCGAGTGACTGCCATAAAAAGAATCATCTTCAAGCCACTTTCACATTAGCTAGCATACAAAACAGATGTTTACAACAAGGCAGCCACTGTTAGCCCACAATAGTCTATCTGATGTTCCAGTGAGGGAAACTTCAGCGTCTGTGCAGATACAAAACATGTCTTTTCAAGATGGCTGGGTTTTATATTTAGAAAATGTAATCAACTGAAGGCCTACAATACGTCTAACATCACATAAAAGTCTTCTGTTTTCTGTCTCTCTCTGTCTGAGGCACGATCACAGCACAACTTCTGGTCAGCAGTCTGATTAAGTTTCTGCTCTTGGCCATCCGGAGCGGTTTCATCTCAAAATCATTTTCCCCATTCAGTCAGAGTCTATCTGAATACAGGCAGCCACACATGGAGTAGTTATACACAATGTTTCAGACTGAATATAAGCCATCTATTTTTACAGAGAGCCTGACGACCACTGCCTATATCTTCCTGTTTTGCCGTGTTCGGGACATTTCTGGGCAGAATAACGGAATAACCAAGTGCCAAATTGAAAAGAATTGATCATACAGGAATCTACGGATATGGTGAATACAGTGCAGGAAAATGGCTAGCAAGCAAAACACAAAGCAGACAAAGCTTGATGCAAAATAAAAGGTTGGCTTTCACCCGCTGGCAAACATTGTAAGTTGAGTATTAGCATCAATAGGATGAGGTCAAATAACTTTGGTTCTTGAGATGCCATAGAGATCAATGTATTTCCTTTTGTGTAAAATCAACTCTTAGAAGCAGTTGTATAAATTAGAAATGCATGACTATGTTTTTGGTCCATATTGTTTCGTCACTCCTCCTTTATTTTTACTTCTTTTGTGTGTTTAATATGTCAATTTTCTGTCCAGTTTAACCTATTTCCAGTACATTCTGTTTTTCACAAGTCACTATATGGATGCCTTCTTATGCATTACAGATGTGTGGTGTTTGTGGCCGGAGAATCAAGATGTTTAATTTTGTGAGTTAAAAGCCTGATGAAGGTTTGTGACTGATATGTTTGCTTTCAAACTAAATCCTGAAACGTTCTAGTTCTATAGTCTATTTGCGAGTGTACTTTAAATCATTACCAAAATAAAACAAAAAAGGTATGTATAGCCTAATAAGTCACCATAATCATTTTCCCGTATGAAATGAAATTCCAAACTCTCCACTTAGAGAATGAATGCTCTGCTCCCTGACATGAAAGAAACATTTCCCAGGAACTGTTATCACCTCAGATTAATGCCGTATTCAAATTTCCAAGCAACAGATGCAGAAAAAGAGACAAAGCAACAGATGAAAAACCCATTTAGTGAAAGAATGTGCAGAGAGGCTCAGTGCCTGACTTAACCAGCCATTTGTTTTTGCTATTGAGTTCATCTGGGCGCAGGAACTCTAAGTGATGTTTATATCTGTATTCTTCTGGCGCGCTGGAGTTTTAATGTGGCTGAAAAATGTGCCTCAACTGTAAATCATTTCATATTCCAAAGTCACGGATGAAACAACTGGAGCTTGAGTCAGAGATGTGATGTGTTGTGATCCTGGGAAGATTCAAGATTCAAGATTCAAGAAGCTTTAATTATCCTGAGGGAAATTGAGGTGCAACAGTTCAATACAGAGAAGGAAGGAGAAATATACACTCAATATAACTAAACTACTAAATATACATCAATGCTGTCTTGTGTGTGGAAATATAAATCCTCTGCCATTCGGTCTGCAATTCTAACCCACAATAATTTCTGTGTAAGTACTATAAAATATACTAAAAAATACTGTTTATTTGTAATAAAAAAAGCTGTTTTAAAGACACAGAAGGAATAAAAAGACAACCATTTTTCTGAGACATGTTTATTTTTCACCACTGATGCTGAAGTTATTTCCATATTTAACTGAAAACATGGATCCCTCATGCACGGCTACCTGGGGCTCAACCAACTCTACCAGTCCCTGAGCAGTCTTCTGAATTAAAACATTGCAGGATACCGTCCGCTGCAGGGGATCCAGTTCCAATCCTGACCTGATACAACCCGACTGCATGAAGCCCCCCCCTGAGGCTTAACTGTTGCTAAACTGAGCCTGGCATCCCGGCTTCACCAACCTACCTCAACCACATTTCATCTTGTTTCACACACCAACTGTGAGGAGGCAGCCTCACGCTTAAAGCGAGGATGTTTGTTTGAAGAGTCACAAGGGCACACTAATGAAATCCCTAGAGGACTGTAAGATGTTTAGATTTCAAAGACTAAAATCTATATTTACTGTATATGTTTTTTTTATTTGATCGTACGAGATAATTCAGCTTGTTAATCTAAACTCCTTTTAAGAATTTGAAGCCTGCTTTCTTCATCTTGTCTCACTTAAAAAATATAGCATACTGTTAGATCAGGCATTAGCTGAGTGTTGCTACATTCATGCCTCACAATCACAGTCTTATTTTTCTGCGGCTTGGCCTCCAGCTGATTTTTACCATCCAATCATATTCAATCAGATTCCTAGAAAGCAGCCTACAATAACCAAATGGCATATTAATAACATGGTCATTTATAGTCATTTGCTTGGCATTACTATGGATTTTTTGTCATAATTTTATGCCGCAGCAATGTTGGATGGTCATAACCAGTGCTGTCAGTTGAAGTTGCATACAAAGCAGGATAGTCTGCAAAGTGAGGACCACTGATTTGCTGGCGTCTAACGCGAGTTGTTTCTGTGATAACTTCAGACCCAGATGTCTGATGACTAAAATCCTTCATCCAGTTAATATATATGTCCAAGATCTAATAAGTTTACAGGAAAAATGTGTATTAAACTTGGATAAAAATCAATGTATGACAGCTTCTGGAAGACAATCAAAATGCTGACATTTGCGCAAAGACAATAAGATCCAATCTCAGGCAACCAATGAAAATGAACATTATCTTGTTTAAAAAACCCCGATTTGGCTAAGTTTGAAATAGTCGGAAACCTTTGGTATAACGATGCTATCAACAAAATATGAATCATAGGTCCATTCAAAATTAAGTAATGTACATAACCTAATTTACTTAACAAACCTATTATTTCATGCACATCTTAAACTGTTCTTAAACCTAAACAAGAAGTTTTTTCTGAATTCATTTTGGTTTAAAACAGCGACCATGCATCCATCTGTGATGTTGAAATGAGAATGAGGACTTCAATGACACTCAAAAAGATTGACAATCTTGATGTCGTGCCATTCATACCATTTCCTGAGATTACGTTGCTAGAAGATGAGAGCCTTCACAATCAAATTTAACTGACAACTAACAAACGTGTTTCTGAAGTATATCAATGTAGATTTCTCATGTTATAATGTGCAGACAAATACACTTTTTCCTCATACACAATTTGCAATTACCATCTCATGAAGCCAGTGTTGTTGTTTGGACTTGCTGGTGGACAAACCCATGTTGTGTTTTCTTTGTTGGTCTGCTGGGAACAATGAACCAGCAGAATTTCCTATTCTCAAATAAGGCAATTCTGCAGCTGGTTGTGTGACCGCGTCCTGTTAAAACAACAAGTCTGGTTGAAGGCGTTCTCTCACTTATCACTGCCATCCTTCTCCTGTTTCCAGCCTGCAGGGGCGTTTTTCTGTAAATCACTGTCACACTGAGGCTGGCTTCCTCTGTCATTTGGGATACAACATTCCCTTTATGAAATGACCTGATTCTGTTCAGAGCTATGAATATGATTTAAGTTTGTCGACCGCAGGCCTTTTTGTTGTCTGAACTATAATCCATGTGGGGTTTGAGGACAAAAAACAACAAAGCCTTTATTTTAGGTTCTGTTTTGTCTTTTCTCTCAGATTGGTTCTTGTCTGCCTCCTCGGTGCTGCCATCTCTCCTTTCTCTTGTTTTTTTTTTGTGGGTTGTATTTCATGCTGACAGCTATGTGGAGTACAGTTATACCACCACGCCCTGCAGTTAGCTCGGCCCTTCCCAACAAAACACCTCCGTTTAGGGATTATACTGTACAGGATGTATTTGACTCCAAACAACAGGGTTAGCCTTTCAATCACCTTGTTTGTTTGCCATACTACGTCTCTGGTGAATGAACACAAGGGCAACCTGAGCCCTTTTATTACATGGCTCCACGGGAATGTTTAAGTGGATCTATAAGAAATTCTGTCCTGGGAGGGGAGGACATTTTACAGGATACACAAGTGCTATTTGGATACTTGCAGAAATATAAGACAAAAAATAAAGACATTACAAATCAAAGTTTTATTCACTATAATCTGGTATGAGACGACGGGGAAGAAATACATGAGAACTTCTGCTGGTGTCAGTTTTTATTATTCCCACACTGGGTAATTGCCTGTGATTGGTTTAAATGTAACATGACTGGTTGTGTTTCTCATTTACCCCACAAAAAGAGCAGGAATGTTGAGGTTAACTGGATCTGTAGGAGACATTTTTTACAAGAATTTCTGTTTAATGATGTATTCAGACACCAGGAGCTTAAGGCTCAGGTGTGTGTGAGGAAAAGCTGTTGAGAAAAGAAAATGTTTTTTCTGTTTCATTACGGCTTCTAATAAGTTAGGCCGTATAGGATACATTGGAGCAGACTTTTAATTTTAGTTTTACTGATTCCCCCTTTTTTGTTAAGGAAAAATATATATTCTTTATATTACAGAAGAGAAGAGCAAGAAAAATGGAATCATAATTAAGTTGCTAGGAAGTTTAACTTGTACATAAATATTTGTGTGTAGATTTTTCCATTTCTTAAATTGCGTGAATCTGCAATGTAACTAAAGCTATCGAATTAAATGTAATAATCTAAAGTAGAAGAACAGAATGCCGCAGGATTGTGTGCAAAAACCCGAAAAAGAGTCAGCATTTTTGCACTTACGTTGTTTAAGTCAATCAGTTTTTTGATCAATATCTAAGATGGGAAATGAATTGAAGGCGTAAAGATGTTTAAAATAAATATAAACATACTATATATATACTGTATATGTAAGTAAATCACCCAATTTAGATTTCAAATATGCAGTTAGCTAACAAGAGGGTAACCGAGCCTTTATGTTAGCTTGAACAGTTCACCTATATTTAGCGGTGGATAAGTTGAAATCACAAAACAGTGGTGTAGTTTGTTTATGGCCTTAAAATATTCAAAGTAAAATATCCTGCTGAGCAAAACAAATCTAGTCTCGTATTCTTTAATGATCCAAAATCTAATAGAACAATCCCATTGGCTTTTTAACAAGCGCCAAGAACCATGCTAACGTACGGGTCAACTTTAAAACATGACGTCACCTCTAACAATCTATTCTGTAAAGCAAAATGTAATATCAAGTCACAATTGAAATGAAATACTGAACTTCAGTATGTATGTACATACTACTAGTGCTTTTCGATCAGCTTCAATTGTCCTTTATGTGCAACCACTTTTTCATCCAAAAGGTAAGAGATCGTAAAGATAAACATACATTGAACATCATCTTATACTCAGAGCTCCACACGCAGCAGAGAAGTGGGTCATGGCCGCTGCTTCCTAAACCAGACTGCAAAGCACAGACAGACTGAATCCCTCCGGCACGACAACCTCAAGTCTTTTACCTCCGCTGCTACATTTAGGTTAGAGCTCTGAGGAAGTGATGTCTTTGAAACCCATTCTCTGCCTTGTCACAGATATCAATGAAATATTGGTCAGAGATTTAACAGGCGAGAGCAGAGCGAGTGCTCTGGGGCCTGCGGGGATTCATACCTGGTCCCCTGTGGCTTCACATCTGTCTCTGCAGAAGAACAGATGCAGCTTTGTTTTTACTGAGCTGTCTCAGCATCAGACGCACGATTTCAAGCATTGTTCTTCACTTATCGACTATTCAAGTCCGTCTATCATGGGTTACAGTCGTCTGAATCTGTTGCTGTAGCAGTTTTTTCTCAAATTAATATATTTCTTATCTATTTTTGCGTCAAACCGAGCCTGAAATTAAGTTCTTGTTCAAGCAAAACAAAGACCCCCAAATTTTCATCACATATTCTGGCAGGGGCTTTGTGTGGGCAGCAGTTGATTGACAGCAACAGAGTGAAACATAATGAAGAGATATAGCAATGTAACTTGGGTACAATGACAACCAGATGATAAAGGAACAAAGAATCATCATGTTTATTGTAAAGAATGAAGGAATTTGTTTTTTCAATGGTACAAAAATAACTGGCTGTCTGCAGCTCTTATTTTCAATATCAATTGATCGATGATAATCTCTTTTGTCTGACCAACCGAACACTCCTCATTATTAAGCAGCTAATCAGGAAATGGTTAACACTTTGTGATAGAAATAATTAAGGGATTGTCTCAATAGCTGTTGTATAATAAAAATAACAAAATTGACACAATAATGTTACAAGGTTGAATTTACAATGATATAAAACAAGTTCTCCGTAGATCTGCTTTCAAAAAATGTATCAATAGTGTCTCTTAAGGAAATATCATCACCACTGTAAAGCATAGAGGCTTTTAGCTCAAACTGAAATAAAACTAAGCCTGATTATTGGAAAAATTCAGCTGAAAATATCAGACTTTTACCCAATTTGAGATGCTGAAACTCTTGTTGGAGTTGGATTCCTACTTGGTCATTTTTGTGCTTGGACCCACGTGTCCTGACAACATAATACATGTGTGTTGTAAACTCAGAGGGATCACACCATTGTTTATACAGTGTACACTGAGTGAGAAATCCCTGCAGCCTCGGGGCTGATGGCTGAAGTCAGTGGCTCAGCTTTCCTGGTGCTCAGTCTTTATCCCAGACAGCATGAAGAGCACCGGGGGAAAACTGAGGTCAACAAACACGTTTTCACTGTCAACAAACTGGCGGTGATGGCTTCGTTCTTCTGCTCGCAACATACAGCTGATATAGATATTTAACTTTTTTTCCGGATTAGACTCATAAATCCCCTGTCTGTTTAGCCCCATTTTGAGATTATATTAGAGCCACTACCCTCCCTGTTACCTTTGGACCGTCTCTGACCGGTGCATGCTATTTAGGAAACATCCCAAAGCCTGTTTCAGTGTAAACTCCACAGCCAGACTTTTTTTTTTTTTTTTTGTCATGGTCACAGATTTACCATCCAGACCCCAAACTCACCTAGACCTTTTAGATAAAGTTACAAAAACAGATTTGTAGTCTGTTCTGTCACGTATAACGTCACATATAAATCAGTTTGTAGGAGGAAATTTGCAAAACAGACGCCTTTCTCTATAACTTCAATGCACTTTGTCGTCAACAAATTGTGTTTTGACATGCCAACACTCGTTTTGCAATGTTTTCCTCCTCGTATCTCAAGACCATCTCCCAGTGGCCTCCTGTTTCCATGGTCCTCAAACTTAATCATCATACACAGATCTGGATTTTTCTGGAGTCAGCCAATTTGTCAGACCAGCTTTGAAACATAATCTACACACTACAGAACTTTTAAATCGATCTGGGATTCCTACTTGGCAATCCGGCCCAACAGGATGGGTCAGCTAACTTAACATAGTCGTTAGCTTAGCTGCGGTCTAAATGGCAGGGCAGGATGATGTTCCTCAGAAGAAATTTAAAAATCAAATCATGTGAGAGTTGGACAAAACAGTAGACTATTGCTTTGTGTTTTGTACCACAGTGATGAACTTCAGTGGTTCTGTAATAAAGTGAACTGAACACACATGAAATTCATGGACCAAAGGCCACAGTAAAGTACTGTTCACACTGAGAAAGGTGATTCATTGAGTGGTTGGTTTTACTGCACAACAAAACCAAAGAAGCAGTTTTTTGTTTTTGCCACCTTTTGTTTGTATAAGAAAAGCCCATACAAACTGCTGTAAGTTGAATTAACAAGCATGTTTCCCATGTTCTCCTCTGCCCTCCCAGCAGCAGGAACAATAACTACTTAAAGAGGGAAACCAGAAATCCTTATGTGAATGAGTTCATGCTGGAAACCAGTTTGTAGCTTTTGATGTACTAAGTAATCCATGGCAGGGCTTTGTGCCTGGCGGTTGGAGTGTGTGGTATCATTGTTTTCATAGGAGGACAGAATAATGCAGTAGAGCCCCTCCGTGCAATTTAAGCCCTTTAGTTTTTGAAATGTTTAGGATTTGGTTAAAATCGTATTAAATTAATGCTTATTTTCAATTTGTCCCCAAGATGAACTAATTGTCAAATCTTGATCTGACGATGGAGGCAGTGGAAAACTCAGGGGGTATTTTTGTAGAGCAACTCGGAAGTTAACATCCCACCGGTTCCCTCAACAAAAAGCTTATAGGATTTTTACATTGGATTTTTTGTTTTGTTGCAGAAAAAAAGCTCTGTGGCAAACAGAAATATATAATACTTGGACATTTGGTCAAGAAGGATAATCCTCACAATTGAACTCCGCTTCTCTGATTTTTAAAGCTTAAATGCAATTGCCAAAAAATAAAAAACCATGTTAGACTATGAACAAACTAAACTACAGTTGCATGACTTTAGTTAAGCTAAAGGCAGACTATTTATATGCATGATGACACCTAATGTCCCAAACATCCTCTGTTAAGATATTTTAAAAAAGAACATTTGTTCAACAACAAGGAAACAATAAGTTGTAAAAATGCTGACTTATTTTGTAGTTTTAGGACTAATTCCAGCAACACTATAGAGTTAACCAACATACTGACATTACTCAAAGTAAAGCCTTGTTTAACCTTTCTCTGGAAACACACTCTGATCTGTGACAGTAACACAAAGATCACTGGGTCATAGACTTGCATGTAGGTGTTAAACATTCACTTCCAGAAATCCCTTTACTTAACACTGACTTGTTTCTGTTCTAGCATCTGGTGTTAGTGTTGCTAACACCTGTGAATGTATGCATAAGCGCACACAACAACGAAACCCACACACGAAACTCACACACACCCTGCGTCTGCATCTCCACCGGAAAAATAAAACATCCCCATTGTGCTGAAGCACAAGATTCCTGCTTTCTTTCAGGAACCAGACTTTTGGTGTGATGCCAGAGGGGCGTTACATCTGAAAAAAGTTGCAGAGTGGAGGTTGTAAATCCAGTACATGCAATGTCAGCAGAGATGTAATGTGAAACAAAAAGGTGGCTGATTTATTAGCAGCGCATTTCTGATGATCTTGAGCTAAAGCATACAAATAAAAACCAGATACTGTAAAAATACTTCGTACAAGACAAAATCCTACATTCAACAACAGAAAAGTACCTGCAAGATCTACTTTCAAGCAATAGTGAAAATAACTATTATGCAAAATGTCCCCCTGTAGAATGTAAAATTATTGAGCCTTCAAGGTCCTGGAAGATTTTTCTTGTAACTTCAGGGTCCCTTTTTTTAAAATGTCAAACAAATTTGTAAGAGTATGTGGGGTCTTTAATTTACAACAACAATGCATCATTTGAAAAGTGTAAATATCTTTTGAATGTAAAATCAATCAACCAGTCATATATAGGAGTTAAGAACACAATATTAACCTCTGAAATGAAGTAGATAACAAAAAGCAACATACATTGGATATGGTTTTGTTAATATCCAGCGCTGATGTAAGGAGAAATAAGCATCTCTGAAGTGAACCAACAACTTTAGTTGAGCTTTTTATTCCGTTAGTTAGTTTAGAGTTGTCCCTGCAGAAGAAGGCTGAAGCTGAGTTTAAAGACACTGAAACACAGCAGTGTGTTGCTGTTGAGACTTGGATGTCTGATGGTAAAAACACCTGTTGAACCATGACAAGCTAAACTGAGCTGAAGACCAGATGTGTGTAAGACACATTTTTTTTTATTTTGACTGGTTTTGTTTGTATGTATTTGTTGCTAAACACATACAAATTGTACAACAATAACATGCATATATATATATATATATATATATACACATTTGAGATATTTTAGATAATTACCTTTTTGATGCTTGAAAGTTGTGGATGACAACACATTAGAAGTGTCACTAGCTTTGACACTTGAGAGCAAGTGTCAAACGGCAAACAGATGACTACATGAAAATATGCTATAGTCAATGGTTTGCCGTTGGTTACAAATGACTACAAGCCATTTTGCAACAACTTTGTCTCTACTAAAGAAATAATGTCGATTGACAGATATTTTTCATACAGTTTAAATCAATAGTAAAGACACTGGCAACAATGCGATGCAATAACCTAGTGCTAAAGCTGAATCTACAGTAGAGCGTTGACAAGACTAAACCTGGCTTGCCCTCTCAGGTAAACCTCAAGTGAGATGTGGGAGCTGAAAGATGATCCATCTGCGTGCTTCCATCTTTTCAGTCTGGATTGAGGAGTGTCTGGTTTCCACTGAGGACAGAACGTTTCTGTGGGAAATTGCCTCACCACTAGCAGAGAGTGAAACTTGAGAGTTAACCACTTACAGCACCATAGAGCTCAGGTATTCCCCAGCCTTGTTAAAAGCAGTCCTAAGGGACAGTGGAGGGGACACACAATGAATGAATGAGCATGACATATGTCACCATGCAGCTCAATGAGATGTTGACTCACGAGGCCTTGAGACGGAGGGAGGAGTGTTTAGGTGACATCTCTTCATGACTCATTTACAATGAACGACACACAGATATAGCTATAAAGCATGGTGATCATAGGTGGGTATTGAATGGGATTACTGGTCACAGGCACAGCGATGTCATTGAGCTGCAGGAGTACAACAAACAGACAACAAAATGACCATACAGAGACATAAAAAGACCAATGAAAGATGCAGAATAACGCCAAATGTAAGCAAAACCACTACAAAGAGACCCAAAATGGAACCAAAGAGATGCAAAACAACCACACAGATATGTAAAGCAATCACAAAAAGATTTGAAACTAATAAAATCATGCTAAATTACAACATAACAGTATGCAAAAGGACCAAAGAGAGCGGAAAGTAACCAAAAGAAAAAAGAAGCACAAAACGACTACACAGTCTGTTTGTCGAAGGGGTGTGGGCTTTCTACCTGTTTGTACTTAGGGGTCAGTTTCATAATCCATTCCTGATCATGATACACACAACAAACATTCTTCCAGGTCAGCATGACCTGGACCCTGTTAACATGTTACTGGTAAGCCGTCTGTAGGTTTGCATGACTGAATGTGTGGCGTCTGTGAGGCAGCCCTAGTGGATATAGTTTACATTTAAACACCCAAACTTTGCAGGCCCCTGCGACCTCTGACCTTTGCTCTCATCACGTATCTCACGCTCATCTCGTCTTCCGGACAATCCCCGGGGATTCATCCACAGACGGGCTGACAGCTCAACGTGTTCTCAGAGCGGCTGTGGGACACTGAGCTGACAGCGAGTGTTTTGTTAAAGGAACGTCTCCAGTTAAAAAAAAGCCAACCAAATTTGTTCTTTCTGTGCCTCAGGAGGGTTCAGCCGATACTTGTGAACAGGCACCAGACTGAAAGCTAGACACTAGACCACTAACCTTTTGCTCAAACGTCACTCAGATGTAAAATCTGGCACTGCTGTGTTGATGATGAATGGATTGCAATGTTTGTTTACTCATGAGGTTTTTTTTTTTCGAGCACCAAAAATGAGGTTCAAACCTTTTTTTAAAAAATATTTTTCCCATGGCGAAGTTCAGCAGAAGCACAAGAAAGAGATTGATGGGACAGATTACTTATGCTTTTCGCTTCTCTTTTTCTAATCAAAGGTCAACATGTCAATAGGTGGGTTTATGTTTCTCTCAATATTTTAAAGGCTACGCTTTGCACGCGATCAGTTTAATGGCAATGAAAGATAACTGCTTGAGAAATCTAAGTTATACTAACAGATTCCGTAAAACTGCTAACTTCACGTTCACCTAATCAGCCATGTTGCAACGCTTAAAGCTCGGGATATATTTCTAAAGGGAGAGTTGTGTTGAAATAATTGCTTTCTTAAGCTAGATAAGACAGTAGGCAATTAGCCTAGCTTAGCATAAAGACCGGAAGCAGTAATCCTAAAAGTAAAAAAAACTACAACAACTCCTGAAAAACTGATTAACAAGTTGTTTGTTATTTGTGTTATCAACTCACAAACAGTTGTGACCACAAGCGCCCAGAAAGAAACACCAAATTGTGACAAGGAGAAACAAAGCAATAATAAGATGCCAAAAAACCAAAGAGAAATGCAACAGTACCAAACAGACACAAAGTAATCCAAAGAGAGACAAAACAACCACAATGAGACAAAAAGCTAAATTTTAGGGTCAGAAAAAAACAGAGAGTTGCAAAACAACCAGGAAGAAACAAAAAAGAGGGACACAAATTGAAGCCTTACATTTTTTTTACGTGTTTGTGGTTAGAACACAAGCTGAAGAAATGTACACGTGTTGTTCTATGACATAAAATAATGGCAGTGATTACCGGACTGGTCAATGTCTAGAGTCCAGAACGGCAGTTGCTAACAAGTGACTTAAAAAAATTGGAGTGTCATGAATGTATGTTTACCACAGAGCTTATTTTCTGCAATATTTCGAAATCCAATAGGGAAATCCCATTGCTTTTTTTTTTGCTTTTTTTTTTAATGGATCAGCTTACAAAAAACGTCATCAATGCACCACTCTATTGCGGTGAAGAGTAAGGATGGGATTGTCACAGAAAAAAATGGCGATGGGATCAGTTTTATGTTTATTGATGTGACTTATCTTGATTCACAGTTTTAATTCATTCACAAATAAACCAGTACTAGTTAAACTGTGTTACTTAAGTTAAGCACAGGAGAAACCTGAAATAACTTTTCCTGTTGCTGTCGTTAATAACAGTCTCATCATTGTGAAAGCTTCAGCAGGACATAGCAGTCTCAGCTGTCTGATAGGTTTTTTGATTCCTTTCAAACAATAACTGTGCAGACAAGCATTACTTCATCATGAAGCCTTTGTCCATTGCTCACAGACTGCCACTTACTCCAGGAGACATTACATGTGAGCAGTTCATCATTTGACAAGAGGCTAGCCAACCCGTCAGTTAAAGATTTACTGAGTCTAGGTTTTTGTCATCAGGGATTCTACATGGAGCGGGATGAGCGTGGAAACAGCAGCGAGCCCTGTCGGGTAACAGATGGAAATATTTTCTGTTGGAGGACGGTCAGGGGATGGAAAATGATTATTGAAAGACTTGTGTCTTTTTTCCTTATTTGTTGTGGTCCAAACAAAAAGCATTTGAAATACTGACATGAACTACACTGGCTGGGTTGCATTAGCTTCTTAAATCCATTTCTAAGTTTGTGTGAAAGTGATTCCTTAGGGCTACTTTCAGGATGAATCAGGTTGCACCATTAAAACTTTGAGACTTTAAAAAGAGTCTTTAAGACAGTTTAATCTAAATCAAAGGTGATAGCGTTCTTTTGCCCACAAGTTAGACTTTTTTTTTTTAGTAAAGGAGACTTCTTGTAAGACATTTAGAAGACCAACTCTGCATTACAACCAAAGAATGACAAATAAAATGTACAACAAAAACAAAACACCTAAGAATAATATAAAATATAACAATACACAGAATTTGAGAAGACGCCTTAAGCGAAAAAGCGGGCTTTATTGCAAGGCAGATATTAAAATGACTTTTAAAGCTGGGTCTGAGGAGATGTATTGATAGTGTGCAGCAGCAGCACAGGAAGCAGCAGTGTGTGCAGGACCCTCCGTCTCCGTCTGGCCTCAGAGACTGTCTGTGGCTCCACCTGAAAAAGCAAAAAGCAGCCATTAGCTTTACAGCTACACTGTGAAGAGCCTGTCTAAACACAGAGGTTCATCTCCGTCATCAGCTGACACATGTCGGCTCCAGTAGTAGATGCAGAGTAAGTGGAGACGTAGCATCTGTGATATTCAACTGTAAGCACTTCATTTATATTACTAAACTATTTTTTTCAGCTTATTTGTGTTTATTAAGTGCAAAATAAAATGATCAAACGGTTCAAGACTCTTAGAATGACCTTAAATTGTACTCTAGTAAAGTATATAAGTAAATGTACATTTGGTGGGAGGATTTTCCTTTTTTATAATTAGTCCTTTTTTACCTAGGTTGTAATCCTTTTACAGTAATGTATAACATTACCTCATTTAGAATTTAAAATATTTCTATACCATTCCTGGTACATAAAATACCTCCATTTAGGGCAAAATAAAATGTATATAATTTATCTAAGTAACATATTCATCACTTTGGTGAAAAGAGTCCTAACTAAAGGTGCATCTATTACATTTCCAGAGATGTTATTGTCGTGGACTTTTATTTTACAATTGAACTTTAGTAAAGTAAATTAGTCACATATTATCAACATCACACCTTGCCACTGAAAAATTATCATTATTCAAATCAGTAAACTTTCCTTATATATAATTAACGTTGTTTGCAATTTTTAATTACTCCACGACATTCCTTCATGTGATTTTTAGATTTATCTGTGATTACAGCTAATGAGATGCTAGCATCTGTTGAGAGCAGTCAGTCTGCAATCTTTCATTTTCACACCAATCTGTTAAGAAACCCTCCTGTGACTCACAAGGTTTACTCTGACAAAGCCAGGATAATGACTAGTTAATGAGCTTTCCTCGTTGAGTAAACAAATTTATCTCTGAGCAAGAAGCACAAAAACTAGAATAAAAAAAGACAAAGAAAGAAACAGAGAAATGTGATGGATAAAAAATTAATTCTCCATCCAATTTCTTCTGGATGATGCCATTAGGCAAAATGGCATCATGAATTGTCGCTGTGCCGCCAAGTGATAATTGTTTCCACGATTTGCATTGGAGATTCAATTCCCTTCCATGGAAGACGACGGGATAATAACATGCAAATGAGCTCATCAGAGTGAGAGAAGAAGAAAAAACCCATGATGAGAAACAGATAGCAGACATTTTCTTTTCAGCACTGCAGATCATTTGGAAGACTGATGAGTTTATTTTACTGCTGCGGATGGAGACAAAAGATAGTTCCCATCCAAATTCTTCTATAAAAACATTTTGGGAATAAGTAATTAAATAGTTTTTATTACTTTTCTTCACTTTTTTATTTATTGCATCCCCAAATGTATGCCTGCTTTATGAGATAAGGGCAATTCATTTTGACAGACATGTTCTTACCCTCCCATAACTTTGTCGTATAGACTAAAATTGTATTTAAT
The DNA here is from genome assembly GCF_036324505.1 of Eleginops maclovinus. NCBI lineage: Eukaryota > Metazoa > Chordata > Actinopteri > Perciformes > Eleginopidae > Eleginops > Eleginops maclovinus. The sequence goes on along the minus strand of NC_086361.1, from coordinate 8,649,816 downwards.
GGTGGATTTAAGAACTTACTCTTTAACCAACATTAAAAAAAAACAATCTTCTTGTTCGAGCTTGAACATTTCGACTGCTTATTTTAGTTTTTATGTTTCAGTCACACACCAGTGTTTTGTTTACAAGTTATCAAGTACAATGTGTTTTAGTGCTAGCCAATACATGTACATGCAAGTGTTACGTAGTGATGTCACTATGGCCGTTGCAGACCATTCACATGCACAAAAACCTATATAACACTACAGGAAAGAACAAACCCAAAAAGCATAATAGAGCCTCTTTTTTAAAAAAAACACATTTAATTTTTGACTGTTGTATTAGCCTGTACTACCTTTAACTATGTGTACTTAAAATGAACACGTGTATATTTCCTTGCCATATTCATTTAGATTGAGGGTTTCAAAAAAGAGTAAATGTTCTTTCTGTAGCTTTCTGTGCTGCACTGTCACTGCAGGCCGTCTCATAGATGATGTCAGCTGGTTGCAGATTCAAACAGGAACAAATGCACCAATGATTGGCCTTTAATTGAAAATCAAGCGGGGGCAGGCTCAGGTTAGAGTGTGGATGACGTGCGAGCACACGACCCAGTTTGCTGTAACACAAGTCACCTGCTCTCTGCAGACTGAAATAGCTCGGGCAGGCAGACGGGGCTGGATAATTAGGCCTGTTTTTAATAAACAGTGACTGAGGATGGCACTGCTGCCTGGCCTGCTCTACATGGATAAATGTATTTTTTCCATCCTCTCTTAGACTCTGTGCAGACCCTGCAGAGCTTCCAGGAACACAATGTGCCCTGCAGATCAGACCCAGCCACCACACTGCTGGGTAAAACCTCACTGCCTGCCTCTCATCACATCACCACCGGGCACTGAGCGAACCTGGTTTGAGGCTTTGCTGTGTGTTTATCCAATCATATTCCCCCACCATTACCACAAAGCTGGACTTCCTCACTGTGTCCAGTTTAATATTTCCATGGGGCCTCACTGGTGGAAGCTCTGTGGTTTGGGGTTCAGGAGTGTCATGAAGTAAAGATGTGCTGCTTGGATGGTGAGCCACGAGGCGGGATCCTTCTCTGAATCTAAAGAAAAGAGGGCCATTTGTGATGGGAACCCTGTTATTATGGGCATCTGGGCACATAGTTACTGAGGTGGTGCTGTGTTGAACATGGCACTGTTGCCATGTGAAACAACAGTTCAAAGATTTTGTTGGCATTTGCTTTTGTTTTGATTAATTAACTGAGTTTGGAGGTTGTTTCACTTGTGTCTTTTCTTTTTTTCCGAGGGTTCTGATTATGATCATAACTTTTTGGAACTACTTTCATTTTTTGATTTTGGGTTTCGATGTAGTCAGGCATATACAGTATAAATATAAATGTCTCTTAAAGAAGATATTTAAGAAAAAGGCTGACTTTATTCTACATTTGTCTTGTAGGTACCACATCCCATGAAAGACCAAAAACCAACCATGCCTCTAAATAATTTCTATAAAAGTCAACCAAACCTGTTGGTTTGCTCAATATTTTAAACACAAAAATGTAGTTCTTCTATAAAAGAATAAATAAAGGCTACATAATTTCCTATGTAGCCACTGTAGTTTTTGCCAACATGTAACATAACAGGAGTAAAAAATACTATTTTAGCTGCGGATTATTACACATTCAGTGAGTATTTAGAGCAAAAGAAGGCTCGATGTGTATATGAATGCTTTTTTGTGGTTTATGACGTTTGCAGGAAACAGATATTTCATCAGCAGGCAATACTGTTCTATGCTCTGTTTATGGATAGACTTTTCCTCATTTGGCCAAGAGGACACTTCTGTAACTGTGCAAAAAGTAGCTTAAAGACCTCCAGGGGGGCTTGTTGATTGTGTCCCACCAGCTGATGTCTCGCTTTGTGAGGATGAATAAAACCAAATACCTCAGATCCTGAGTCACTCTTGCTGTGGTCCGTCTGACTCAGAAGCGGCAGGCATGCAGAGCGAAGACAAACCAGAAGACACATAAACATCAATGCAGCCACGCACTCACGGTGTCTTCTTCTCTTGTCTGGGCTGCCGTCCACATCAGCTTTTAAGTGTGGCGACCCTGGGATCAGGCCTGCAAGCCTCTGCTAAACATGTCAGATGGTGAAGCATGAAGCCCAGGAATTTCTCTATTCTCAAACATATACACCCACATAAAAAAATATTTTCCAACCCTGTTTTAGCCCCTGGTATGCTGACTCCTGTCCAAACCCGATCAAAAAGCCTGTGGGTTTATAATACTCTCTAAGGGAGACTGTAAAAGCCCAGTATGGCTTGTCCTTTGTGTGTACACCCATTATGTCTTCAAGTTAAGGCTGAGGTATCCATGTGGGTACTTTGTGCTCTTTGCTGATGAAAGACGCCGAGGGGTCTGTGAGTTTTGGATCAGCCACAAGAGACACAGGTAATGCAGATGGAAGAAGCAGCCAACCTTGCCAGACCTCCCCTTCCTCTTCATTTGAAGCTCCACTGCTGAACTGTGACCCATGAAGTATTGAAGACAACATGCATAATGAGACCAAAACCCATGCTATACTGCCACTTGATTTAAAAGAAGGGAAACGTGACAAGGTGCGTCTCCTGTATCTGAACAAATTCACAAAGAAGATTTTTCCTCTGATGAAAGTTGACTGACATTTATCGTGTGTAAACTGTTGTGCAGCTTAGGACAGCAGATAGCAAATGTTTTCTAAACACAGGATTAAAAAAGAAGCCTCAGGGGGAAAACAATTCTAATCCTCTTGTCATCTACAACAAAACTAGTAGGAGATTGGACACATCACACATATTTGTCTATCCTTTCAACCTTTATAGAACCAGGTAAATATTGTGGTTGGAAACCTCTTTTTCAAGGGAGACTTGGCCAAAACAGCAGCATATAAAGTGGCAGACAAAAAATAAAAGAGATAGAGACAGGGAAAACAATTCTACAAACAACTAATGATGATTAAATGTGGTTATATGAGTAGAGCAGGACCAAATGAGAGCATAGTCCTAAACTACATCCAGATGTTTGAATGTGAAAAATACCTAAGCCATGTTGTAGCTCAGGAAACTGACACATATCTCTGTCACTCTATGAACACGCAACAACAACAATAGTTTATCACTGAAAGTGTGTTATGAAATACTCAGACTGCTATTCATAGCACTTGGGAGACATTACAACTATAAATAGCACTTTAACTACTGTTAATGTTTCTTTTTTTGGCAAAACACATTGTTTTCATGCACTGGTCAATTTTAAGAGTGTGCTACTTTCTTTCAGTGGAAAGAAAGTAGCACACAAGAAACATTAAGGTGATTATCGCTTAATGTGTCTATTGTCTGTAGAGTTCTCCTAACTTCACAAAATGAGCATTAGATATCGTTCATTTGTATGTCTATAAATAATATTTTCAGAGAACAAAAGTAATTGTCCTGATGGAAGTAACACCTGGACAGTAACATTATATTTGCCCTAAATTGTTCGTTTATCATAGCCTGATTGATAGAACATTTTGTTCCTTAAAACATTGATAAATTGTAGCATCTTTTGCTGTTGACAGTATTTTCTGATTCATAATGTGATACAAATAAATATCCAAAACATCCTTTCTAAAAACATTTAACTCCAATGTAAAATTAATGAAACAAATATTTGAATTTTGGGTTTATCTAAAATGTTTAATTCAGATGAATTAGAAAAGTGTACGTCTCATTGCATCTTTAAAGAAACGTATTGTGAATTTAGAGGAAGAAACTCCACCCTCAACAGGAAGAGAAGCATCCATCGTCAACATTGTTTATTGTTTGTCCCTGCAGTGTATCCATGTTAGCAAGTGTTGTTGGTGATGCCCTGTAATTTTCACTGCTCAGTGCCCAATGACATCAGCTTCCTGGGCACGAACTCCCAAAGAAGAACAGTGTTTAACTAGAGCAGTCGCTCATTCATCACCACAAAGACAAATACGACAGAAACATGTTCTTACTCAGTCCTTACTGTTTGTGCAGGTATTAGGCAATACTGGGTTGAGCTGTGTTGTGCAATGAAGTTTGTATAGCAGCCTTTTATGGAGGTACTGGTGGTGGTTGTTTGTCCAGTTAGTACATGCCTTTCAGGGCTTGAAAACACTGGTGGATTGAGATTGAGCCTATTGTAGTAAGATCTTTAAGTTTTGTCCTCTCTATAAATGCCCTCAAGTCTCATAAAATCCAGGTAAAGATGTCATTTAATCTCAGAACTAGACATCTTACTTAGAAACAAAAATCAACAGCCTTTCTTTTGCTCCGAATCAATGAAGCGTTTGTGTGACTCAACTGTTTGTACCTAGTGTGATTTTCAGATTAAAGTCAGCATGGATTTATTTTCAATTCTTTATTCTGATGTTTTGACACATTTCACCATCAATTAATCACATCTACAGTAAATCTTTACCTACATCCAAACCTTGCTGCTTTTTTCTGACTTCTTAAATTGTATTTAATGATTAATAGGAGGACTTTCCTGGTTCATGCTTGAACAAATCCTCTTTTCACCTGGAATTATACACTGCACCTGCCCCCCACACTCCCCTTTTGAGTAAACTGCCCAGGCATGGCCCTGGCCGTGGCGCAACTGGCTGGGGCACCTGCACGTACGCCGGCGACCCGGGTTCGATTCCCGACCCGTGGTCCTTTACGGATCCCACTCTGACTCTCTCTCCCACTTTCCTGTCACTCTCCACTGTCCTATCCGATTAAAGGCAAAAAGCCCCCAAAAAATAACATAAAAATAAAAAAATAACTTGCCCAGGCATGAAACAGAGACTGATCAGAGGTCTGTAAAGGAAATGACAGTCAGAGGAATATTTCCTTGCCAGCACATCTGTTTGATACGAAAGTAAAACTAGTCTGTTTCTGTGAAATAGATGTTTTGTTTATCCTGATGCAAGCTTATGTTATGATCTCAGCACAGACCTGTGGCCATTATTCTTTGGAACTCTGCATTACACCATCAGTGTCTCATTTTTATCCAATTTGTTACGATTTGTTACAGCTTTAGCTAGCTAACGTATGCTAATGCTAACAGCAGAACCCTGTCACTTGTTTGAAAGCTCCATTTCTATCTTTTTTTTCAATGTTTTCAACTAATTGTTTTAAAAGTAAAGACCAGTATGGGTCTTAAATAAACACAGTTTAATGCTGAAAGAATGAAGCCAATGGTAAAATCTCCTTCACTAGCTGATGACCTATTCAGAAGCCTTAACAAGCTTTATATATTTTTTAATAGACACAAATAGTAGTTGTTTTAAGATTCAAAAGCTTATCTGAGAAATATGTGTTTTTAAATGCAAAACATAGGTGTTCTATAATCTAGCTGATGTTCACATTTTGAAACACTATGCTTTACATTTGCAAGAGAAAATGGTTTGAGAATGAGGTTGGCTAACGTAAACCACTATGCTATTGTTAAGGGGGGTATTCACATAGAACACATTTTCTTATTATTCTGACACCTTGTGAATGTGGTAGAAATAACGTGCATTTTGCTCTTAGGAAGAAATAAACTAGGTTACCCAACCAGGTAACTTTACTCCTTTACCTTTTAGCAAGTTAGCCTGGGATGCTAATGTTTTACGACACGTTAAAACACACGTCATTTAATATTATTACAATTGTACTCATTTTGGCTTTGCAAATATTATCAAAATGTACCACAATCCCTATTCCAGTTAGTGACAGGTACTGAACTAGAAGTCGTAAATCGCTGTGAGGGGGTCAGGGCTAGCATGTTTTTAAACGGGTGATGTTTCATCTGGGATTTTTACAGCTGGGTTTTACAAAGAAAATAAGTTACTGTTCATGTAAGGTTGTTGATTGCATCCATGTATTTTAGGAATGAATGTAGCAGATTAACGGAATAGTGACACACAGATACCTCAGGAGGATCAAGGTCTCCACTCAGAGTGCTGAGGAATAACATAAATGTTGTTTAGTCTAACTGCTGCTGGCTTTAAGGATGACTCATTTAAGGCAGCTAAGTATAAATATTTGCATGGAGTCATACATTATACTCTACTACACAAAAGCTACACACCCACAGCAAAAAAAAGAAGAAGAAAAAAGTCACTCTTAAAGGGACACACTCTTCCTCTTGTTCGAAAAGGCAGACAGGATGTGATGGTGTTTTATCTCTGTGAGGATAGGCTTATCAGTGAAAATGGCATTTCAGAGATGAGGGACTCCGTCTGTCACATTAGCAAGTTACAAATATAAAAGAGGGACATGCAGAAGTCTAGCCAAAACATACACACAAGTATAAAGCAATTTGAAATAACTTAAATCCAGGGGAGAACTGATGTATGTATCAGTGCATTGAATACACAGGTTTAAGTAGAAACAATGAATGTACTGTGTGAATCAAATAGACTCATTTAGCTTTATTTAACTGTTTAACTCTTCATCATCAGATCTAAGGAAGATTAAGTCTAGACAGGAGCTTGTGTTAGTGATAAAGATATTTCAGTCTTGTTCAGCATCCAAATTTGGAACACAACAGCATCAAACTGATCACAGCGTCTCAAAGTACCTTAGTTTGTCTAGAGTCCAGTGAGTATATCCAGTTGATAAGACTCTGAAACATACTAACCTGATGATACAGATGCTGCTGCGGTATTTGTAGTCAAAATCATTCTCATCTTGTCTCCTTCATCAAAAACACAAGGGCTCTTATTTCAGTAGAGTTCTTTGCTGGTAACTGAAGAGCTTTTGTCCCAATTTGTATAGATGTCTTATCGGCGGAAATCATAAATGCCTTTTTGTTGAGCATTGCGGACTGCTGGTGTTAAGGTGACACAGTTGGTTGCATTTTAAAATGTACCTGGACTGTGATGGAAACAGCCCAGTGTCTTAATGTAGCCTGAGTTCAATGTAGACAGCAGTTTTATATGGGTCATTAAGTTCCCCCTCTTACAGAGGGATCTGTAAGGCCAGATCCCAGACGGTGATATGTTTGTTGGGAGTGGATGGTGTTGGCTGCTTGACTGACTCAAAACGTGCCGGGAACATTTATGCTTCTGGAAAGTTCAGTGTTAAGCTTGTCTGCATCACCCACATACTGCTGGCATCCGTCCGTTTTCCCTTCCCCCACCAGTCTCCAGACGAGTTATAGTGACCCTGGGATGGATATGGGCCTCTAGGGGAGAGTAAAGCTAGAATAAGTGAATTTTCAGATTTTGGCTGCTTTTCTGGCTACACTGCAGTTATTGGACAGAAACAGACCACGCAGTAGTAGTTTTTTGGAACACCTCTTTTTATTAAACCTTTGCCCTGCATTGAGGCATTGTTTTTACAGACCTGCCATCTTGTTTCAAATTAAAATTTAGTTTTTCGGTCACTTTACCGCTTTGGACAACATCTATTATTTGGATGACCGATATATTTTGTATACATTCATGGTTCAAAAGATGCCGATCAACACTGACCTGTGCTACCATGAGGTTGACAATCTTATTTGTTAGTGTTATTTCTCAAGAAGTAGCTCAAAAATGTTAGCAAACTCAAAGTACCATTGTACCTGTAAGATCACCCTATCAAAGAAACTTGTGTTGTTGGTTTTGTTCAAGTGTTTGCAAAACATTTTTTACATACATTCATTGTTCCAAGAGGGTGATCCTAATGATCCTAATCACGGATCTCCTGTGGCGCCATGTCAAGGTTGACACTTCGTTTTTTTTATCTTGACAACTATTCGATGGATTGTCACATCCAATAGTTGGATGTGACAATCTAACTATTGGATGTGACACAACATTCATGAGTCACCCACCATACCAAAATATGACCAAATATCTGAAAAAAGAACATTCCCTTCAGCCTCAGCTTTGCATTACATGTGTAGGCCTAAGACATCTGTGAATATGTACTTTAATAAACTTTCCTACTCACAAGTTTTGTTATATTATATGTTCTGCCGTCGCCTCTTTTAAAAGATATTTACGTTTGAACTCACTAAACACTTTTCCTTTTTACCTTCACAACAATGCGGTGTTGTTGTTCCACATTAATTACTTAAAGTTAAACATTATTAATGCAGACAGGTAAATAACACCTTTTCAGAAATGATTAACTCCTTGTTCTGACATTGACCTAAACAAAAAAATGTGTGCCCTGAGGTAAAGTTTCCCTCAGAAAGACTTGATCCACCCACGTGCAGCAACATGAAGCAGCATGTCCTCTCCGTATTGACTCATCCACACCGCTCCAGTCTTGAGCCTTAACTAAACACTTCTAGGCAGTAAGTTGTCTTTCATCAGTATGACATTGCCTGAAGCAGTATGGATCTCGCTCCAGGTTTCCCACTGCGGCATCAGTGGTCACTCAACACTTGTTTTGATGTAACCCTTCAAAGGGACAAGATCCCTATAATCACATAAACCCTTAATTTTACCACTCGGGGCAATACATTACCAATACTGTTAATCATTAGTGTCATTTTGTTGTAATTTCCCAGGATACTAAAAGGATCTGAAAACATAAATATGTCAAAGGGGTATTTTGTTTAATGAAATGAGTGCTAAAAGTAGCACTGAACTATATCAGAGGTTAGGAATTTGTATAGGATAGATAAAGGCGGATAAGAAAAGATCAGGATATTCTAGGCTAGTTTTTGTCAGAAGCAGGTGTAGCCGTTGGTTGTGGTCAACTGGGTTTTTCAGGTGCAGCTATTTTCATAGAGCCAAAGAAGATCAAACCGGTGTTTGCTCGCTCGGTATAACTTGTGCCACTTCAAACACAATCCGTTTAAATTGTGATTGTGAACACCTGCCTTTAGGGAGCCATCAAAGGGGAGCTACAATAACCCGGCTTGTGATTCCATCTCTGGGAACTCCTTGTTCTCATTACAAAAGGGAATCAGAGTGCCTGCCCCTGTGAACCCTGTTTGACTTTAGATTTATGTACCTGTGCTGAACAATAGAGTTATTATGTTTTTCCTAAAGCATACAGTTGGTAATTCTAGTGAAGACATCATGTATTTTCTCAGTCAGATCAATCAAATGAACCCATAATGGAAACATTTGTGGGAAAGTCATCATTCAGATGCTCAAATAATTGGTCGTTTTGTTAAATGACAGACTTAGATTTGAAAAACCAGATATCACAGTGATAAAAAAAAGCCTAGCATCGTCTCTACTTTCCAAGCAAATGTAACTCTTTCGAGAAGAAAAGTTACTGATAACATTAAATGTATCTTTTATACAAAAATATTCTGATTCATACCGTTATTTTGTGGTTTACGTCCTTTTGTAAAATAGACATAAATTGCAAGGTGTTGTGAACCACAGCTCTTAAGTGGTTTGCTTAAAGGTCCTGCAAATATTATTGGCCTCTAGTGGTGAGGAAGCAGATTGCAACTTAGTTCCTACCGTTTTTGCAGAGCCTTCACTTTCCAGAACCTATAGTGGAATCAAGTGGAGACATTGTTATTTATAGACTTTCTTGCTGAGGGGATCAAAACCACTGTGATAGTGGTATCTTTATCTTCTTCAAAAAAAGGGAGAGTCATTTTACATTTCGTAAAGATTGATGAATACAGTTTTTGTGTGTTTACAAATGTGCTTTCCTCATACTGACCCTTGAGAGATTTAATCTTTTTGAAATGGTCAAAAAAGATGGTCATCCAATCAAAGACTAAAAGAGTGTAGGATGATTGCATGTCTTTGTGTAACAGTAAGGCAGCAGTACCTTGAGTCATCACACAGCCAGTTGGCTCCAGTGAATGTCCTCACTGTGACAGGGATGTTAGCCAGATGAGGGGACTTTGTGGGTGACTAACCTGAGTCAAGGCCATCTGCCTGAGGGAGGCAGAGACAAGAAAGATGGTGAGAGACTCAATTACAGAAGACCACATCACCCACAGATGAATAGATGAATATCTCACCTTGTAGATTAGATTACACCTAGGTAAAAATCAACACAATAGGCTCAATATATACACGAACAAATGTCTTATAATTGGTCCAAAATGCAGCAGGTCCATACAAAACCTCAGGCGGACTCCGTGGGCGAACACAATGCCTGCATGAGTCGGCCTGGGATACTGTGACGTCTCATGTTGCCCACGAAAGAAATCCCCATCCGAGACAAAAACATTTGTCAAGGCCCCCTTCATGGGAAAAGGGGATTCACATGGACTTTGCACATTTTCAAAAGCAGAGACTGACAGTTCAAAAGTATGCAATGACAGATGTGGTGAAGCCTTTGCTTGGTGACATACACATGGACATAATGAGTCAAGAGTCAAACATTTTGTCATGAAGTCAAGCTGGAAGAATTCACAAACTATCCTTTTAATCAGGTTCTAACCCACTAACGTTTTCTTTGTTTTTTGTTATCTAAAAATGGACATGATTGTTGGGAAAAACAAAACAGCAGTGTTATGGAAAACTACAGGGTAGGAGACGTTAGAAAATGGGAGAATGAATCCATCTACTGGCCAACTGTGGGAATATTCTTATTCTTCAAAGCAAGTTTTTCAATTGGGATAATATTTCAAAGACATTCATGACATGTTAATCAGCAAGGACTGTTAATTATGTTTTGACCTAGTTCTTATTTGAATTTTATTTTAGCATTCAGTCAGTGGTTCATTAGCCTGCACCACACATATTGAATTTGATATGTTAATAACTTTGGTAGTTGGTTTTCCATGTGCCAAAAATCTCTTTTTAAATAAACAAAGCTAGGTTCTCTTGGGGTTAAGGGAAAAAAAATTCTCTCAGCAAACTGAAAGTAAATACATATTTTGTTCTTGGATCCATGCACAATTGAGATGAATTCAAAGATGCAGTAAAGCTGTGGGAGAATCAAAAGACTCTTTCATCCCACCGCCACGATCATTGATGTGTTTGCTCCTTCATCTCTTCTGCCCACGTAGCTCTGTGTCCCTCGACACAGCTCATTTTAACATGCCAACACTACACATCACAACTTCCCTAATAAGAGTGACAATGAATTGAACCTCCTTTGGTATAGATGCAAAATTAAATTAAAAACAGACATGTAAGCGGCAAATGTTAGCTTTTGATGCAGATCCATTTTTTAAAATACAGAACCATAATAAAGAAACTGTAAGGTTACTCACAAAAATGTTAATATAAATAAATTAATACATTATCAACCTCCTGTGACCAAGTCAGTGTCACAACGTAAATACAGTTAAAGAGATCCAATGCAACCACTGTATGCCAGACTACCTTTTTTTAAACTCAGGGTTAGTTAGTTAGTTAATTGTCTTTGGCTTTACCACAACTAACTGAAATTACTGATGAGACTATAGAAGAGTTCAATGAAAATTTGGCAAACAATTACAAAAAATACCTACAATTCAGAGAGGGGTAAGGGGACGGTCCTGTAGGATTGATTATGTGTTTGATCATTTTAATGAGCAAGGGGAAAATGATTTATTGTAGTCATTGGTGTAAGACTCAAGTCCATTTGTCAGGAAACCATTGAAATTGTGGATTTGACAATGGGGTTACACAATGAGATGTAAGTTGAAGCCCCTTCATGCAATGAAGATTTATAGAAATATTTAAACTGAAATAAAATAAGAATTATTGTTTGCATCAAAACAAACCACTTCATGACAAAACATTCACTAACAATTTAAATTTCACATACAATCCAGCATTCATGGTTAGTTAATATAATGCCCCAAAAATGTATGTTTTATATTTGTAGTGATCATCAGATTACTTCCAACAATGTCTATTTTTTTAGTTGACATCTTGATATAGACTTATTGAGCCAGGAACATATTTTAGTTTGATAACGCCCTCTCATTACTAATTGCTGTACTTTACAATACCAGGAGTTTGCGTTTTATTGTATAATCCATTGGCTGTCTTTTAAAATCAGTTAATAAATTACGTTTTTTGAGACAGACAGTCTGACACCCCTCAAAAACTTTTGATTATAGCATGGATTGTTTATTCCCTAACACAAATACATGTATATTTTTTAGATTTGAAGTTGACATGCTTTAATAAAAATGTTTAACCTGTTCTAAAACAAAATGCTCTCTTTGTGGACCCATGGAAACATGCTGGCAGATTTGCTGTAAAGTGCTAAGTGAAAACAAAGGCTTTCTAAGGAATTGGTGTTGGACTCTGTTTGAGAAGTCAAGCTTCTACATGAAAACAAAGGTTGACATTTGCTTTGCAAATCAAACATTACCTTCAATGACTCTTTGCTGTCTCGTCTGTTTGTTCCTGCAAAGACTAGCTGTCAGAGAGTTAGCACATATTTTTCTTTTGTTGTTTTTCATTGAGAATAGTGAATGTAAATTCAAGAAATAAATACAACGGAATTATTACATCACAATAGTCCATTACTTCTTTATGCTGTGTGATATGTTTAACATGTTGGTTAATAGCAGTGGTGTAAAGTAACCAAGTACATTTAATCAAGTACTGTACAATTTTGAAAGATTTGTACTTTACTTGAGTATTTCAATGATATGCTACTTTATATTTCTACCTCACTACAATTCAAAGGGTGAAAAGTGTACTTTTACTCCATTGCATTTATTTTATACCTTTACTTACTTTGCAGATTTGGACTCATAATGTGAAATATAGAAAACACTTAAAATAAGATTAGATAAGATAAGATGGACCTTTATTGATCATAACATATAACATATTATACTGAAACAGACCAATTTTCATTATGGATACTTCTGCTTTTGGTGATTTAAGTATATTTTGATGCCAATACTTTTGTACTATTATTTGAGTAACCATTTTGAATGCAGAACTTTAAATTGTAAGAGATTATTCCCACACTCTGGTACTTCTACTTACAGTGCCTTAAAGTATGCACCCCCCCTTGGCTTTTTATCTATTTTGTTACATTACAACCTGTAATTTAAATGTTTTTTAATTTGAATTGTATGTGATGGATCTGCACAAAATAGTCTAAGTTGGTGAAGTGAAATGAGAAATATATATATAAAAAAATATTTTTTAAAAATAAAAACTGAACATTGGCATGTGCTATTCATCCCCTTTGCTATGAAGCCCCTAAAAAGTTCTGGTGCAACCAATTACCTTCAGAAGCCACATAATAGGTGAAATGAAGTGTGCAATCTAAGTGTCACTGTCATGATCCGTGTTTCGTGTCTGTCATGTGCTTGTGTTGTGTTTTATCTTGAAATGTTTTCCCTTCTTGTGTCATGTTAAGCTTCACTTCTTGTCTGCGTTTCCCTCCTGTGCCTGATTGTGTCATTGTGTTCACCTGTTGCCCCTGTGTTTCTCCTCCCTCTTCCAGCTGTCTCTTGTCTTGTGATTACCCAGGTGTATTTAGTCCCTGTTGCCCTTTTGTCTCTCGTTCGGTCGTCATCATTTCTTCCCGGATCGTGTCCATGATACCTGCCTGTTCCTATCGTTCTTCATGTGTTCAAGTCCTGTCTTTTTCATGTCCTGGATTTATCCCAACCTTTGTAATTCTTAAAACAGCTTTTTGGATTAAAGCTTGCCTTTTGTTTGTACATATACCTGCCTCCCTTTTTGCTGCACTTGGGTCCTATTTCCCCCACCCTTGACAGGCACATGATCTGTCAGTATAAACACACCTTTTCTGAAAGGCCACATAGGCTGCAACACCACTAAGTGAGAGGAATCCCACCATGAAGACCAAGGAGCTCTCCAAACAAGTCAGGGACAAAGTTATTGAGAAATACAAGTCAGGGTTGGGTTATAAAAAAATATCCACATCTTTGATGATCCCCCGGAGCATCATCAAATCCATAATCTTCAACTGGAAAGAACATGGGACCACAACAAACCTGCCAAGACAGGGCCGCCCACCAAAACTCACAGACCGGGCAAGGAGGGAATTAATCAGAGCGGCAACAGAGAGAACAAAGTTAACCCTGAGGGAGCTGCAGAGTTCCACAGCAGAGACTGTAGTGTCTGTGCATAGGACCACAATAAGCCATAGAGCTAGGCTTTATGGAAGAGTGGCCAGAAAACCATTACTTAGTGTTAAAAATAAGAAGGCACGTTTTGAGTTTGCCAAAAGGCATGTGGCCGACTCCCTAAATGTATGGCGGAAGGTGCTCTGGTCAGATGAGACTAAAATTGAACTTTTCGGCCACCAAGGGAAATGCTATGTCTGGCGAAAACGCAACACATCCCATCACCCCAAGAACACCAACCCACAGCTAAACATGGTGGTGGCAGCATCATGCTGTGGGGATGTTTTCAGCAGCAGGGACTGGGAAACTCGTCTGAGTCGAGGGAAAGATGGACGGTGCTATACAGGGATATTCTAGAGCAAAACCTGTCTGCCTGTGATTTGAGACTGGGACGAAGGTTCACCTTCCAGCAGGACAATGACCCGAAGCATACTGCTAAAGCAACACTCGAATGGCTTAACCAGAATAATTTAAATATGTTGGAATGGACTAGTGGTCAAAGCCCAGACCTCAATCCAATTGAGAATCTCTGGTTTGACTTGAAGACTGCTGTTCACAAGTGGTAACCATCCAACATCAAGGAGCTGGAGAAGTTTTGCCGTGAGGAATGCGCAAAAATCCCAGTAGCAAGATGTGGCAAGCTCATAGAGACTTATCAAAAGCGACTTGCAGCTGTAATTGCCGCAAATGGTGGCTCTACAAAGTACTGACATTAGGGGGGTGAATAGTTATGCATGCTGAAGTTTTCTGTTTTGTTCTTTTTGTTGTTTGCTTTACAATTAAAAAACAAAACAAAACACATCTTCAAAGTTGTAGGCATGTTCTGTAAATGAAATGATGCAAACCCTCAAGCAATTTTTGTCCTCTTGTTTTATTGAACAGGGATTTGTTCGCTATGAAAGGGACTTTGAGTCAGAGCTTTCTGGTATCTAACATTACATTTATATAACTAACTAACATTAAAATATCCCAGTGTGTCAACTTGCACATACAGAGTTCACACATCAATGATATATTGCCTATTTTACATATTCCTGAAGAAAATAACTTTATGAAGATATGTCATTAGCAAAAACAAATCATGTTTTTTGTGCACCCAAGACAGTATCAACATCCCTGGTGTGATTTATTCATTTTAAGTATGGCTTTTGTGTTTTTGAATGAAATCTTCATATATTCTAAATTAATTATTGCTTTATTTGAGATATTTGACATATTCATTAATCATTGCAAAATCATAGAAACAGTTAAGGAATATATTACCTAATACAATCTAGATGACACATAATTATGTATTTCATTAACACATTCCAAGATATGGCAAGCAGGACAGATATATAAAGTTAAGAATCTTTAATAAGAAGCTGAAACTTTTATTTAACAATACCTTCCCTTATACTGCTACACTGTGAAACTGAATGTTTCTGTATTTTAATTCCTCTTATAACAATGTCTTAACTTATAGAGAGATGTGAGTGTGCATGAATTCCCTTATGGACCAGCAGCTATTAAAATCCACTCTGTTAACTTTTGAATTAAGAAAAAAGCCCTTCAAACTCAAAAGATGTCAAATGTCAGACGTTACCTCGCCCTCATACTTCTGAACTGGGACATTTCTTAAATTACTTCATACCTCTGAGAAATGTTCCAGAACATTCAGTATCTACATAACACTCAGGTCCCTCTCCCGACTTCCAACATCGAACCTTTCTTTCACATTCTATGATGCTCAACCACGTGAGAAAACAATATCTGACAAGTGTAAAACCTCACACAGTTTAAAAAAGCTTTATTTGTGCTGAGAGTCTGTCTAAATCCTAGTGGAACTGAAAGACAAATATTGCTACTGTTTGTATTAAAGTGGGTATCTCTCATTAAGGCGTATAATACTTCACTTAAACATTCTGTAAATGATGTTTACTGATATAGCCTGCCACTAAGACTGGCATCCCTTTGTGCCTTGTTCTCATTCTCATCCATCTCATCCATCCTATCATATTATTTATTATTATATCAGGCGTTTTGGGCTCAGCCAATCAGCACCATGGAAAGCTCCCCGCATCAATCTGTCGTCACGGACAACGCCCCGGTAGTAGCTTGCAATATTATTATTTATGATTTTCGAGAAACCAATTACATTAAACATAACATTGCATTTATAAAAGGCGTATGTTCAATTTTATATAAATATATCTATATATAAATATCTGAATTATATTTGAGTAGCAGACAGTCCTCAGTAAGGGTTCCTTCCGTCGCTTAGCAACCACATTGTTAGGTTGCTAAACAGCTAGCTAGCAGTTAAAAGCAGTAAAACAGTTTAGCCATTTTTAACGGTTCACAACTAGGTGTATACAGAAAATGGTGTCGTGAGGTCGTGATTATTATTGTTTTATGTATAGCCTAATATCGACAATGCTGTAGTCACCATACTACGCACATTTTCTGTGCAAACGCGGATATCTTTTGTTCTTCATCACAGATCATGGATCCCCACTCAAATAGCTTCCCATTCATGAAGCGACGTCAAGCCGGCAGTATGTCAACGTAACTAGCAACCCCCCCTCAAAGCAGCTACTGGCCCTTTAAGGGTTATGTAGCTGGGCTAGCCGATGTAGGACGAGTCGACCGTGCGTCTGCCTGCCTGCGCTGCCATCCACATCATGGCCTCCAAACCGACACCACCGAGGATGAAGCGACCAGCCAGCGGCCCTTCCCTTCCCGGAGTGGAGACGGACGTCAAGCCGAAGCAGAGGCACCGGTAGAGGCGAGCTGCGCCGGGGAGAGCCGCCTCACACATCCCATGCCCCCCCGGTCTCCTCCATGCCTTCGTCTAAAGCCAAGTACAGCTATTCGATAAAGAGGGGTGCGAACCCGGGCGGCGGCAGCAGCGGCAGAAACATGACAACGAACCGGGATTATTCCGTTAATCTGTCGGTGCAGCAAGTGCTGAGCCTTTGGGTGCAAGGCACGACGCTGCAGCACTTCACAGGTATGCAGAATGGAAGGTGCCGTTATTGTGTTTTCAGCTGTTCTCACACATACCCTCACCCTCAGCATGTACTTTAGGCTATAGTTGTGTAGGCGCGTCCATTTTAAAGCAGAATAGCCAACATGTGTAATATTTCACCTCACATGTTTACTGAGCAGAATAGGCAGAGCTGTGGCCATGAAAAAGAGGAGGGGGGGGGGCACTGTAACACCTCAGCCCCACCAGAGCTAATGAATGCCGGTCGGACCACAATGAAAAATGCCACTCCTCTTTCCAGGCGTGCAGAGGCAGTGGGTGACATGAAAGTGATCACAACATGCGGCTAATTAATCTTTGTGCTGCGTGAATGCGCCTTGACTGTGTAGTAAATTAAGTGTCGCCCCCTCCCTCCCATCTCCTCCCCCCTCCTCCCTTTGTCTTGCAGTCCAGTAATCAAGGGGCAATTAGAGGCAGCATCCTCAACTCTCTGGGCATCTGTCTGGGATGGTCCAGAAATAATGAAGCTGAAGTGAAAATCCATGCTTTTACCAATGCGCTTTTGAATGGTGTAGGGCCAGGTATTAGAAGCTTTTTTACACACGTTACGAATATGCTTCAAATATGAGCTTGTGGCATTGTGATGGGCTGATAGATGTAAGGAAGATGACAGCTACTAATTGACAAGGCATTCACTCTAAACATTCTGTGGCAAAGGTGATGATTCACACCTTAACGTGTGTTAAGGAGCTTCCATAGAAACGATCATGGGTCGAATCACAGTCATGTACAACTGAAAAAAGGCTGAAAAAGCAGTGTGTGGGCATTTTATCTTTTCCTGTACAGGCAGGCCCAACTTCCTCAGCAAGCACAATATTGCCGTCCACCATCTGTTCCAAACATTCCTATTATTTTCTCACTGCCAAATGTATAAAGGAACGACAGGATTGCTCAGACACATGAACATAACATTATAGACATTCTTGAATGGCTCCCTGCAGAGTGCGAGTGTAGTCGGGGCGGACATGTGTTCATGCAGAGTTGGCACAGACCCATCTTATGAAATGCAGCTGACATCCTGTGTTGAGAGGCACATGAAGCTAGAACATGAAGAAAAAAAGAAAGAAGTTAATGATGCTGAGTCAGCAGGAAGCTGCAGAGCATGCATAAGTTTGCGGAAGCAGAGCTGCAGCAGCGAGTGGAAAGCTGTGAGGAGAGGGACTCAGGGTGCACAAAACTACCCCGCCTGTACACCAGCAGTTCACCAGCCAGGTGAAAAACGACCTCCTGCAACATGAGATGAGGTCGGGGGTAGAGAGTGTATGAGCCCTGAACAACAAGAGCAGCACACTCCAGAAGCACATTTAAACTTTTCATATACGTCAACCCCTTTGCCCTTTCTTTCAGGCCCCGGGGAGTTGTCTTTAAACAAATTAATTTCCTGTTTATGATTTGTGTGCTTGCAGTAGTTTCACTTCAGCAAACCGTAAAAGGAACATCATTTGGTTTATGGCTTGCAAACATGACGTATTCTGACTTTTATGTACAAGGTCAACTGAAGAGGGTTGGTTCACACGAACTATAAACATATGCAAAGTTAGCTAACACACAAACATACTGTGGTTTTTGTGTCATGTTCCCATGATTCCAAAATAGGACCTTTTAACTTTACTTAAACAGATGAATGAAACTGTTAAGAAAAGTTGGTGGCAACAGTTTCAATTTCACGTATCATTATGAAGTACATGTTGGTTGACCCAAAGGTTGTAGAAGCTTGACAACATTGGTGTATATGTTGCTATAAGCATCACTTTCCACCGTGAACAATCTGCTTTAAAAATGATGGCTCAATTTATGGCACAAGGGAAGCGCGGCAAACAGAGAGAGTATAGCACATTTGTGTTCCCACTTTATCTTAAAGCAGCTTTACACAATTACACATTAGTTATCGTATTCCTAGTTTTAAGGTCTTTGCAGTTGCTATTCCGAGGAAGAGGAAACCAACAATGATCCAGTTGTCATTGTGATAGCGCCCCCAACACTAATTATTCCTGGAAACGCTACGAGGCGAAACGAGTTGTAAAGTTGTCTGGTTTTACTTTTATTTTTTAACGATCAAACTGTGAAAATATTTTTTATTGTCAAGAAGATAATGCATCCCAAAACAAATGTTTGTTGTAATGTAGGCCAACCGTGTTGACAGCTTGTACCACTGCCCCCAATTTATTTTCAAAACTATGATAGTAAAGAAAAGTCAGCAATCAACTCACAATCAATGAATTTGGTTTATTGCCCTGAAAGCCCTAATTGGAAACAACCTCAAAATAATAATGAAATAGTGGGCTAAGATTATTAAATGCATATAAAGCAGGGAGATCCAAAACCGAGTGACACTGACTGCAATCCTTTTTTATTGAGCAGGGACTGCTGGAGACTTGGGGACAAAAAGATAAATTCAGTTCCAGCTTTATCACGACCAGCCGGCCACACTTCACCTCCCTTCCTCAGTCCCTCTGGACAGGGACAAATCCATCATTCTTCATCCCCACGGATGAAGTCAAAAATCCTGCAGAGCTCCTGCAGTCTTGCCTCTCTGACTGCTTCATGTTCTGCAGCAGCCTGCATGGTCGTGCAGAAACTCCAACCTCTTATCAAGTGACCAAAAAACACGATACCCTGCTCTTTTTAATGCTTCGCTTTTGACCCGCAAGTTCTAAAGCTACCGTGCGGGCAAAGACCTCATTCTGTTGTTGCGGATTAGCAGAAGTTAATGCCGTGATGTGACTGTGTTTTTGTATCTCTGAACATGACACAGCACCTGAGTGTAGCACCCCAAAGGTGCTGTTTCTGAGCTGTGACCACCTGCGCTAATGTCCCCTTCCAGCATCTGCTAAACTGGAAAAAAATAAATGCCAAGAGTCATTTGTATCAGCTAGAGTTAAGAGCCAAGTATTTTCACCAAAACATTTTGACCTACAGATTTTCTCCTTCTAGTGTTTATTTAAACCTCACGTTACATTAAGGGTGTATTTCTTTAAATAGTGCTACAGAAATCCTGTTAAACATTTGTATGTTGGTTTGAATTATCATTGGCTTCCGGCTGGGAAGGTGACTGTTACCCGATCATCCACCAACAAAAGATTTTTACTGACATTTTATTCTCATCATTGAATTGAATTGCAGATCCAACATAGAGTTAATTAAAGTAATTACAACTAGCTACACCTTTACCAGTTTTGATAACCTTTTAATGCATCAATACTTATAATCAAACATAAATGGAATGATCTGCATAAAGAGTACTTTTACTTTTGGTTTCTTGAGTATATTTTGATGCGAATACTTTTGTACTTTTACTTGAGTAACATTTTTATTGCAGGACTTTTACTTGTAACAGATCTGAGTACTTCTTCCACCTCTGTCTCCCCAAACACAAACTTAAAATTGCTGCATGAACTATATCTGAATTAAGTTAAAGTAATACTATTATTTAGTTAGCTATTATAGTAATTACAATTTATGCATTTCACATTTTCGGAAAAGACAATATTCCTACTAAACTGGTTTACATGGCAAATTCAAATAATTATTCAACCAATATGTTTTCTTACATGCAGCTGTGCACACTCCGATAAATTCCACTTTCAGTCTTGAGCCTCCAGCGCCTGTTTAATACACAGTTATGGTAACAGGCTCCCTTAAAGTCTGATACGGAGTGGACTGATCATTATTCTTTCTTCACATTTTTGACAGTTGGCCAACTTCAGTGTTCTTTATTCGATGTGCTCTGTTTATGCAGCGATTTTAGTAAACCCTGTGCATGTTTCGTCAAGCTAGGGGATGTTTTCTGAATGCTGCGCTAGTGTTGTCAAGTTGCTCAACATGTTTCTTCATTGTTTTGGGTCATTGCAGCGCATTTTTACCTTTGAGCCACCATACGAATCTCAGTTTGAAAAGTACCTACATACTGTAGTTGTCAGATAAAGGAAGTTGGGTATTAAGTACAATATTTTCCATTTGAATTATGTCAGAGTAGATGTTTTAAACCAGCATAAAATGAAAAAAGTTTAAAAGTAGGTGGTGCAGGACTCCAGTGGTGCTGGGACCGGAACAGGACAGAGGTCTGTGGAACACGTTCTCCTGTGGCCCCACATGCTCCTGTGTTGAGCATTGTGATAATCCATTCAGGCTTAAGTTGGACGACAGATGCTCGGCCTGTGTAACCGGGACCTGATGAGGGATCTAATGGAGCAGTACATGGTGTCTCTTGGTACTTTCCATTGAGCTAAAGTGACTCTGTGTGACATTTTCGTAGCAGTTTTTATATATATAACATTTTTATGCAAGCATATATAGCTCTTCTTTAGATATCACTAAATGTTTTTTGGCTTTGGTGCCAACAACAACCATACCAGGAAATAACCTTAAGGAAATGCCTCCATCTTTAATGGTTTTAAATACATCTCTGATTCTCCTACAAGTTAAAATGTCTATGTGTCGTCTTTGGGTTTTGGAATGACAAAACAAGACATTTTCAATATTTTTTGACATTTTTGTTTTAAACTAGAAAATAATTGCTAACTGATAATAAAAACAATCATGAGTTCCTGTATTCGTCTTAACTTAGGCCCCTGTAGCCTCCGCTGTATCTCCTCTGAGACACATTCAAACGATTGGATGGACATCATTAATGATGTCGGACCTCGATGGATTTCTGGGTCATGGGTTTGAGGAAGGAGAAGGAACAACGGGCAAAAGCATAATTAGCAGAATGGAAAGAATCCATCTCTCTGACGATTATATCCTTCGTCCCGTCACAGACGTCTCGAGCGACAGCGCCTATGTGACTGACGGGCCCAGTTGTGCGGGACAAAGAGCCGTTGTGTTGCCGAGCTGTCACGTCTCTCTCCACCCAGCTCGACAACTGATTGCCGGATCAATAATTAGATGTAGGCGTTCAGTCAACTGTGGAACAACTTGGTTAAAGACCTCCCTTCAGGCTTGGGAAATAGTTTGTAATAGAATCGAGTCTTCCAGCGTTTACCCCACCCGACAATGTGAGATTTCCTGTTTGTATCTCAACAACCAAACAAAACAGGCCTGGATTGGTAATTTTTTCTTTTTCCGTCAATCGCTATACTTCTAGCCAGCTGGCTTCTTCTTACTCCCACGGTGCCAGTGGTTCAAAGCAAGGCCCCTCGCTGGCAAAGTGCGACAAGGCCAGGGCCCGGAAAGAAAGAAAGAAAGAAAGAAAGAAAGAAAGAAATGGAGCCCTTTTATGCCTTTTGGGGTTCTCATATTCTAAAATGTGTTATGTAGGTTTGTGTGCATGTAAATGGTCTACAAAGGCTAAATTCCTAAATTTGAAGCCAGAGGGAGTTTCTCACTCACACACTCCCCAGTGTCTTAAACTCCTTGATTGGATTCCTTTGTTTACTTCTGTCTCTATTTGCTAGCACTCCAACATAATGTACATGAAAGGCGAAAAGGCAGGACATCTGTAAGCATTTGACCAATCACAACAGAGCCGGCCAGCTTACCAATCAGAGAACAAAATACAAATATGAACCTGAAAATTTGAATAATAGGACTCCTGGGGCTGACATCTGACACATAATATTTTTGTTTGTAACATGAGTTGTAAAGACAGCACAGTGATACATTTTTTCTCTGAATAATTTGACAATTGTTTGCATTTTGTGAATTCAACAGATTCAGAATGTATAGTTTTGTCACTTGACGAGCAATGCAAATTTTGAATTTGACTCCGCAAGGCGGCTGTAAGATATTGTTTCAGACAAGACTTTTCATTTACTGCCCAATGTCCTCCTCGCTGCAGCTCTTGTAAAATCTCACTCAGAGCGTTCTGAGGCATCACAACCTCAGTCCCATTACCACGGTCGACTGCCTCCTCGATGAGCCCTGACTTATGTTGTAGTAGCTGTAGATTGAAATCCTCCCTCTCAGACGTGTGATGCTCCGATAGCATTTTTGCATCCTGATCTGTAGTTGCAATATGCTCTCAGACTATTTCTATATGTGTAAATATGTAAAGTGTAGTGTCCCAGGTAGCAGGAAAACATTCTTCCTGAGAAATGACATCCTGAATTTGCATGACAAGAACATTTTATCTGTGCCTATCCAGGGGAGAATATGTATTGTATTCTTTAAAGTGATGAAAATCACTTTCTTCTTTGCTCACAGGGGCTCTGCAGTTATTTAGTCTTGTATTTGCCATGAGGTTGGGGGACTTGAGAGTGACAGATTAAATGAAGGTGAAAATCTATATTAAAATGAAGCTAAAATTATCCTGAATTTTGGCCAATTGTTTGGCTAAGCTGTGCAAAAACTCCTATATTGCTAATGATGCAACAGGAATTTATGATTGATACGCCTCTGATTACCAAAATAGTTGCTTATTTATTTTTTGTTCCATCGCTGCATTGATTAATCTAATCACTTTAACCATGCAAGCTGACTGAATTGTAAAATGAATCAAATATTTTTTCTGGTCTTCTTTTCCCCATAATGACCGCCTCGCTGCACATTATCCCTTACTAATACACTTGGATAATTTTAGCTGTGGATGTTTGTTTTTTACCAAAACCGACCATCAGGTGCATTATCAATGCTGTTCCGCGGGAAAGTTCCTACCATCAACTTTAATTTAAGTTTTGAAAAAAAACATTACTTAAAAAAAAATTGCTAATTATTAGCTGCCACTAGGACCACAGGTTGGGAACCGCTGCTCTATAGTATAACCAACATAACATTGAATAAAGTCTACATATAAATTGCTCCGTCATGTAGGCCCGGGTATCGTGTTAAGATTAAACATTTTGATGTTAATGTGTAGAGTTAACAGACTCTTGCTAAAATGTTGAATAGGTTTTGATTCTATATTGATTGAGTCTGTTTTGTCCCTCCCCCCGTCAGAAATGTGGTACTGGGTGTTCCTGTGGTGTCTCTTCTCCTCGCTCTTCGTCCACGGGGCGGCGGGGCTGCTCATGTTGGTCATGCTGCAGCGCCACAAGAGAGGCCGCCTCATCACCCTGGTGCTGGTCAGCGTGGGTTTCCTGGCCTCCCTCTCCGGAGGCGTCATCACCAGTAAGTCTATTCATCTCCGTCATGCTCTTTTTTTATTTTTTGGGTTTTAGGATGACCTCAATAGAACTCAGCATCTAGTCAGACGGAAGAAGATTGGAGGTGACAGAGAGGGAACGAGAGCGGGATGTGTGTTAACTCCTGTCAAACAGAGGAATACAGGAGCTGGCAGAGGGATTTCAGATTCTTGTGTTTTCCTGTAGAGCTTCCTTTTGGCTTTATTCAACACAGGAAGCTTCAAGCACCTCTGGGATATGTTGAAAAAATATAAATCTGATTGTTTGGCACAATTAAATACCTCAATGTGGGGATCTATGTTGGCTTTTGGTGCCTTTACATGGTGTGTACACACAAGAAAAGTAATTACTTTTAAGTGAAGTAATTTAGAGAGGTTGTAACTATGTCACACATTAGTAACATATGCCAACATGATACCTGCAAGCCTGTGCCTTTTTCTGCCTATTTCCTGGTCAAAAATAACTGCTCCTTTAATGTTATAGATATAAGTGTTTTGAAAACTTTTGGGGGCAAGTTTTGGACGCATATCTCAGTACATGAGCCTGGATAATGTAACATTTATAATATTAACATGGTCCGCTTTGATGACACTTTTCATTTCAGCTTTTAGTTGGTACCAATAAAGTGTTGTGATTCAGCACAGAGCCTCACATTACAATACAGTATATGGAGTTGCATGAATACATAGGTCGGGCAAATGGGAAGAAATTATGATGATAATGATAAAAAAGAATATTTTTATTGTATTTTTCTGCTGTTGAAAAAATGACATGTGGAACAAATGGAAAGAGCAAAGCATCCAACAAACAATATAATACCACCATAGAATAATATAAAAATATTTCCCGAAAACTTAAAGGGTCAATAATGAATTCCAGTTTGAGCCAAACTTTGGCTTTTTTGGCTTTCTCTTCTCACCTACTCTTTTCTTTGTATTTGTTTATCTGAATGCACTTCACAGATTGTTTGTCTGTCTCTTACTAAATGCACTATATATATTTGTGTCAATCACTGTAACACCGTGTGATGATCCCAATGTGTGTAAATAGTCCTAAATCTATCTGAGTGTAGGGCAGGAGCTCTTCTGGGCTCAACTCAATGAATCACTCTTCATCATAGATACAAGCTGGCCCCAAAAATAGAAAGACACTTCATTATTAATGTGCAGCGATCGGGGAGAGCAGACTATTGACTGTCAGCGCACGCACGCACGCACGCACGCACGCACGCACGCACGCACGCACGCACGCACGCACGCACGCACGCACGCACGCACGCACGCACGCACGCACGCACACACACACACACACACACACACACACACACTCTCACCCTCTGTGTGTACACCAGCCTGGCTTCAAGTCAAAGCAAACGCACAAGGACAGGAAAGGTCATGTAGTGTTGGAGCAGGGCTGCGGTAATATGTCCGGAATCATGATTATTCATTGATTTTAGGGAGAAAATATATTTATTATAAAATGTATCTTGATACTTGCTTTCAAATTGTTCAAATGACTTTTTTATAACAAGTATGCACAACAAAATGGTAAGCAATCAAATCATAAAATTCATTAACTTCACCTTAACTGTGTAGGGGTGTGTGGGTGTGATTTGATCAGAATTTATTGACAGTAAGAACATCAGCAAAGAAACCCTTAAATGCCGACACAATTTAATCAAGATCAAGTCATAGCATTAGACTATTTTTTGCTCCTGTTATGTGACGAATTTCTGAGTAAAATGGATTATGTGGGTGGAGTTAAGTAACAAAAAGGCTTTATAGGTTTTTTCTAGGGCTTTATTTGCATTCATTTTGACAAATTAGCAACATTAAACGTTTTCATGATTAGCCGCTAGCTGTTACTGTTAACAATGTACCCACAATTTACAGACAAGTACAGGACCACTGGATTACTTTGATACCGGATAAAACATTTTAACAGGATAATTCTCAGACAAGATCTGTACTCAAAAGGTATTTTTCCTGCTAATTTTAAGCAGATCTGTGGATGTTTTATGAACAAACTGAATCTGAAAAAATGTCTAACATCTCTGTGTTCACTGACTTCTGTGCAAACTCCTGCATGCAAACTCTTCTTTTTCCATCTGAACTAATAGAAGAACACCACTAACTGTTACTGTTTTTATTACTGCTTTTATATGTTTTTTTTTTACGGAACTGTTTACCGTTACTTCACTACACAGCACTATATCATTGTTCCTGAATTTAATAACAAAGATTATTCATTTCTATTGCTCTAATGGCAGTTTTATTCCTCCATAGTGTTTGTGAATCTACCCATCCGTTTTAACACCGGTGAATGTGTTTGTTTATCCACCCACAGGCGCAGCGGTGGCGGGGGTGTACCGCGTGGCAGGGAAGGACATGGCACCGCTGGAGGCTCTGGTGTTCGGCGTGGGCCAGACCGCCCTCTCCGTCATCATCTCCTTCTCACGCATCCTTGCCACTCTGTGAAGCAAAAACCCCTGGACAAGATGAAGCACAGACTCTGAGATGAGAGCGAATTAATCGAGCCAGTCGGAGACTTTATGGTGGCTGAGCGTGGGGAAGGAGAGGAGGCAGAAATGCTCTGGACATTTGGGGCTGGAAGCAGGAAAAGCCGCCCCCCAGTGCCCCTGCTCCTTAACTGCCACAGCCACACTGCTCTTCAGAGGGTGGGTGTCTTCCTGTCAGAGAGCAGCACCAGGCGAAGACGGCGCCATCCTCAGCTTCTGGACTTGAAAGCCATGTTTCGGGTGTTTCCAGAGTTACATCCCTTGTTGTGCCAAAAGCCTTCTCTGGGACATCCAGATGCCTTTTATGGCCACTGACTCATAAAGGCTTTCTGTTGCAAATGAAGGGGGGAAAAAAACATTTTTTAACAAAACTGCAATGTCAAGACCTGTTAAGATGATCTGATGATCCTTCGGTGATCAGCATGAGAACAAGAGTCAAGCAACGACACCATATTTCTTCAGTATTGAACATCAGCCTCACCTCTTGGTCTTCACAACGTTCAGAATATCAATGATCATTCCTTTCCCTCAAATGGTTTTAAAGCTGAATCATTCAATATAGAGCGAGCTGCAGCTTTGAATTTTGCACTTTGTAAATGTTTGAGACACTCTTTGCCTGAGAACGTGTGAAATCACTACACATGGAGAAGAAAACCAGCATAGGCGCTAGATTTGGTTTGAAATTTTAATTCATTTTGTGCAAACAATAACTCTGATTAGAGGAACATTGCGACACATTGGGAAATACATGTATTCACTTCGTTTCTGAGAGTTAGATGGTTAGCATGGAGCTACAGAGAGCAGGTGGTTAGCTTAGCATAGCATAAAGACTGTAAAACTGGGAAATGGCTTTTAACTACTAGCAAATCGAAAGCTCAAATACCAACAACTTATATCTTTTGGTTGTTTAGTCGAAAAACAAAAATCTACTGATTGAAAGGGGTTAGGGTTAGTTGTTACTGAATATTGGCTAAACACAACAAGTGAGTGAATGAGTGAAAAGCTAGCTAAGAAATATTCCGCCATATTACCCCTTGTAAAGATACAACGTATTGTTTTTTACTCTTTAACCAAAAGAGATATAGAACATTTTAAAAGATGCATTTTGAGAGACGGTTGGCAGATTTAGTTTTAATATAGTAAGGCTAGCCGTTTCCCTCCAGTTTCGAGTCTTTGTGCTAAGCTAAGTTTAGCTAACGTTCTACTGCTTCCAGCTCGATATTTAGTATATAGACATAAAAGTAGTGTCACATCTCACATCTTACTTTCAGTAAGAAATAAAATAGTTGTTGAAATGTTCCTTTTAAAGCATACAGAAAGGCCTGGACTAGCCCTCAGAAGTGTTTGCAGGTTTATACAGGTCTCATTGACGTAAGATCAGGTTGATCTTATTCAGGCTTTAAGATCTGTCGGTATTAAAAAGGGTTGTTTTGCTGCTCGAAATTCACATTTTCAGTCAAAATTCTCTCTCAGTGAAAGATTTCCTGTAATAACGTTGGAATGGAGCCGTAGTATTACTAACATTATCTGCAGTGCTACAGCATAAATTCCCCCGTGGAGACCCTTCCCTGTCAGGAGAAGGTCAGACGGATTCTGCTGCTCAGACGGCCATTCTTCTATGGCTTCCTCTTTTCTTTGTTTTCTTTATTAACCCATGTTCCTTAAGTTTAACTTTGTATATTGCACTGAAAATAACTGCCTTGTTTTAGCACAGTGTGTGATGATGCGACTCTAGTGTGACCCAATTCGGTAATCACAGTAATTATACACAGATATCAGTGATGATAGACACTGATAGTCTTGTTTTGGGAAAGCAAAGAATGTGCTTGAAGCTACTGTACTTACTTAAACTGGATTATCCTGATGATGCATTGGTCTGAGTTTTCTCACTGAAAATAGATACACTGATTTATTTAAGTTTACAGCTCATAACTTGGCCTATTAGCACTTCCAAAGTAAAACAGTTTATCTAGTTCGGGAGCAGGGTGGGAGGAGAAAAGGTTGTAATGCCAAAGTGTCGCTCACATTCTAGCTTAATTTATTATCTTTGTGTCCTTTCATTGATTTTATAGCCAAATATTACTTTTATTCAGTTTTAGAAACATTTGCACATTGGCTCGTCCCCCAGACAAACCACAATTTAAATATATTGGACAGAAATGCGTTGTTAACTGTGTGTGCTGTGTAGCTCTAAAGGTAAATGCTGTGTATTTATGTGTTATGTAATTGACACAGCTCACCTTCAGTACCAGTTTAGCACACACGAGGGCGCTATTGCACAGAAAGGAAGTGGCAGCCTGAATGCCTGAAAGATGATTGTGGATTTAAAAAGATGATGAAAGTGCTACAGAGTGTTTTGATACAAACATTGGACAAAAAGTCCTAATCTTGCCCCAGGAATTAAAATGTTAGTTTAAGAGGACCCATGTGAACCCCCCACCCCTTTGTGTCCACTGAACGCTCTGCACATTACCCATGCTACCTGCTTGAATGTTTTTAGCTCAATTTCAGGGACCAAATCTGAGTTGCTGCTGGTGACTCACCTGCTTTCACAGCAATGAAATCTCTGCGAAGCTGTTTTTGGGGCAGTTTCTGCATGATTGCGTGTACGTGTGGTTCAGAGAAGAAATGTGAGTGTTGTTGTATTTGGTGTTGGACCGTGTGGTTGTGCATGTGAGTAGTGTAACAAAATGTTCTTTCTTTTCATTAGAGGGGTTTTTACGGAACCCCCGAGAGGCCAACATTTTTGGTGATCCATTTTCTAAGTCTGATCTAAACTGTTCAGTGTATATTATTTAAGAACAGGTGGAAAAAGAGTTTAAATGTTCATAGGTATTTTTGTAAAAAGTGTTATTCGGAGACATAGATAAACCTACATTTACAAAGACACATGTGGAACATGACACATTGTTGAACTTTTTTTTCATCTGAAAATGTGGAGGGAAAAACTGTTATGCAGGTGTATTATTATTTATTTATTAGGACTTTTGGCCACCATATACCTGTTCTGAATGAGGACCAAAAGCATTCATGTTTTTCTAAATTAGTTCCTTTAATATATTGTGTTAGAAATAACATTCTGATTACTAATCGGCCACTTTTAGTCTATGTTGTAAGTGGGGGAGTGGTGCTGTATGACAACAAAACTTTTTTTTTACCCCACCTGTGTCACAGATGACTTAATCTTTGCTTGAGCCATCTTGCCATCAGGACAGAAGACAATTGACATCAAAGCTAAGAAAATGAATCACCATCAATTTGTGTTGTGTTTCGGCCTCTCAGGGCCTCCATAGCTTGTTCACATTGTTCTGAGCACCCCTAAAGTGTCCGGAAGGGTTAGGATCTTATTGTGAGTGACGCTGTGTTAGGAAGATCAGCTCATCTTACAAAATGTGTTGGAAAACATTTTATTTGATGACTTTTTCTGCCAATGAAACTGCAAGAATTGATGTACTGAAGTTGTTAAATGAGTGCACTTACTGTACAACCTGAGCTGTATATAGCCATAGTGTACAAAGTACTCTGATATGAACAAAATAACCACTGGATATTATTTAGGTTCACACCCAGCACCGTGAACACTGATGAGTACTGTGTTTTTCCGCTCCAGGTTATGTGATTCAGCCACCATTAAAGTGGCTGTGTGACTAACTGTGTACTGCAATATCCAAGGAGATACCCAGCACCTAAAACCCCCTCTAGACTTTTAAAAATGCCATCGCACTGCAGCGAGACGCCCACCTCAATAATCCTGTCTCTTTCATAGGCTTATAACTAAAATGCCACATATTCCCCCCCCCCCCCCCCAGACGCTTACTGTGGACCCGCTGTGATGCATGTGCTCAGATAACGTATGAATGGGATTATACGGACAATCCAACAAGAGACAATGTTGTACAAAAACCCAAGTGGCACTTGTAGATAATGTACAATATGTTCCTTTTTTAATTTTGTACCAGCACAAACCGCTGATATTTATAACTATTGCCTATTTATGTACAAATTGTTCCTTCTGTAAATACTCAACAGTCAGTTGGAGTAAAAATCTTTTGCAGTATATTCACTTGGGAGTTTTTATTTCTTTATCATCATCCTGTGTCCTTTATTATTCCTCCCCCTCCAGTTTCTGACTGCTTATTCACTTTCTCTATACAGGTTTTCCCCTTCCTCTCTTTTTTCCAATCATTACTCGGAGGTGAGAGAACATGGAAATACTTAATTAGCTAAGCACTGAAAATGTTCTGCTGATTTATTTAAACTCAGCAAAAGTTGTAAATGTCAAGGCCAGCGTTTTTAAATAAAGTCCACACCCAGCAGAGTAATTGAGTTCTTTCAGCAGCTTTATTATGTATGAAGAACAGAAAATCTGCTGCGTGGTGTGACTTCAATCAGCCATGATGGCGACCTCAATCAGTCTTAGAAT
This sequence comes from Eleginops maclovinus, assembly GCF_036324505.1. NCBI lineage: Eukaryota > Metazoa > Chordata > Actinopteri > Perciformes > Eleginopidae > Eleginops > Eleginops maclovinus. The sequence continues at coordinate 8,618,822 of NC_086361.1, read as the reverse complement.
TAGGAATTCTGCATATTTTCCGTTTGTTAGAGATCATTTTTAGAGATGACAGGTGTTGATATGGGGGTGATTTGTCTACCCTTAGAGCTGATAACATGATTAACATAATTTAACATTGTGTTTATTATTACATACTCAAAGTTACACTGAATATGCTGCAGCTGCATGCTGCTGATAATTCTACTAAATTATTACCCATTATTTACCACAATGGATTTTTTTGGCTTTTAATTGTTATCCATTACTTTGACTGTGTTATCGTGAAAATTACGACTGGGAGATTTTATTCTTTGCTTTAAAAGTTCAACCTCGGCTTTAATAATAAGACATAAATCGAGAGCCAAAATACACTGACATTCATAAGGACAAAAAACCCTTTTTGATCCCACATCCATTACAGCATGCATTAATATATTATATCAGGCTTCCCTTCTAGTGCCATCGCCTTACATTTAAGATTTGACTGTTTTTTACCAGATAAAGCAATTTCCTCAAGTCTGCCATATGGGGCATGTTAATACTTAAAAGCCAAAAAAAAAAAATCAAGTATATATTTATGGGATTTTAAGACATGAATATTTTATGGTTTAGGGCATCCACTTTTGTATTTTAAAGGGATGCGTAAAGTAATAAAAAAAGAAACACAACTTATAAGAACCTTGACTTTCAAAAGACTTCATTTCCACATCAGAAAATATCCATTTGGCATTACTCATCCAAATGATTTAATTCTAAACGCATCAGAATTGGCTGCTTGTGTGTGAATTGAAACAATCACACTCATTAGTGTTTCTCACTTTTATGTTTGCACCCTTTGTGAATGCAATCAGAGGCAGCATCAAGCTGGCACACAGAGCCCAGTTAGTGAATGCATTATTATTCACTGCCTCTCTGTTTCTATTGTCCTCGGGGTCAGAAGCAGCGTCGTCTCCATCCGTGGCTCGTGTCCTGGTGGCACCGGGGCCGATGGGGATCATCATCAGCCACATCAGAGAGAAGCAAACATTGTTCTTTGTTGTGAGGAAGTTGGCTGGCTTTTATTGGTATTGGTAGTATCATTCCCAAAAAAGCTTCAGTACGTCGTTCGTCATGTTTGTAAGGACAGGGGCAGGACCTCATAAAACGTTTTCAATGTAAGACCACACAAAACGTTTTTTTCGGATATTATTCTCATATCTGATTTGACATTTCACTGATATTCCAGGTTTCAAGGTTTTATTGGTCATATGCACAGCAGATACAACGTATATGTTGGCAATGAAAATCTTATGTCGCGTGCTCCTCCAACAACTCCACATACATGGTGCAAATAAGATAAATAAAATAGTGCAAAAAGAGAGAAGAATATTTACAATATCAACAATAAAGATTTGAGGATGTGAAATATATACATATGTGGAATACATTGAAAGTATTTAAACACTTTACACTGTGGAATGAGGAGGTATGGACAGATGCATATATTATGTATAGCAGATGTATATGGCAGATATGTATAATATATAGATATGTGTACTATAAACAGATATGTATGGCAGATGTGTATAATATATATATATATATATATATATATATATATATATATGTATGTGTGTGTGTACTATAAACAGATGTGAGTAGACATTCACACAGCTCAGGAGTTCAGCAGTCTTATAGCCTGTGGTATAAAACTGTCTCTGAGTCAGGTAGTCTTGGTCCGGATGCTGCGGTACCGTCTGTCAGACGGCAGCAGACAGAACAGACTGTTGCTGGGGTGATGGGGGTCCTTTAATATCCTACCGGCCTCCATGGATGGCAGCTCCGTCCTGGTGATGTGCTGAGCAGTTTTCACCACCCTCTGTAGAGTCTTACGGTTGAGGGCGGTGCAACTGCCATACCAGGCGGTGATGCAGCCAGTCAGGATACTCTCGATGGTGCACCTGTAGAAGTTGCAGAGTATCCTGGAGTCCATGTTGAACTTCCGCAGCCTGCGGAGGAAGAAGAGCCGCTGTCGAGCCGTCTTGGATATGACCCTGGTGTGATGTGTCCATGTCAGGTCCTCACTGATGTTTACCCCGAGGAACCTGAAGCTGCTGACTCTCTCCACAGGAGTCCCGTCGATGGTGATGGGTGTGTGTGCCTCTCACTGCCTCTTCCTGTAGTCCACAATCAGCTCCTTTGTTTTGCTGACGTTGAGATGGAGGTTGTTTTCCTGGCACCAAGATGTCAGGGCTCTGACCTCCTCTCTGTACGCCGTCTCGTCGCCGTCTGTGATCAGGCCGATGACGGTCGTGTCGTCAGCAAACTTGATGATGGTGTTGGAGCTGTGTGTGGCCACGCAGTCGTGCGTGAACAGGGATGTGTTTTCCTCCCTGGCTTATTTTCCAAGGCCTTTCAAAACCAACACTAACAAATCTCAATAGAACCAGTTGTCTAGTCGGATGTCTTTAGAAGAAGAAGAAGAAGACATACTTTTATTAATCCCTTACAGGGAAATTGCTTTACAGTGCTGAGCAGAGGAAGGCTCTGAATAACTGTGAAATAATTGATTTACCATGCTTGTGGATTTGAAAGGATACAAGTCTTAGATTTTTATCACCTTTTTTTTTTTTGTTAGTGTTATTCTTTAATGTTGAAGAGCTGGGGATTGTGCTCCTGGTTTTCTCTCAGCAGCGGCTATTGGGACGGTAGCACTATAACAAAATGAGACAGAGAATGAAGAGCAGAGCTGATTCATAATAGGCCATGGGTTGTGGCTTTGGTATTTATGGCTGTTTGATGAGTGTTTCGTAAACTTTGGAAAATGTACTTTAGACGAGACAATATTGTTTATTCTCTTAACCAACTTTAAAGAGGGCTGGCAGTTTATTTTCAAATGTCATTGGTGAAAAAATGCTCTGCAGCTCTGTCAGGGACTGTTGTTAAATGTATGTGTTATATCGGTTAAAATGCCGAAATCGCCTTTATCTGAAAGCCTACTGATGTCATACTCCTTGAAACAAACACCCACAAATGTGCTGGCTTGACTGACGACATTGATATACTGTATCAGAAACTGAACATATCGCTACCATTCAAACTGCATTTGAAACATCTGTCTCCCTTTGTTCTTTTGCAATTTCTTCTGCAAAGCCCTTAGCATTGATTACAATGTGGTCTCTGGGAACAAATGAATAACCCTGATTATTTCAGGAAAACTTCAATTCTATATAATCCATCAGCAAAGTAATCAAATATTTCTTCATTCATAAATATCCCTTGTTATTCTGGAAAAGAAAATGTGCATGCCTTCCTTATTTAAAACCAATAACTGATCTTGTGCCCCAAATATTTGTCCCTACCATCAGCACAATTTTCATCTAATCAACCTCTCTGCACCCTACAAACCAAAAACAATATACAGTATGTCTATGCACCGCCATTCTCCATCAGTCCACTAAATGCCCTCATAGTCTCCAGCCTGTCTCAGTCACCTGACTCTCCCATTCCCCAGCTCACCTGTTTCCACTTCCCTAATTAGCTCTGCAATATATAACCAGCCATTTTCTTTCTCTCATTACCATACTTAATGCCTCGATTTCAAGCCATCTGAAGCCCAGCGCCTTCCTTCCTGGGAGATAATCTGCCAAATCTTCAATCCCTACCCTGCCTCGCACGCAGCTGCATGACTCTTTGAGAAACAGACACATGTAAGTAGTACCACAATGCAATGCTTTGGCAGGGATTCTAAAGTCTTGAAAATATTACTTAATGTTATGAGTTTACCAATTTCAGTCCCAGACACACATTCATTCATAGGAGTGGTATCACAGGAAAGGCCAGTTTTAGCTACATTCAGTGTTAAGCTAGCTAAGTTTGACAATTTTTTCAAAATGTACAAGAAACATGCATATCTGAACAGGATGTAACAGGGTAACATATATTATGGTAATCTTAACACCATACTATGCTGTGTCAGTCCCACAACGATTTTGGTGCTCAGCAAACTCCTTGTCTGATTAATACTTGAATGGCTAATTTTTTTTAAATTTACGTTTCATCAAACAGAAAGACATTACACCAGATTCTGAAAACATTGTAGAAGAGTTCCGCGCCATCTTAAAGCACACAGGTCCATTGGTCAACCTAGCACTAACACCACGCACCTAATGCTTAATGTTGATGGAGAAAGATTAGATTTGCTTTCATTTTTTATTATTTGAAAAATGAATTGTATGTTAACCCTGTTAAACTAAATGTTAATCGTAGCAGAGTATTTTCCATTCACTATGAAGTAATTTTTTTTATCACAAGGGTGGTCTTTGATGCTTGATTTTAAGGTCACAGGTGTCAAACTCGATTGTGACATTGTCTTTCCAATTGCAGGACAGACATGGAAAAAGTGACCTGAAAAGCTTTGATGCTCTGGACATTATATTGTTTCCAGCGATGGTTTACAGTAATATCGATACCGTCCCTATACATACATCCAGACATTAATTCCTGCTGTAAAGAGCCCCAATATTTTACTCCGCTGAGCCTCTAGCTTTTCTTGTTTTGTTAAGTTTAGCGCGAGTGCAGACAAGGGGATTGCATGCTTGCTTTGAAAATAACACCCAGACACAACGCTCTCAACAATGGCTGGAACTTGGCCAAAGCTTATGACCCGGTAGATCGTTCACATTATTGCCTTGCCTTCGGTTCTGCTCACTCAAGTTTTAATAATGTGCAGTACAGAAAGCAAAGACAAGAAATGGCGCCCCTCGTCTGGATAAAGCTGTGCTCTGTCTGGGTTTTCTTTGTCTCCTGTAATATCCTAAACATGGAACATATTCTACAGTGTGTACACAATGACATCTATCCAAGTAAGGATTGTGTGTGTTTACGGTTGAAAGGATGCCAGTAATGTATTTTATTCTCTAATAGTTTTCCAGTCATGTAGGTTTGTGTGGTCAAATAGACCACTCACAGATCAAACAGCTGGTGGATGAAAACGTTTTGTTTGTCTGGTTGTCTTTCTGGTGTGGAACTATTTTCTCAATCAAAAGTGGCTGTAAGCGAGCGACAGTGTAAAACTGTCGACAAACCCCCCGGATTAGTGGATTTTGTGGTACCAGTCAGGAAGGAGAATCCAGGAAACCTTGAAAATCCCAAGTATAGGCCCTGAACAACTTTTAAAAATTAGGGCAGGACCATAACATTCTCAAATGATTTAGTGCACATCTGATATTTGGGCTTTTATTAATCTGTAATTAATTAAACAAATTTGCAAATATTAAACTTGCTAAACTGATAAATAAATTGTTAATTAGAGCTTTAGAAACGTTTATATTTTCAGGTAAGGAAATAGAAAATAAGGTTTCTCTATTTACATCAGGACTGTATAATTTGTGTGTGATGCCAATTTTTACATCTAAGCTAATGGCACAAGATCAAAACATACAGTGTTTTGGACATCAACCTTCATCTATTTGACTGTTTGTTCTACTTTAGTGTTTAGCGTGGCTTTAGTTCTCTCAAACAAGACCATGACCTCAGTATTAAAATAACTCTATAGATCAGTAATGATGAGTTAACCAGCTGTGGGATCTCACAGTACTGTAAAGCAGATTTGAACAACAAATGGAGTTGGACAGCTGCAGTATTTCAAAGCTGCATACTAATTGTTGTTCTCCCTGAAAGCCACAAGAGAGCAGCATCACATCCCTCACTCTGTGGCTGCCGGCTGTCCAGATATCATCACCCACTGGGATCCCCACAGTGATTCGTCCTCCGAGCCGCTGGGACTGACGACTGAGTCACAGAGCCCATCGCTCATTTAGCCACTCCATATCCGATCCACGCAGTGATGATCCCTTGTAAATCGAGGCATTAGCTTTATATTCACCTGTGGCACAGCGGGACTGATGGCCTGCTCTGAAGCCTCTCACAGAGCTGTGGCACGAACTGGACGAATGACAGGAAGATTAAACAGGGAGAATGTACTGTAGTTGATGTAGTGATTTTACTGTTTTAATTGTATTATTTATCAAAGTAAGTGAGGTACCAACGACCAAATGGAGCCATGGGAAGTATTAAAAAGTAGTAAGTGACATCCAGGTAAAGTGGATGTTACAGTTGACTGACAGGTAATTATCCCTTTATCCGTCCATCTATCATCTACAGATTTACTCTTTTCTCCTGCCCAGGGTCCTGGGGGGGCTGGAGTCCATCAATGTTCATGTTGGGTGAGAGGCAAGGTCCACCCTGACAGATTACCAGTCAATCACAGGGCTGATGCAGACAGAAACTTGCATTCACACCTATGTGCAAATGTAGGGTCACCAAATGTCAGAGGTGGCAAGATTATGTATTGTAGGAGAACGTAAAGGAAACTCACACTGCAATGATAGGATATACAAGCTCCACACACAGGGTAACAGCCACTTAATGGTGTACATTAATTGCCACTCATTGTAAATGATAGGCTTGAATGTTTCACATATGCCCATCATTTACAGCGGTGGAATGTAGTCAAGTACTACTTCAGTACAGTTTTTAGGTTAATGTACTATACTTGAACATTTCCATTTGATGCCACTTTCTATCTGGATTGTGCATCAGTTCAATGATCAAATGGCATCCATGCATAATGATAACATCAATACATATCATCATATTGAACATAAAGATTTATTTAGAAAATTCGATGCCATTTTAGCTGCTTTTTGGAGCTTTGATTTTAAGGGTAAATGATTGTGGTAAAAGAGCATTTGATTGCAGGATCCTGAATTGAATGGACTTAAATTTTATTCCTGGCAGGCTTTGTTATTAAACATTTTATTTGAAATATAAAAACATAATGGCAGCCAAAACTATTTGCTTCAAAAGATCAATAAAAAAATAAGTAGAAAAACAAACGGATGAAAACAATGTACAGTAAAATATTGTCAAAGACGCACCCTTTAATAATACGTCAAGGCAGCATAGATTCGCTTAAAGAACACATTTAAGGATATTTACTTGCTATTGGTCTTGTGGCAAGCATTGTGATATCAGCAAACATCTTTGTCCAAACTTCTGATACAATACAGTTTTGTGATCTATGGAGAAGCAAGGGTATTGACAGTAGCAGGGTGTAGTGGATGGGTTGGGGCATGAAGGTGGTTTATACAGTAGGTACATTTCAGTATTATGAGACAGGTTGATAAAACATAAACCAGTGCATGAAATGGATACCTTTAACAATCAACCACAACACACTTTCAAAAATGGTGGGAGGAGTTGGCCATTTATCACAGAAAATCTTTATTATAACAAGTTTTGACAGATCCTTTCACTTCTGATGTTGGCGACCCTGTTAACTCTCATACAGCGCCACGATCAGACCTCACATGTTGAAGTGTTACCTGCATTGTTGACGTATTAGCTTTTCTCCTGGAAACATACACCAATAAAATATATATTTCAGGAGTATCATTCAGGGGCAACTGAATGTGAGGTATAACATGTAAGCTTGTATTCTCTTTGTGGGGACTTGAACCAGTTGCTCTTGCAACTCTTCTTTTACAAACATGTTCACAGCTGCAAACACGTCATCCATCTTTTGAGTAAAATGTTTCTTTTCCATCTGATGGGATTTTAATTTCACTCTCCTTTCAGATGGACATAAGCGATTTGACGTTGTGATAAGAGCAGCTTATCAAATGCGATGTGTCTGTTTGAGGGTGACACGTTTTTACACACCGCCAAGATAAAACGCAGCATGTCTCAGCTCAGATAGCATCAGGTTGCACAGCGAGCATGTCGGATGGTTTTCAGACACAAGACGAAAGGATTTCCTCTCATCCTTTCCACCGCTCTGTTATGTAATGTGTTGGGCTAGATTAAAGTGTCTGTTGGTTTCTTGATCCAAATGAGTCTTGCTATAAACAAGCTCCATCCTCATCAATAATGGATTGCCATTGTAAAAACCTTTGTCATCCCTGCTCTTCAGGACCGCCTCGCCTAACTCCACATCCGAACAGAACACTTATATAAGACCAGGGGCGGGTTCAGGAACTTGTGAATCACGGGGCGGCAGACAAGATGGGCACGGTTAGTATAGAAGTAAAAAAATATGTGACGATGTACATCATTAATGGGAACATTATAAATTTAGCATAACATATCAATAAATAGCTGCCATTACAAGAAATCTACATAGGAGACATGCTGTACATCTTTGTAGTTGGGTTGTGTTTCTATGGAGTTGTTTTAGTGGTATTTTTGTCTTTGTTTTTTGTGTATTTTTAGCTTTTATTTTATCCGTTTGTGACCATGACCCTTCACTTTGTGGTAATTTTGCATCTCTTTCTTGTCATTATGCATCTGTTTTCTGCCGTTTTGTAAGTCATTGGGAGTTCAGTATTCCATCTGTGATACTAACAAGCCAACTCCCTACTACTGTTTGACTCTAGTAAGGGGGGGCCACCATCAGATTGGGGGCCCATCCCACCCCCTTGCCACTCCTCTCTTTGGCACACCTCTGTTTAGCACCCAGCTGAGAATTAAAATGCCAACTGGGAGGATGGCATTCCTAAGGATGGAGGGGACAATGGTGAAACCCATCAGCCCCCCTCCAGACCAACCTGCCAGACCCCAGCTTTCCTGCCGGAACGGTCCTGACATTATGATTGAGGGCACAGGGTCTGTGGCGGTCACAGGCCAATGCTGATATGGTGCTGCTGATTTTAACTTTGTTTGCAATCCTGTGACTTGTACCGAGTGAAAAGAAGGGATAGGAACACTTTTATAAAGATGTTTTCACTTAGGGAAACTGGTCGGGACGCTGACCTTTCCACTTTTGGTTTGTAGGTAAATACTGATTACCACATTTGTACTGAGCAGAATGGGTTAGTGATGTGCTGGTAGGTGTTAACTGCACAAGTGTTGGATGAGCTTGCACGATTTCTGTTCTATGTAGTTATACCCTTAATGAATACAATTATCTTGGGTATAGAAATAATTTCACTAAATCTAAAATGTTTAGGAGCGACTTTAATTTGAAATTTTGAAGGTATTATGGGTCTGACCTTTTTATCAGATGTTCACTGCATGATTATCGGACCAAAACAATAACAATATTATAGCAACATCTATTATACATTTACAAAAAAGCCATCAGTAAAAGTTCAACTTTGATTTAAGATAATATCATTACAAATTAGTTACACTTATTTGTGTGCTGTAAGTGGTTTGGAGTGGAAGATAATGCAATAATGTAAACAATGGAAATGATTTAATAGATCCTGGGTTACTTTGAACATATCTCTATCTCAAGTCAGAGAAAATTATCCCGGTTTTCTTCTAAATTGCATCATTGGAAATGAAGAATCCAGTGGTTTTGGTGGCAGGAGTTTTTTTTTTTTTTTTATCTGTATAGTGCAAGTCAATTTACTGTGAACATACTTGCCTTAACCCAAAGAACATTCAACAATGTAAGTAAATATGTACTGTAACCTCACCCTGTGCCTGTCTTGGCCTTGTGTTGACAATGGATGATGCTCAGCTTTTTAAGATCACCTTGGGCTAAAAGCTAGCCATTTGCTTTGGGTTGAACTACTACAAACTGTATCAACTACTGAAATTATTTTGAGTCAGAAAATAACCAGCAACTTAAAATCCCTTTCAAAAATACAAAAACTTGCTTTACATTCCTGGGCCTGCTTTATTTCCAAACATTTTTTGTGATGTTTTTTTATACCGTAACACCTTTGATTTAAGAAAACATGACTTGGGAGATTGAATTATTAATCAATATTGTTATGTTTCCTGATAGGAACAAAGTCTGTAGAGGAAATCATGTGTATTGATCACTATTACACCCTACAGAATGTTTAAAAAGGATAAAACAACCCTACAGGAGGCTGATTATTATATTTATTTTCAATATCATTCTGGGAAAAATGTCCTTGGTTTGGAACGAAGAAGATCTAATCAACATTGTACAGTTGGGAAATGTCTAAACTAATACTCTTTCTCTTCTTTTTTTTCTTAGAAATGGGTGAGTGGGTGGGCATATTGTGGGGTAAAAATAAAGAGCAAAGAGAATGAGTCACCGATCCCTCAATCCCAGTCTGGATATAAATACATCCACATAGACACACGTATACTCATACGCTTCTCCACGCGTGGCTGACATTACATAAGCTGGAGCGTGGGAGGCGTGATGCGAGGCATGTATAATTCATCAAAGTGGGACTCAACTGAGGGTATAGCTCTTATACCAAAGTGAGGCCCTGAAAACATCACCAATGTTTTATTTGGTTGAATTTGATGCACGATTCTGCGTGAACAAACCCGAGAAGCAGACTTGAGTGTTAAATCAGTCAGTTGATGCGGCGAGTGCGAAGTGACAGACGGCCCAGAGGCTGCTGCACAGAGCAGTTATCAAATATGACAGAAAGTGAAAAGGAATATCAGATTGTCACAGTGGTGGAGCAGAAGTGGAGACATGAGGATGTATTAAAAAATCTCTCAGGACTTACGGGAGGATAGCATCGCATAGTCGATTGAAGTTGAATTCATTTTAAACCTGCAATAACAGTTGTTTTTTTGTACTCTAGTAGCGCTTATGCAATTCAGAAAGGATTTCAAATCTTTCAGAACATTTTAAGCCTATCTCATATGCTTATGTTCTCTTAGGGGTTGTAATATGTTGACTTCTAAATTTAAAGATATCCCCAAATCCTTGACAACCTATCATCATTAAAGGAAACTTACCTATGATAATAATTCTTTAGGTGCAGAACACTATCTAAGTGTGGGAAGTGCTCGTTTAATTTGTTTTTGTTTCGTAAAAAAAAGGCAGTTAATTAATCAAATTAATTACAGTTGACCCCTTAACAGACTTCATCTTTTACATTATCCATGTTGTACTACATGCTGCATCAAAAAAATGAACGTGGCTTGCAGTAGCATCAAGAGCGCAGTGAAGATTAGAGAGGGCAGCCCTTGGGAAAGCCTGCGTTTGATTTTGATTACAGCTAATATACTTAAACTACTTCAAATCCCATGTTTCCGCTCCACAGTGATAAGATTTGAGTGATATTCCCAGAGAAGATTGTGAAGAAATGGGAGGATGTGTTTCTTCATTCAGGAAAGCCTGAAAAAGATATTTGATGAACAAACTGCCCACAATTTAAGATAAAATACATGTTTTGTAAACCTTTGCAGTTTGGTGAGAAGGCAATATAGTTTGATATCTACAGTGTTATGGGTGTTCCTAAAATATTCTGTGACCCTGGCCATAAAAGGTACCTTCACACAATCGGGTATCTTTTGGGAAACTTTGTTTTATATACACGGTATAATGGTTTCATTTCCTCTTCGTTGATGTCAGATGGCAGTATGGTTGAAGAAAAAAAACAAAGCAAACCATAAATGAAAAACATACTAAATATGTTAAAGATAAACAAGAGAACTACAGCAACATACTGTGCTAGCATCACTTGAATATTTTTTCATTTCATAATTCAGTGTGACTTGTATGAGGAACTTCCTCTACATTTGAGGAAATATGCTAACTTGCTTTATTATATTTCCAAATATGTGGATCTACAACTTTTTTAGTGTAGTGTAGACTGGTTCTAAACAAACCATCCTATTTGGAAATAAAACAAATGCATGTGATAAGAATTAGTATCAAATTATAAACATCTCAATTGGCCAGGTTTTATCTTTGACATTCAACTTACTGTAGTTCTTTATCCACCAAATAAAGATTGGACTTGTTTATATACTGAAAATATATTTTGCCCAATTTGACATCTTTCTTTTGCAGTGTTATTGTTTCCAGATCTCAGCCATTGTTTGGTGATAACAATTTCAAACCTTCTTAATAAGACTGATACCAAAGCCTACAAAACTACATAATTATTCGTCATCATATAATTGTAATTCGAAAGGCAATCCGAAAGCGCAGGCTGACACCAAGGCTGTCACCAAGGCTGTCACCAAGGCTGTCACCAAGGCTGTCAATTACAAGGAGTAAAATTACATGTATCTGAGGCGTGATTGGGATCTGCTCAAATGCAATGGGTTCCTTGACCCTTACTACGCCCACTAATTTTCCCAAAAGTCACACTATAATCCTGCTGACTTACAGACAAACAAACCACCAAAAAGACAAACAGACCTTAAACATGACTTTGCCAGGGTAACCATAATTTAACTATAAGACAAACCAAACGATCAATGTGGATCTGAGGTGAAAACCATCACACAAGAAAAGATAACAAATAATTGACCTTCAAGCACTCAGAGAACAATTAATAGATCAATACATTGGATACTGGAGGATCCCCCAACACGCTAACCTATGGGTCTCTTTGCTCTCTGCTCCAGGCGTTGGACCACTTTGACGCTCCCCAGGGCCCACGCTCACAGGGACAGTGGAGGGTTATAAAGTGCTGTGTGTAGCCCATAAATCAGCTGATGTATAAAGTATCAGGGGAGCTGCCTCCGGTTTCTCCTCCCCTCTTCGGCTAATGCAGCATTTTTCCAAGCAAACTCAGTCAGTTTCTTTGTTTCCTGCCCTCTTTTCTTTTCCAGTGAAGGATCTAAAAGTAGCAACAATACAGCTGACATGATTCTTTCCGCTCTGCTTTTTTTCTCCTCTTTTTCTCAAAATGTTTTCCAGGCATTCAGAGTACAAACCATGAACATCAAAATTTCATAGGTGAAATAAATATGTTGTCAAAAATGTTACATAATGAATGAACTCAGAAGCATACACAAACTCATTGTAAGGATAACTTTGAGTTGCTGTGTATCATACTCGAGACATAAAGTAGGATAAACATTTGTTTATTTTCATGCAATCTTTTTAAAAAAGAAGTAGAACACATGGCAGTTTTTAAAAAGCCTTTCCAGTTTTACTTCAGTTTTCCCAGAAGAATCCCCACTCTTTTTTTACGGCTCATACTGAAGATCCTGGTTGTTTTTGTTCATAATAAATAAATCCACAAAGTGAACCATCATAAACAAATTTATGCGGAGTTTTGCTCATTACTAGAACACAATGTGTTGAACCACATAAGGTAGTTCTTGTTTAAAGATGAATTATCTGTGAATATTTTAACTTACAAACTGTTGGGCATAAATTGTGTAGCTAATGGGAGCAACTGACCAAGCCTTAGTATTAGCTTGCTAGCATATGACTTATTTAGGAAGAATTACAGAGGACTGGTGTCTTCACAGCCCACCCGACATTTGATTAAGCTACTTGTCGCTGAAAAGATTTAAAAAGATTTAAAAATATTTCACGATAAATAACATACAACTCAAATGAAAAACATTGTGCTAATAATCTCAGACTACCTAGCATTGGACTGTAGTTAGCATACTTTCCTTCTCTTTATCATTCGGTCTCCTAAAGAGGAAATTATTTACAGTTTCTGCCAGCTGTCACATTTGCCAACTGAAACCAACTGAAAAGCTATGGATAAAGCAACTTGAACTTAATATTAAACTTCTGATTTTAGCCCAATGGACCCATTGTAGATTTAGCTAGTTATGTTCGAGCACGAAATCTGTGACTCTTATGACCCGATTTTAATATTTTTAACCATGCCTTGGAAATCTTCTTGGGGTTCGTGTGCAGGTTTGGGTCTGAAAAGTTTATTTAGTGCCTTAAACTCGCATTTTTTCTGCAGCCGGGGGAAATCTATTAGTTGAAACCAATTATTAGGTAACTTTACAAAAAAATCCTTATAAAAACATGTCCAAATAAAACCTCCCAACTCGTCCAAATGGTTACTACATTATGGTCTAGTTTTTTCAGAACTGATTTAGCAACAATAATACAGCAGACTGTCTTCACTGTTCGACTACAACCTGGAATGGAATTATTGAATTTTTCCTCTCATCATTTATATTTACTGTCATATAAGCAGAGACTCAAAGCATTTTTCTTTATTAGCACAGCCTGCCTTCCCAACAGCAGGGATTTTTCCCTATGTGGTAATGTCACTGGAAATGTTGACTCAACACCGGGCTTCTTCCTTAAAACACTCCTCTCCTTCAGGATCCAGGACATTAAGTCGGGCCTCCCTCAAACCATGCCCTGGAGATGTCGTCACAGCTCAGAGTCGGTGTTGTAGCCTGGTCTGCAGGTTTGTGTCTGCAGCTGAATGGAAACTCAGCTGCACTGTAGTAAAATTAACTGGAAGTCTGTGGCAGTGAATCAACGCAGGGCAAGGAGGTTGGCCATGCTTTATAGAGTGGTTTTAAATGACATTTGATTTTTTCCCCCTCTGGACAATATGTGGGTCACATGGGAATAGTAAAACAGGGATTTTTTTCCAGAGGGCTAATGTTGCAGGGCACTGAAAGCTAGATGGAGCCTCTGGGGTGGATCGGGGCACAGAAACAATGTTTACCTCAGCTATACTTTCCGAGAAGAAGTGTTGCGTTCGAAGCTGGCAAAGTCATTTCCTCACCAGGGATTAAAATCTTTCCACTTCTGTTCACTGATTAAGCATTAAACAGCATGTAGATTTAGTGTTTGAAGTTGTGCCTTAAAAGTGGCTTAAGTTTGAGTGGATTACAGCTTTAACCAATAACATTAACAGAAACGAAATCTGCATATAAAATAAATGTCAACAAAAGCAAATTACTTGCCATCATGTATTGACTGCAAAGCTCTGCACGGCCATGATGGATAACATGGGAATTCCAAAAAAGGTTCTCCTTTCATATGCCAGCAACCACGGCTACACACACACACACACACACACACACACACACACACACACACACACACACACACACACACACACACACACACACACACACACACACACACACACACACACACACACAGCTTTAAAAAAATGATAAGCATCTCTGGATAGGTGCCCAGCTGCATGCTTTGGGAATATAATTTTTTTTTACAATCCCTACACACCAGAAGACTTCTACATGACCTTGAGAGTTCATGGTTTGATTTCTTTAAGGAAATTTTCTCTAGCACTGACAAATGCAACTCATATCTGAATGGATTATAGACACATGCCTTTTCCACATCTGATTCAATTTGCTGGGAAAAAATAATCAGTTAGACCTTGCTGAAATCCATTTTAAACTGCATCAGCTGCACTTAGATGTTGATGCTTTGAGCTAGCATCATCTTAATGCTCAAAATGACAATGCTACCCTGCTAAAGTTTGGCAGGTTTAAT
The DNA here is from genome assembly GCF_036324505.1 of Eleginops maclovinus. NCBI lineage: Eukaryota > Metazoa > Chordata > Actinopteri > Perciformes > Eleginopidae > Eleginops > Eleginops maclovinus. Next base: position 8,603,662 of record NC_086361.1, on the reverse strand, counting down.
GTTTACTATCTTACTTTTGCATGTAAGCATGCTGGGGTTGGATGATTCACTCTGAAAAAGTTGGTCAACTTGCAACTTGTAGAAATACAAGGTTCCTCCTTGACAAGATCTTCATTACATCATAAACTGGCAATGGAGGACACTACAGGAAATCATTCATGTCCTTTTTGTTTGCCCTCTAGAAACTATTCCTGTATGTACAAAACTGAAAGGTCAATGGGATTCATCATCTGGGGACCATGAATGTCTGTACGATATTTCATGGCAATCCATTTAAAAATTGTTATGTTTAAGTCTGGATTAAAGTGACGAGATAAGCTCCAGATTTGAATTTCTATCTCCAAGTGTGTTTTTCTAAATTGCATTTTGTGACTGGTATGCAAGCGAAAGAGTGTCTCTTTTTTTTTTAAACTGGAGATGGGTAAAATAATTGTCCTGGCTTTTAATTGATCAATTTGCAGACAAACAGCTACGGGGAAGGCCAAGAGCTTCTATTTCTGCCACCTAGATCAGGAATTGGTTTGATGCACTGTCAGATGATGTGTGAATGGAGCTGTAAGACGGTGTCGGGATCTGACAGAGTACTCAGGGCTGTACCCTTCAACACAAAGAGACAGGTCTTGTGCGGGGATGCCTGGGGTTGTTATTGTGCGGCTCAGGATGGCAGGAGTGCCTCCCTGACCTTGAATTCAACTGGTGGCGCTGATTGCTCACTCAAAGTAATGAAAACTGACTCACACTGTTGCCATTCAGCCACTTGTACATGTACATTATACTGCGTAACCTGGACGAGAGCTTGCATCACATTCTTTTTCTTGGCCTCTTGTTTTGATGTACGGGCAAAAATGTACTTGTAAAGTATTACAAGAAAACATTTCCAGGATGCCAGAGAGGGGCTATCTCGTTAATAGAAAATATCAGCACGCTTTAAATCAACCAGTCAAGGTGTGTGTGTGTGTGTGTGTGTGTGTGTGTGTGTGTGTGTGTGTGTGTGTGTGTGTGTGTGTGTGTGTGTGTGTGTGTGTGTGTGTGTGTGTGTGTGTGTGTGTGTGTGTGTGTGTGTGTGTGTGGTGGAGTCTTTGTGTTGCCACGGCAACAGCCTTGGTTATGTAACATCATATGGTGCCTGGTAAACAAAGCACCCAGCAATTTCTTCCATCAGCACTGTGGAGAATTTACAGAAACAGATATTTTTTAATAACATTCTTGCATTAAAAAGTCCATTTCTATAAACGTTGTTGCATCAATGATATTATTATGGATACAAATTACTGGCAGTAGTGGACATTATAGCCTCATGATTTACATTTTACACCCATGCATGTACATCTAATTGAAACAAATTGAAATATAGTTTGTGGCGGTTTACACTCTGTTCCTGGATTCTTTAATGTGGTTTGAAGGGAAAGCTGTACGGTGTGATATGTGCATAAGATAGAGCTTATCTCCACAGGACAGCTTTGGTGTCAAAACCATTGTATCTTATTTATATGGGGTGTTTATGGCCAGTTCCTTGCAAATATGCATCAATAGGAAGAGTACAGAGGAAAGAAAATAAAGGGATGAAAGGATGCCACCCTATAAATACTTCGGCAACATCAATCTTTATCCAAAAACGCCTCACTGTGTGCCAAGAGAAATAGGACACTAAGGCATTCCCTTGTGAATACTGTCTTTCTTTGCAAGGTTGCGTTCAATAAATGTCTATTTTTGATACAAAGATAGACAAACAGCACCAGAACCCCCGTGAACATCAGTTACAGGACGACACAAACAGCAGTGCCTTCACATAAGAGGCTATTGTTCAGAGGACAGTTCTGCTGGCAGCTGTGCTTATTTTCTGTAACCACTCCAGGATATTAATAGCCCACTGCCATTCACTATATTGCTGTGGGGGCAGTTGAGGAAGTCCCCTTCTTTAATATAACTGTGATTATGTTGCTGCACTGACAAAGTCTAACAGATATGGAGGAGTTTGGGGAGTCTGTGAGCTGACGTTTTATCTGTAATATCTAGTAAATGTTTTTTTTTAACCAATTATCATCAATTACCAATTTGCTTTAAGAAGGTCAACAATCATACAAACCATCTTACAATGCGTGTTACTAACTTGACACTGCCCAGAGATTTTTTGATGTAATTGTTGTTTATTCTGTCAACATGACATTGCATGTCCGTCAGTTCTTAAAGGGGGGTCCCTTCGCGGTTTCTTTTCTGTGAGAGGTCTTCCACTTTTTTGGAGTGGGTGGGGGGTGGATTTTACATGTCCACTGCAAGGGTTTGATGACAAAGGTTACTGTAAGCTGCAGAATGTAAAGCCCCATGTGGCACATTTTTAACCTGTGATATTGGGCTGTAGACATGTGATTTGGTACTACGACACCCAGTTTGGATGAGGAAAACACTTCTGAAATATCTTTTAAACAGGGGAAACAAAAAGAAGAACCCCAGGAAAAGCACAATACTATTCAGTTATCCAACTTCATGTTACATCTGTAGATCGAAAAAAACAAGCATGCAAGTGTCTTTGGTACTGCAAGTAACAAAAACTTTGGGGAAACAGCATGACTATATTAGATTCATGACGTACCATCCGCTGGAAACCGACGCTAGCTAGCTGCACTTTATAAAATCAGTTAAACTGGTAAGTGTCTTTTCAGCTGACAAAAGCAATGAATGCTAACAAAAAGTTGCCTGCTTCTTTTTACAGCTGTATGAAAGGGAAGACCTTTCTCTCCCTTTACAGACTTAATTTCACACTTTCATTCCATTGCAAAACCACATTTTTGCTGAACCTTAAAGAAGAATGGCTCTAGTCCAGCTAAAACCACAAGAAACTCAGATTTGATTGTCAGTCGTATTGACTTTGGATAACAGAATGGCAGCTGAGGGTTCAATTAATAAACATTTGTTCTACTCTTGGCATTGCAATAGCTAAAACCAAACAAGCTGTCTTCTCAGGAAAAATGTGGTTATGTAAAAAGGTTTTCACATCACAAACACGCACACACTCCCTCCCCCTCCTTGCCTTTTTCATCCTGCACTGAAAAACCAAAAACCTCTACATTTTTAGTGGGTGTGCAGACAGCAGTCAATGCAAAAAATAAAAGCCTCATGTCTCATTCTCAGATAAAAATGAGAAGCCTCTGTTGCCACTTAAGATTATTTGAATTCTTTGAAATCTTTATTACATTTGAAATAAAACTGTACATTTTAACAAGCAAGAAGAAATAAACACCTCTTATTTATTCATGCAAAACAGATCCCCAAATGGACCGAAACACTGCATAAAGGTTCAGATAGCTGGCTGTCAAAAGACATAAATAAAACAAAAAGTTCCACTATTCAAATGTGTTATTTTGAGTTAAGCAGTTGAAAAAGGTGAGTCATAAAGCTCGACTGAGCCAGGAGTCCCACTCTGCAGTCTGCAGGAAGCCTGTGATATGAAGGTGGGCGGCTGTCACACAATCACTTATTAATGGGTAGATTTGCCTCGCTGCAGCAAGTTTCTGTGTGTTTCTCTGAGACAGTTTTTGTAGCTGAAAAGGACATTTTTTAAACTTTAAGCTACAGACCTTAGTTCAGTAATCTGAGACATCATTTTTCTGACAAACATTATATGCAATAACAATTAGCCTATTTAAGAGAAGAAATTGTGGTTCAATTACATCCTAATAATCCTGCTTTATTATACACATGGATACTGGGTGAAAACTTTTTATTTACTGACGCATTTATTTAAAAGCTATTTCTAGAGCATAAGGCAAAAATAGCATGACCTTTCCTTTCCGTGATGTCATAGCTAGACCAACTCACATTCAGTGGTCATAGCTAAAGGAACGCAGACATAGGATAAAAAATAACAATGTGTATATAACACCAGTTCACCCAGGCAACACGGTTTTGCTGCTGCCAATGACATGAAGATAGCAATAATTAATGGAAAATATCCTAAAATACAATTAAATATTAAGTATAATCCATTTATTACAGCATGCAGTTTCTAAACAAATCATCTTGTCTGACATACCTTTCTTTGACTGAGTGGGCTGTGAGAATATTGCATTATGGGGTGGCCTAGTTTCGTGACATTTTCCATAGACTGTATATGGTATCTTCGCAAGTTTATTTGCAAATTTCCCTCCATACTGGTAGGTTTCTTTCAGCCTGAAGTTCCTTAAGCTAAGCTACTGTGGAAAATATTACACGTTTAAGAGTGTGATCACAAAGGTAATTTTAGTCTATCTGCACAAGCAGTTAGATCCTTTGGTTGTAGGCTAGTTCTCAACTGATCAAATCAAAATTAGACTGGTTGTTGACAGTACGTTAGCATGTCCTCTTCACAAATAGAGCGGTAAAGGTAAGATACTTAATGCAAATTAAGTTGAAAGTCAAGTGTTATGAATGTCTATATATAAAAATAAGTCTCATGGCTAGGTAACCAATGGACAACCAGCTGGTATACGTAGACACCTTTACTACATTTATATTTATTACTAGTCACAACAGCAACACTTGTATAGTTTTCACTGTCTTTGCGTGTGTCATTATGGTAAAATGTGCTCCTGAGACATCTGCTGTAGCAAAAACTGCCTAAGAAGCCATTTTGAAGCCGTTCCAGTTAAGTATATTTCTTTCTGTAGACAGATATTGCCAACGTGAAAGGGTGCAAGATGTATTTGCGAGCTTTATAATTAACTTGAAGGCTGAGTTTGAAGATAGGATTTGACTTTGTATCTGGAGTAATCCCATCGCAGATTTCTGTAGTTGTATTAAACATATTTGAACAAATAAATCCCTTCCTTAAAAATATATAATATGCCATATTCATTTAATTTAATTTATATTTTTCCATTTAGATTGTGTTATACATTTTTAATGAATACAAACATACAAGAATTAAAAGTTGAATAAATCAAGGGCATACCTATCTCACAGACAACAAAAAAAGTGGTGGTCGTGAGAAGAGGGAGGCGTAACATTTATGCAAGTGTTTCTATTTAACACAGTGTGACAAAAGGAAATCATGCATGCACATGATCTTACATCAAAACATGCTTTGGACTAACACATTTATATTTTTCTTTTATTTATAAAAAAACAATGACTAAAAAATAACATTTGCAGAAAACCTTTAGATTAAACTCAGATCTTTCCCTGCCTCAAGGTTGTTGATGCTTAAACGTGTTTATGTTAAATTACGAAATTGACCTTCCAATGTATTTTAACTCTTCAATGTATGAAAAATAGTCCTATTCCACTTCGGATATAGGATATACAATTAACCATTGGATTGAAATAAAATACGTTATTAAAAGATCTAGTTAGACCTAATTGTATTGTAACCTATGGGGAACCCCAATCCACCTGAATTAGGATCTTATTTAAACACCATTAATAAGGCCAAGCCGGTGAAGTGTACAGGTCAAGGACATGATCATTGCGGTAGACCCCTACAAACTAACATTTCCATTTAAATAGTATTCAAATATATTTATTTTAATTTTAGTAACGTTGGCCACGGTTTATTCAGGTTTTCTTATAACTTACGGGCACTGGCCCTGTAGCAGAAAGGCCCACTGTTATGAGCCCGCTGCGGGTTTGTACATGGGAAAGCCCGGTCGGTAGTGGCGGAGGGGCACAACGTGACCTGACAACAAGGAACCTCCGGGAAAACCGTCAGTCCTAAAGTATGTGCAGAAGAGAGGGTGGGTGGGGGTCCGCCAAGGGGATCAACGACAAACAACTCGAGCTGTGGATCCTTTAGAAGCGACCAGTGGATAATACAATTCTACCGAGGCAGTGTAGCTTCACAATACAGAGTAACAAGGGGGAAATTAGCCTACTCAACTTTTAATAAACTACCACACATTAAAAATTCCAAGAAAATATCAAATAAGTAAGTTGAAGGCTTACATTTTACTGGATGTTACTGTTGCAGTTTGTTGAAGTACAGCATGTGGAGCCATGTTGTACCAGACTGCAGCTCAAAATGATTGATGGATAATGTGCTTAATATGGATGGATTATTCGATTGATCGTGTGTTTTGTTGATAGGAATAGCAGCTAAGAAATCCCCTCACAATTACCCAGAGTATAAAGTGACACCTTCACATTGTTTGCTTGCAACCAATAGTATAAACCTATTCATTTTGTAATGATCATAATAATTAAAGAGAAAATCAACTTGACATTGTTTTCTGACAAAAACGAATTACATGTTTCTTCTATGGTAAAAATCCTAATATGTTTATGTGCTAAATCTAAAGCTTTCAAATAAACAGTGTAGTCAAATGTACAATATATCCCTCTGAACTGTGGTGCAGTTACATTCGAAAGATACATACAAAGAATAATTTAAGTAGTGTACCAATATTGCAAAATTATAGTTAAATAGGGCTGTTGTACTTAAGTACATTTACTTTCACCTGAATGTTGGCTTCACTGTCATCGTCCTTGCGGTGGTGGAGCGGCCGTCGTGACTCCCCTGCTGCACGGTGAGGACACCCCGTAGCTGGGAGGCGGAGACGGGACCCCCGTTGACGTCAGAGGGCCTGTCTGTTTCCTGCAATAGAAAGTGAGAGAGAAGGTGAAGGGAGAAAATACAGAGCTGTAACCCCCCTCCTCCTCCTCCTCCTTACACTAAAGGTGTGTTTCAACCCTGCACCTGTGAGTATTATACATTTTGAGTGCGCTTGATTTGTTTCCCTATGTCTTTTTGTCCGCTGGAGCCTCTGCCGGAGCGGGGTTCTGCCAATGTGATATGGGTCGCTGTCGGTAGCTGCAGCCTGAGAGAGTCGGACATGCTTATATCGCTGTGTGTCTCGTCCGGTTTTAGCCTGCTGTGAACTTTACAGGCTCTGTTAAGTGTAGTCAGGAAGAGGCAGGTGCTGTTTTTTTTTTTTTTTTTGCGCAGTGTTGCTTGGGACTTCTGCAGCAAACCGTGCTCTTAGAGGAGGCAACTTGAGCTACCCGGTCTACGCAGCGCTCTTTGTTGCTCTGTAGGTAAGCCACAAGCTATTTCCGTCCCTGCACTGTGTTCATGTGTTCACTGTCATGGCCAGTGTTGTGATAAATGTGCATGTGTGTGTGTTTGTGTGTGTGTTTGTTGGATATAAGGGGGAAGTGTCCCATTCGAGCGCTGTTGCAGAGACTGTGAGGGGTTTTCCCTGGCTCCTCCCTCACTTACAGGGCGTTCACGTGTTGCAACAGGCACACAGCACGCTTTTCCCACGCATTGTTTTTGCTGACTTCATTGCATGTACTTAAATCCCAATTATTCCCTTTCCCCCTGCCGCGTTAGATTCGCGAAGTATGCGACCCTTGCGAAACATATCTGTGCATCATCAATTTTAATAACATTTTGCTCATTATAGTTGTATTAATTAAAGCAGCGTCAATAACTGCGTGTGCAATGCTACAATGTTTTATTTTATTATTATATTACACCTCCGGTAGATCCTCAGTTGTGAACGGAAATCATCATTAGTCACCGGTTTGTGCATTCCAGTTCGCCTGTGTTAAGGACTTAGCGTTAAAGCGCAGTGGGCTTGAATCACCAGTATGTTTTGTTTTTTCCCTTTTTGTGTCTGTTCAGGGTGTTTCCCCAAATATCCGCACACACACGAACACACACAGTCAGGCACGCTCACACACAGAGGCACGCAGTCGCGCTGGCAGACGGACTGACAGACACGCCAGAGAAAAAGTGCACGTCCCTCTCCTCCGCCTCAGCGTCCGCTCCATCGATCCTGGACGGAAACCAAACCTCCATCGCAGGTGAGACGGTCCTTATGCTTCTAGCGTTTGATTTTTCTCAAGCGACCTGCTGCAGCCACCGTGCACACACACACACGACTCTAACCGAAGATCCACAGTGAGATGATGTCATTGCGCCAGCGCCACATGTAACTGTATGGAGCAAAACCATCATCCAGTTGTAGTAAGTGTTATGTAATATCGGTGTGGAGGGAAACAAAGGCTGATTCCTGGAGCACTGCTGCTCTGCAACGTGCATTGCTCCTGCAGGAGGTGGAGGTGTTACATGGGGACATGTTGGAGGTGATGCAAAGGAAGGGAAAGCTTTTCAATATGATTAATGAGGTTTTTATTCATGATGTTATGATTGTTTCTATGCAGAGGAGAGATTTCTCTGCATCGTGGAGCACACAAAAGCTTTTGCAGGGTTTGGTAACATTTAACTTCAACACCACCACACAGAATTACCATACTACCTATAGCAAGCTTTTGATCTTTAATTCTGTGAAAGGGCATTAGAATGAAAAAAGCCCCCCCCCCCTGCCCTGCGAGAAGTGGGCTCAGTCTTTTGATGTTGTGACTTTCTGTGCTGATCTAACTTCCAGCGGCCCTGAGCGCTCATCACCGGCACACACAGGACCTTATTGTTTGCATCATTCGTCAACTGCACTGACATTCGTCAACTGCACTGACATTCGTCAACGTGAGGAGCGGGTATCAGCCGATGCCATGTCAGTCAAACATTCCCCCAACAAACATCAGGCGATCCTCCACCTCTCTGCCTTTTGTGTGAGATCAGAGTGGCAGATAGCAGCTGCTGCAGAGGTTATATTGATATGAGGGGGAACTTATTCACACCTCCTCCCACTGACAGCAGCCCGAGCCGCACTGCACATTATTACACAGCAGCTCAGAGGCCTGAAATAAGAAGTCCAGCCGTGTTTGGGGCACCTATTCATGGAATAAACTCCATCAGCTCTGTCCTCGGCTGCCAAGTGAGAGCAGAGCACTACAAGGCCAAGTGCCTTATTGATCTGTGGAGCTCATGTTTTGTTGATTCTGACTCAATATATATGTGTGTGTTTTCTCTAGATGTACCCAGACTGTGGCATAGGAGTCAGCTCCTCTCAAGGTCCAACATTCCCCATGATGCACCTGTGAACTGAGGGCGTAAAAGATGCCGCGCACCAAGCAGAACAACCCGAAAAACTTAAAAGGTGAGTTCACTCTGCTGGGTGCTGTGTTTCCTGTCAGCTGACGTATTTCTTGATTTGTTTTTTTCTAAAGCATAACGAGGAACTGCTCAGTTGTGTCTGAAAAATCATCTCAGGATGTTGGTCTGAGATGTTAGGCTTCAAATATTGTGATTATTTCCATCCAATGAGTCCAGAAATATGGAAAGATTTTAGTCATGGATACAGTTCTTGGTAAGCTAGGGGGTCTGGTTTGGTGATTAAGCTTTCAAATGATTTCATGACACTACATGATCCATTCATGGCAATGTGATAAACTACTGAACAAACCTTCATTGTCTTTAGTTGAAACAACTTGCAATTGGAGTGGTGATGCTTTACTTTGTCGGTTTGTATCTGTAGACCTCACCTCAGGTTGCTGTCCAGTGAGAACCATATATCTCAAAAGCTTAGGACCAAGGCCGCTGTAAAAACCCTTCAAAATAAGAGTTTAATTAATCATCTTATTGTCTGTTAGTTCTATTGAAGTGGAGGTTTTCTAGTTCAGAGAATCAAAAACTACCTTTAAAGCAACATAATATAGGATTCACCATTTTAATGAATTTGCACAACAATTTCTGACTGCAATTCACTTTAACACTGGTGACTTTGAAGGTTGTTTTCTATGATAAAACACTTACATAATGTTGCTTTAAATATGTGTTGTAAAATTCTATACATTTTGTACACAAACAACTGGCAAAAAAAATGTAATGCCCATTAAATATTGCCTAGTATATTGCTAGTCAAGTAAAATAACTCTTAAAATTGACCACTGCAAGAACAAAAAACTAAACATTTTTTCGCCTGCAGTGTCTCGCCTTTAGTGTCTTTTATGAAAACGAAGAAAACCACTACATTTTATGGTAAAAAGATAGCTGCCAAAATTAAAGGTCCACTATGTGATAGGAAGCATTGTAGCTAAGCTGACAGCAGGACAGATGCATGTTTTTCATAGGACAGCAATGATCATGTGATCTTTGGCTTTTCTTTACTCAATTGTTGCCTCTTCCTGCAAGAGAGGGTTCTCACACTGCACTACTCTGCCCTGTTGTAGATCTGACCTTTAGCTGTGTAACCAAACAGTTTCCACTGGAGTTGCTCCTTTCGTTGTAGCTAACCAGCGTTCCTTCATAAGTGGAGGCTTTTTTCATTTTGAGTAAGTGAGTAAACATGGAGTAGTTTGGATTGTTTCCCTGATTCAATATTACAAAGTTTAGGAAGAGAAGAGGTCGATTTCTCTCTAATTCAACATTATCCGAGTGGGTGGATATACTTTTTCTTTAATTGAAACTGTGTTTTCCTTTTTGCTGCTTTACTTTAATATGTGACCTTCACTGTGAATAATGATGTATGTGCGACAGAAAAAGGCTGTTTATACTTTTATGAAAGCTTAAAGAGGCCTGATAATGTTCATTTTCAGGTTTATTTTATTTTGTGCCTCTATTGTGACATGTTTACATACTTTAATGTTCAAATAGCTCTTTATTTTTCTCATACTGCCTGTGCTGCAGCACCTCTTTTCACCCTCTGTCTGCAACCAGAGCCCAGTCTGCTCTGATTGGTTAGCTGGCTTGCTCTGTTGTGATTGGTCAATCGCTTAGAGTTGTCCCACCCCTTAGACTATCGCATACAATGTGTTGGAGTGCTAGCCAATAGAAGCGCAAGCTATGTAGTGATGTCATTATGTAACGGAAGTAAACAATGGAGTCCAATAGAGGTGTTTCAGGCAGGGGTGGGGGTGAGTGTGTGGGAGAGAATCTCCCTCTGGTGGGAACCTTTGGATTTTGGTCATTGTACACACAACACACTACAGTAAAGGGAAAACTCCGAAAGCCTAATAAGGTAACTTTAAATGTGAGTTTAATATACAGGCTATCTGTGTATGATTGGATTGTGTGAGATTATAACTACTTTTTAAGGTAAATTTTAGGTTATTATTTGCATTTTAATAGATACTGGATTTTCTGATGAGGGAGGAGATTACATTATTTTACTTTTTCATATAAAAATCATTATGTTACAACTTTGGTTGAGGGTTAAGTGAAAGCATGATGTGGACGGCGGTCTTTGATTTAGTGATGTGTGTTATTTCAATAGAATATCATCATATCCCACTTCACTTCAAACACTTGAAATGTCTGTCCTACAGATAGTAGAGGGACAAAACAATCACATTTTTCATTCTACCGTCTAGGTATGACACCATTACTATTAAAACATGACAAAATTGTTCAATCATGTAAACCTTTTTTCAAACAATACAACTGATTTGGTATTTTCATGAACAATATCATCAGTTACAGTAAATGTCTACCCTGTCACATTGGTTTGTCCTGTGATGTTTTCAATGTAAAACGACCGTGATGGCTTTTATTTGTCTGTGTAAATAATTGTAATAAGATATAGCGAGTCTATGGTGTTATGTTTGATTTCCCTCAGTGCCGATGATTTTGTCTAATTTCTGACGAGACCAATGTGTAGTAGACAAAGTATTTATTCAAACAGTGTGTGGTGAGAATGAATGTGTCGCATTGATTGAGAAAATGGGACATCTTTTAAGATGAGATGCATCCTCGTGCAGCAAAGAAAATGGACTGATGGTGAAGTTGCAGCATCTTCCCATGCTAACACAGAACATTAATTGGCTTGAAGGATTTCATGTTATGTTGAGAATTGACAGATTTACGTGTCAACAGACGTTTGCAGTTCACAGATCTACAAATTTGCAGCGTTCCATGCTGGGTGTGAAAATGTGCATCTCTGCCATTCCCCAGCAGCAGATCCACATGGCAGATCTCCTCATGTCCGTCCCTCTGTTTATTTATCATACAAACACCTCCTTTTTTTTCCTCCATTGAGATTACCAAACAACATAAATAATTAAGTTTTAGAACAGTACATCATCCAATAGAGGATGATAGAGAAAGCGGCCAAATGATACTTGATTCTATTTTTAATGGCGACTGTTGCCTTACTGTTTCTCTCGATGCAGACAACAGAGCTGCGGGTTGCTGCAGTGTTTTGGTGTTTTCGTACTTAAAGGGAAAAGATCTCTACATGTAAAGAGTATAAATGATAGCAATTTGATTGGTATTGAACATTGTTAATTCAAGGGCAGGTGAAATGCATTTTGAAGAAGAGGGGCACATTTATACAAGTAGTAAAAAATGTGTTAAGACTTGTTTTTATCCATCTAATTAACATATTTATCCAAATATTAAAATGGCTGGTGAGCTTTTCTTAATTACAGGCTTTATTTTTAAAGGTTATTTTTAGGTGATGTTGCTCATATCTGTTCAATTAAAATGTTCACTTTTCACTTAAATTAGACCTATTATACACATTTTTAGGTTCATATTTGTATTTTGTGCCTCTACTGTGACATGTTTACTTTCTTTAATGTTCAAAAAGGTATTAATATTTTCATACTGCCTGTGCTGCAGCACCTCTTTTAACCCTCTGTCTTAAACCCGAACCTGCTCTGATTGGTTAGCTGGCCAGCTCTGTTGTATTGGTAAACTGCTTAGAGATGTCCCTCAAGTGTGTGGGAGGGAAACTCTGGCTTGAACTCTGCGATTTTAGACTTTGAGCACCATTTCACTGCACAAAAACCCATATAACACACTTCAGGAAAGGGAAAAAGCCATAAAGCAAAAATAGGGCCTCTTATTTCTTTTCTTTTTTATGATAATACTAAATTGGATCTAAAAAAAAAGTCAAGATTTCCTTTTAAAACTATTTTTCTCAACAATTATAAACAGTAGGCTAATATTAAGATCATGGACTGATAATAAAAAACAAGGCCCTGGGCAGAGATATTTAGAAGCCCCCCCCCCACCCCTGGGAAACCATTGCAGGACCCCCAGATTTAAAAAGCAACAAACATAATTTATGGTTTCAATGGCTTTATGTCTCTTTGTTGTTGTTTTTATGCATTGTTTTGAAGTTGTTTAACTTGTTTTGTAGCTTTTTGGGGCAGTTTTGTATCAACTTGTAGAAATTCTGTGTCTTTTGTGTAAAGTATTTTTGACGTTGTAAAAAAACATGGACATTTATGTTTTCAAGGAGGCCCCAGGCATGTGCCTACAAAGCCTGTATACAAATCTCAACAGCAGATCTTTATTTGAATACTGTACAGCTTGTTTTTGGTGACTCGTAACATGCGTTCCCCAGTTCTAGTGAAATTTCTCAACCTGCTTTGGGGGAGAACCCGCTCACTTCCTTCTCATCTGGTTACTTGCTGAGACATTTTGTTTGGCTTCTTGTTTTTCCTTCTGACCGAGTTCATCACCTCTCCTGCTCTCAAGGCTTTTCCTTCATCAGACAGGAAACGATAATGGCGTGGCTTGCTATCACATGCTCAAACGCTGCTGTGGAGAATGTGTTTTCCTTGGATGTCACCTCAAACCGCCCCAAAGCCATCCCTTTATGAGTCTTAATGCCCAAGAGTAGCTTTAAAAAAACTCTGGGCTCGAAGCAAAATGAACGTTTTTTTTATTGCTTCATAACAAAGCAGTAATTAATGTAACCACAATACACACAGGGTATTTATTTCAGTATTCAGAGTTTTTGCTCGATGACGGGAAGCCTGGGCTCTTCTCGGGTTATTCCTGCCTCAGAGGCTTGGCAGCAGTCTGACTCTGGTAGAAAAGAAAACCACTTAAACATTTTTCATTTCGGCTTTATTTCAAAAACTTTGTCCTGTTGTGGGACACAGAATTAATTGTTTTATTAACACTGTCTCGACCCCGGCTGAGTGTGGTAATTAATAAGTAATTAGTTACATTTCAGACCCATTACATTAGGAAATGAATACTAAACACTTCCCATGAACATCTTAAAATGTATCAAGGCTAAATTATATTTCATAAATATGTTATTTTTACTTTTGTTGATTGCAGATCGAGGAAATAAGCACACGGCTACATGACCTCTTCCACCTTTTTTTAGTTTCTCTTATTTATCGTATTGACTGTAAACAAATAAAAGTGATACTTCACCCACAAGATTAACTTTTGTATATCCCTTACTCACCCCGTTACCTTGAACTCTTGAAGAAAACATTCCTTTTCTCACACGCCTCCATGGTGAATGAGTCAGAAACTTTTGGATGCAACTAACAATCCTTAGTCCGTCATTTATCATTTTGTATATAAAATGTCAGAAAATAGAGAAAGTGTTTGTTTATGTGCCACAGAAGACTGTGAAGCCCATTGTAATTGTTTTGTTTTGTTTCGGCTTACAGTCCCAAACCCAACTTATTGATTGACTGTCAAATTTCGAAAAGATAAGCAGCAAATGTTCACATTGGAAACTGTGTTTGTGAGAGGCCCGCTTAAAAATGTATTCAAACGATGACTCAACCATTGAATTCCTGAGGATAAAGTTTCAACTTGTCAGCTTTTGAATATACTTTAAAATGTCATCATACATGAATTAATTGCAAAATGTGATGGGTTATTCACTGATATACTTTAATTTGGCAGGAAAGGGTTAATACGAACATCATGATATTTATAAGCATAATTAGCAAATGAATGCAAAGTGACTGTTCATATTAAAAAGTGATGTAGAAAGCACAACTTTACCACCAACCCTTCATATGTTCAAAATAAATTATAAAAAGTTGTATTTATAGCCTGCCTGGAATTATTCATTTGGAGAAATGTAAACCTAAAAAGTAAAACAAAAATGTTTTCTATCCTCATAATATGATTTTGCTGAAAGTTGCTAAATCAGAATATTGGTTTAACACCTGCCCTAGTAAGAAATCTTTCCTATGTAAACTCTTATGTTGAAACACAGCGACAGATCAATACAAACGGCAGAGAGGAACTTAGTGAAAGCATTCCTGGCTTTATTTGTATCTGAATCGTAACAAACTGTAATATATTGAAAACTGAAAACCAAATGGAATCACTTTTTTAAGCTTTATTTTATGACCTAGGGCAGAAAAAGAGAAAAACACTCAGTCACTCAATGAGTCATTTACCATGGAGAGACATTTGTGAGATTTATTCATAAAACGTAACAACTTAATTTGAAAAGGCGATCAAGGTTAAAAAGACCTGGTGGGAACATGTTTCACTGTCTTTGAACTTAATTTCACAAATGTTTTATGAACCTGAACAGACTTTTTGCAGTTAATGCTCTGAGTCCAACCTGCCTGAGGCTCGTCATTGTACAGTTCAAGTGCTGCCATGTTTGTGATGACGCAGATTGAGGGCGACAACGCAGGAAGTTAGGAACTCCAGCCCCAACTCCCACCCCCCCCCACACATACACACACACACACTCTTGTCTTTGTTTACTTTCTGACAAACAGCTGGTCTCTAAGCAGGGATACACAGTGGTTTCCCTTCCAGACACACTCTCTGTGGACTGAAGCAGAATACACACAATACTCACTCCTGCCAGGCAAACTGGGTCATAAAATATTAGTGTTTCTCTATGTGTTCAGTAGGAACTGTATAAAAACTTACAAAAACTTAGTTTATAGTTAATCCTGAGAGATTTTCAGTTTCTCAGTGAGTACATCTTCACTGCATTATTGTTCCTTTTCATAGTTTTACTTTTGTTTTTTGTTTTCTTGCCACTTTATTCTGCTGTTACACAGATTTATTAAAGGAAACAAATTCTACTTTATATGAAAGCCTAAGTCACTTGACAATTAATATTTTTAAAACACTTTTCATGTTAAAAAAACACTTAAAGCGACCCTTTAATGACCGTGCTTTTTGGGGTTTTTTCCTTCCCTGTAGTGCTATGTAGGATTTGTGCATGTAAATGATCTGCAAAGGGTTAAACCCTAGAGTTCCCTCCAGAGGGAGTTTTTCTCCAACACACTGCCCCAAAACAATATATTTTAATTATTATTACCATAACATTACTATTCATATTTTGACTTTTTATGGAGGGGATCTTTTAAAAATTAAAGCATGTAGTATAGGCACAAAATAGAAATATGAACCTGAAAATAAGCATAACAGGGTCCATTTAATGCCTTTTGTTGGAGTAAAGCAAGTGTTGTAAAGACAATGAAATAGAAAAACTAAATACTTAACGGTCTTAAGGTAAATGCATACAATAATTGTTTTTCCTATGGTGCACACTGAACTGTGTTTATCAGAAATTACAGCAAAAGTGTTTGAGCGTGCCTTAAATTCAAATGAAGTCACTGTTGTGCAGCGTGCTGTAGGATGTGTGGCCTAGTTAGTTAGTTGCAATGGAAAAATGTGACCTAAAGTCAAAACCGCTGATTTAGAAATTAGTGCGGTTCATTAACCTTTCTGCTCTCTCTCTCTCTCTCTCTCTCTCTCTCTCTCTCTCTCTCTCTCTCTCTCTCTCTCTCTCTCTCTCTCTCTCTCTCTCTCTCTCTCTCTCTCTCTCTCTCTCTCTCTCTCTCTCTCTCTAACTAAAAAAAGAAGCTCTGGAGAATGCATCATCACAGAGCTGAAAACAGGGCTGTTTTGAGAAACTCAGGTCAAGTTGACTTTTTAGATATACTGTACGTGGTTCTCACCGGACAGCAACACATCTGCATTCATATTATTATCTTAAAGAATATGATGCATGGCTGCAGATTATCTATCAGTATTTTAGGACAACCTTTTACATCTACATTATGAACAAAATTGAAACAGTAATATTAATTCCAATACCATCATATAAAATAAAACCAGTACAAAGCCAGTAAACATTTAACTTTTTTTTTTTCATGCTTCAAGTATGCTGATAATACTTTGACTAAGGTTTTGTATGCAGGTTTTTTACTGATATTAAATGGTTCACCACTGTGTCTTCATGCAGACGGTGCCTTCAGTGGCTTCGTGTGGATTTCATCCTTCGTTGTGCCCCTGAAAATGCCCAGACTTGTTAGCAACACCAGTGTTTATAGGACTGACTCTTGCATTCCTCACGTCTTATAAAAAGGCTCCTTGCACCTATAGAACTTTAGTGGAGAACACGCTGTGTGATAAATGGTGAACAACTGCAGCAAAAGGGGGTACATTTAACAAGGTGGAAAATGTTTACCCTACAAAGCCGGGAGACGGAGTTTCTCATCAATCCGACATCCTTCACTGTGCTGACAGGGATGTTTATGCACCGAAATAAAGCTTATGTGTTTTATTACATTAGTGCTGATGGTTAATTAATGTTTGGTGGATTTATTGTGCTTTGAGCACGTGCAAAATTGCCTTCACAAGCCAAAATTAGAGTTTCCTGTTAATCATCAACTGTGCAGGTGACCCCAGCGCTGACTTTGGTTAAATATTCAGGGTCAGAATAACTGGCAGTACACTAGAGCTATACGGAGAGATGACAATATTGTTGCTTTTAAAGCTACGTGATTAAGGCTTTTCTGACCTTCATTTAACCCTCCGAAGTGTCCCAAAATTAACGTCAGAGAGGTGTGTGATGGTTTTTCTTTCTGCACTTTCCCCCATTTGTGTGCTTTGTCTTTAACTTAATATTAAGTTCCTTCCCAATCCTTTTTAGTCCCACAGTCAGGGTTCCCTGCATACCACACCACCTCCTCAGCAAACAATACAGATACAGTGAATCATTGTATAACGCCACTTTGCACGCCACTTTGTACGCCACTTTGCACGCCACTTTGTACGCCACCTTGTACGCCACCTTGTACGCCACCTTGTACGCCACCTTGTACGCCACCTTGTACGCCACCTTGTACGCCACCTTGTACGCCACCTTGTACGCCACCTTGTACGCCACCTTGTACGCCACCTTGTACGCCACCTTGTACGCCACCTTGTACGCCACCTTGTACGCCACCTTGTACGCCACCTTGTACGCCACCTTGTACGCCACCTTGTACGCCACCTTGTACGCCACCTTGTACGCCACCTTGTACGCCACCTTGTACGCCACCTTGTACGCCACCTTGTACGCCACCTTGTACGCCACCTTGTACGCCACCTTGTACGCCACCTTGTACGCCACCTTGTACGCCACCTTGTACGCCACCTTGTACGCCACCTTGTACGCCACCTTGTACGCCACTTTGTACGCCACTTTGTACGCCACTTTGTACGCCACTTTGTACGCCACTTTGTACGCCACTTTGTACGCCACTTTGTACGCCACTTTGTACGCCACTTTGTAGCTACTTTGTATGCTGCTCGCTACAATGTGCGCTACTATGTGCGCTACTATGTGCGCTACTATGTGCGCTACTATGTGCGCTACTATGTGCGCTACTATGTGCGCTACTATGTGCGCTACTATGTGCGCTACTATGTGCGCTACTATGTGGGCTACTATGTGGGCTACTATGTGCGCTACTATGTGCTCTACTATGTGCTAATATGTGCTATACTTTGTACGTTACTTTTATGTTATTTGTACGTTACTTGATATGTTACTTTGTAAGTTACTTTGTGCGTTAATGCTTTATGTTTTGATCAAGTTAATTAAACAATCACGGCAAAAGCTGGAAATATGATCAAACACATTATTTTGGCATGCTGCTGAGAGTAAATGCGGTTAGAAAACAGGGTCTCTGCTTTGTTGCAATCGACACAACCACTTAGCTTCAAGCTAATTATGCACTATGATGCACCTACAGGTATATGCAAATTGGTGTATGTCATTTTTTAAAACATTGTACAATCATCGTTCATATAATCAAACTTCATCATGATAATTCAACTTGTGTATTGCCAGTTTAAATGCCTCAGAAGTGCAAAGAAAGAGTTAACATCTTGGCCTGAGCAAATGGATTTTTACATGTTGTGTCATGCTTAGGCAGCCAAACCAGTGTTTCCGTACGGTCCCTTTTTAAATTACAGTGTGTTCGAAAGCAGCGAGATTCACACAAAGGGAACTTCTCTCCCAGAGGCATGAATAAACCAGGGTTTTAGCAACAGTAACTACAACAGACGGGCTGAAACCAGTTCAGGGATGTCTGTTTGAATTAGCGGTAACCTCGGAGAAGCTTTCACTTTAACAGAAAGGAAGAGCTTGGGCGGGGAGGGAAGAATTTTTATGGCCATATTTTGTGTAAAAGAAATTGAATCTGTTAAAAAAAGCTAATTTTGTCATCCTAAAATGTAGGTTAATGTCTATTCCTTCTTCGTAATGGAGGGAAAAAGCATACACTTTAATAATTGTTCACTATGTGCAGGATTTCATGGTTCAGGAATTATGCAAAATACATTTTTGATGTTGGAAAATCTGATTATCAGGGACTTGTGCCCTTTTTCATTTTGTGCAAACCCTTAATTACAAGGTGTGTCCCGCTAATGATGGTGTTTTCCATCACCACGGGCCTTTTGCTAAGTGGAGGGCGGTCGCTCCGTTACAGACTAGCCTTCAGGTTAACAAGTACTCTGCGGCGGTGAAGACACGAGCCTCCCAAACACCTGGCAACATCTGCTTTAAAGGAAACCAGTCTGTGAGCTGGCCCATATTTTAGTGTTTCCGTTGGCAGCTTGTTGATGTTTGTAAATGCAGGTAAAAGGTTTGTGTGCGGCCCCAGCCGTGGCGCAACTGGCTGGGGCACCTGCACCGTACGCTGGTGACCCGGGTTCGATTCCCGACCCGTGGTCCTTTCCAGATCCCAGCCCGACTCTCTGTCCCACTTTCCTGTCACTCTCCTATCCGATTAAAGGCAAAAAGCCCCCCAAAATATGTGTGTGCTCATTGTGAAGTAATGTGTTAATTATAAAAGAATACAAGTTTGTATCATTTAATTGGAATTGGCCTTTTGTTAATTAGGTGCTGAAGACAAAACTTCTTGTATATGTTTTTTGTTGCATCACAGGAATTAGACCTTCAATGGATAGCTAATTAATAATCTGATTGTTGGAAAATTCCTGAAATTTATCCCCAAATATTATTTTTTTACTCTGTAATAATGTAATATTTTTAAGATGGTTATGTCAAATTATCATATTTTACTTACTTCAAAACTTAAGCTCTTGTGCAGTAACTAGATCACTATAAGACATGTATGTTTTTTGTCTGCAATCAAAATTTATTTCCATTTTCGATTGTTATGATGATTCTTTTCTTAAATAAATATTAATCTAAAAAAGAGCATCTACCATGTCTAAAATCCATCAAACTTCAGTTGACTATCACTCACGACAAATAAACAATTTGAATTCTCTCCCAACTTGTTTCCTCCTCCAACCTCACCTCTAACCCTTTCCTGCATGCAGACTCAGTTTGAATGTCTGTCAAAACTCTGCCTGTTTCAGACGTTGGTGACTAATACCACAGCTAACACCACCCGCCTGCCTATGCAGGAAAGTTCTTGTTTTTGTGTTCATTCGTTAAATCTAGCACCTTCTCATCTTGTGCTGCGAGCGTCTCTCTGTGGAGGCAGAGATGCATTTTCTTGTGAGACAAAATGTTCTACAAATGATAAAGGCATCATTCATTAGCAGCCTGCCAAAGCCTGTTTACCTGTCGCTGCACAGACGTCCACAGCTGAGCCAGTTGTTTGTGTGCGCGTGTGTCACCACCCACTCAGCCATTTACTTGCGACCTCCTGAAGACAGATGACCTGACTGTTTACAGCTGTGTGTGTGTGTGTAACAAGAACTAGAACCGCCGCCCAATCAATCAAATTATTGGGCTTAAACTTTTCAAACTGGCGGGTTAGTGAAGGGCTCAGGAGAGCAGATTTAAATTGGAGCTAACGAACGGTGACCTTCTCCTTCTTGTTAGTACCTTTTCCCTCCACAGGTGAGCTTTTGTTGCCTGCGGAGCCACTTCCTGGAAACTTTTTTGAGTAGCATTGATGTTGGCAACTCACAGAGTTGAGCGTGAATGACGAGGAACGGGGGAAAAAAACAGGGTGGGGGACTCTGCCTCTGCTCACGTCAGCACAGAGACTCAAAATAGTGGAAGAAATTCTCCCGACACCGGAGCAATGTCGAGGCTGGATGTCACATTATTTGGGAACGTGCTCATGACACACTGAGGGGGTGGAGAGGATGTATGTCATCTGCAGAGAAATGCCCTAACAGAACCTGCCTCTGTTCGACAAGGGGCTACTCATACTCAGGGGGTCCTTTTTTATGATTTGGGTAGAATGAGACGCCAGTTAACCTGCAGGAGTTAAAAAATAAAATAAGAAAAGCTTTGGAAAAAGGAAAAAAAAGTCTGCAAGCCGGAAACCCTTAAAAGGGATGTTGTGTGGGGGCGCTTGTTTCTGTGTGTGTCTGTGTGCAGCTGTATGTGTGTGCGTATGCAGAGCTGGCATTGCTTAATGGTTTGCAAACGCAAGCCCGATGTAGGGGTTGCCAGGGAAACAGAGCAGCATGAGGCTCGGTCTGCAGGTGCTGTTCCTTGTGTCTGACTGCTGGAACCTCCTATGAGTGTGCAGGGAGGGATGCAGAGACGAAGGAGGGCTGAAAGCACTCTTGGTTTTGGGGCATTCTGGTAAAAGGAAAGCTGGTATGCACAGCATATGGTAGAAAGTAGGGAAAGTTTGGATTTTTAAAATTGTAAAGTCCGACAATAGACAGATTTTAAGAATGATGAAAGACATGCACCTTATAATCAATCTGATATTGATACCAGGGTCTTCAATGTAATCTTACATTGATTATTTGTCGTTGAACACGCAAACAGAAATATGTACCACCTTCCAAAATCCCTGCCTTTATTCTATTCATCATCTCGTATGCAAGACAAAAAAACAATTCTTATTTAATCAAATTCTTCAATGAAGATAAATTATTTCCCTTGAGCTGAAACAATGTTTCCATTGACAGCGACCAAGCAGCAACTGCTTAGGTCGTTTTTTAACGTAAATGAATAATGAAACATTTCACAAATGTAAAAAAGATTCCAAACTTTTTAAACAGGCATTTGTTTGTGATACATCATTGTAAACAGAATGTTGGACTATGAGACACTTTGATGGGCACTTTTAGTGACATTTCAAAGCTCACTCATAATCAATATTTGGTTTGACTGGAATATTTTAGGTGTATGCTTCCTGCTTATCATGATTAAGTCACTAAGTCAGTTCCTTCTTATTTTATCGATACACAAGTGTGTCAAAACTATTTATAATTGAAAAGCCTAACATAAAAGCCAGCACATTGCGTAAAAAACATAACTTTGCTATAGCTTCATCCAGCTAGCAACGTTATGTATTAAAGATTGGGTTTAAGTCAACGACTGTTACCAAAGTCAGGCTGTCAGAACGTTTTCATGGGAAAAACCGCTCCAAAGAGAAGGAGTTGGCAACAATTATGTCACTTCAACCTGTTTACCTGGCAGACGGCGGGGCGCTGAGGTTTGAGGGATAAAATGGCTGAATATGTGCATGTCAGTTGATATCTGCTTTTTCCCCTCCTGTCCTGTCAGTGACAAGCCCCGAGGAACACTCAGACATTCCTCGCTGGTTCAAAAGCTCCTCTGTGAATCCCCGCTCTCTGCTCTGTGCTCGTCATCCTTTTTTTCCAGTCAGGGCTGCGTTCACATCATGCATTGATTCATAAGGCTGTTAGAAGAGCTGCTGACTCTGATTTCCCTTACATATATGTTGTGAAGCTTCCCTGCTATTAGCATTAATGGGAGCAGTTTGCTGCAGCGACATAATAGCTCATAATTAATTCAATGTCAGCTTCTGAATTCCTCTCACGGCGTCTGGGACGTGGTATGATTTTTCTTCAGTGATTACACACGTTGAATTTAAGATCATAGATTATGTCAATGTTTCGCTTTTGACAGTCTAGTTAGGAGTGTCTCTGCTGATGTTTGAGGGCAGGTTTGCGAGGAGGTGGAGGTGAGCCGGGTGGCTTCCTTAAGGTCATGCCGTGGGCTTTATTGATCAACACTGACACTTCCTCTGCTGCTGCGTGGGATGCCTGCCATCATTGCTGCAGCACATCATCCAATCAGAGCACAGCTGTGTGGGGTCACATGCATCAGGAGGTGGGATGACTCTCAAGCCTCGTGTGAACAGAAACTTGCTTACAGGCGACAAAATGAAACAACCCCCACTTTACTGTTGGGGGACGTGTCAATTTGTTATAAAAAAAAAAAAACACACATCACTTCTCTGCTCCAGTAGAGATCATACTTTCACCTCACCTGACTGATTCTTCAAGCACTTTTCTTTCTTGTTTTTTTCCTCCTCCCCCTTAAACACTTAGTGATCTGTGGAGCAGCTCAGAGGGAACACCTGAAGAATTGCTCTGCATTTAGCAGCAAAACAAGCAATTTGAAATGATTAGAGAAAATTGCAGAAAGCATATTGTGGTGCGCGGTGGAGCATATTCTGTGTTTGTTTGTACAACACTGCTGTGACAATAGATTCCGATAGTGCTACGAAATCATCTCGTCAGCGTAATGTGGATTTTGTGACCTTGTGGTTAATGACAGTTAATTAAGAAAACATTACGTTTTTTAAATTGAGAAAAAAAACATCCCTCTATGCAGCCTTTTGAACCAGAATCTACTTTCATATCAAAATATATGTGACATTTAACATTTTTGAATATTTGACCAAAATGAGAACACCAATTGTTGTGGGACTGGGTTGGATATTCAGTTCACAATGTTATAAATCTGAGAGAAGCAGCCCATCTTGAGAAACTAAATGGTGGACATAATAATGATTGAGAAATCCTTTTTTTCAATTAAAGGGGCCCTATTATGCAAATGTTCAGGTTCATATTTGTATTTTGTGCCTCTACTGGGACATGTCTCCATGCTTTAATGTTCGTTAAGGTCTTTATTTCTCTCATATTGCCTGTGATGCAGCACCTCTTTTCACCCTCTGTATGAAATCAGAGCCCAGTCTGCTCTGATTGGTTAGCTAGCCGGCACAATTGTGATTGGTGAAACGCTTAGATATGTCCCGCCCCTAAACCAATCCCATACAATGTGTTGGAGTTCTAGCCAATAAGCGCGACTGTTACATGTGATGTCATTATGTTACTGAAGAAAACAAAGGGGTCCAATGGAGGCATTTCAGGCAGGGGGTGGGGTTTGTGGGAGAGAACTCCCTCTGGAGGGAACTTTTGGAATTCAGCCTTTGCAGACCATTTACATGCACAAAATCTTATATAACAAACTACAGCAAAGGGAAAAAGCATGAAAAGGTCCCTTTTAACACAAGCAGCTGTGCAAGAGCTTTGTCTTTTATAAAATCAAGCCTACTACATTTGAATTGAATCTTGAACTGGTTAAAGACTAAGCAACTTCTACATACATTCATGTAAATGTTCACTCTAGGGACAAACAGGCTACAGTAGTCCGTCAGAAGAAAGCAGGATGCTGAATAATGGAGCTGGAAGCATTATAACTCACCACTGTGGGCGTTTTACAGGAATCAGCACGTGTCAGCAAACAACTTCCCTCTGTAGGGCCTCTTTAAGAAAACCCCACCTCCATATCGTGAAGCCCGTTCATTCATAAGCTCTTTGTTGTGTTGCCTTGCTGCTTGCCATCAGCAGGAAATGTGATGTTTTATCAGTGCGGTTTGTGTGTTGGTAAGGTATTGACTGTGCGAGGATGCGGAGGAGGAGTGGGAGGAAGTGAGTTGTGTATGCCCTGAAGAGTCTGTCAGTGTAAGGGGAGGGGAAGGGAAGGGGAGGGATGAGGAGTTTGTCATTGGCTGCCCAGGGCCCCCTTGAATCCAGCAGGTTGATTGTGAAAGATTGAAAACCGCAAAACCAAGTGTGAGTCATCCAGATGGTTGATCGTGGTCAGTAAGGTCAGATCAATATTTAGAAGATGCACACAAACACATATTTAGAGCGAGGTCAGGAGGTTGACTGCCATTATGAGGACAGCAGTGACAGTTTTGTGTGATGGGCAACCCTGAACTCTTTCTCATAGAAATGACATGTACAACTAGTTTGCAACAACAAATACTGTACACTTTGAAGGGGGACAACATTGTCAACTATTCTTCAGGTCTCACAAATGTAGATTCTTATCAATATAATTGTAAATTAACCAAAGACTTTTCTGTTGTTCTGCGTGATATTTAGAAGTAAGAGTGTTTATTTTGTGAAGCAATGGGCTTTTTTTTTTTTTTTTACAGGATATTGGGCTTTTGTTCCAGATCTAAATCTCTAGATGTGTGCTTACAAAGTCATAAAACAAAAGAAAGAATTTGACTACGGTGAATATACATTTTAATCAAAAGACCAAAACTAAATCCAAATCAGGTGCCGGTTTCCACTGTTTGACAGTATAAACCTGAATGGCTGTTGAAAAACTTTAATGAACTTACATCAATAATTTTTAATTGATTTATTGATCAATTTTCGGAAAATACTGAGATAAGATAATAGACATTTCTAGGGCATATTGTCCTCGTATTTTCACTTAAATGATTGTAACTACATTTAAATTAATGTGGCATTAAAATTATCTTAAAAGTCTTGTGTGTGATGTAGTTAAGCTGGCTGACGTTTTTTGACGAAGGCTTTCCAATTTGAAACCTGCACTCTGCTTTCCTCAGCCGGGTCAGGTGATCACATTGAGCCTCGATCCAGACATTGGGTCAGTTGACTAGAAAATAGCACCTTTTTGTTTTAAATGGAAAGCTTCTCAGCCGTGCAGCAGAAGCAGCATCGCAGTGCTTCTTCAGCCACGGACAAAGATAAATGCCTCCGAGAAAGACCGGAGGAGAGGGTGAAAAGGGAAAAATGAAAAGGGGGCAAAGCAGCAGATGAGGATGAGAGAAGATGGCAGAGCGCCAGAGTTAAACGTCTGAAAGGGAGTGTGATAGAGAAGGGGAATGATGTCAGGTTAGGAGAGCAATAGGGACAAATATAAGGAGGGTTAATAGGGAGGCTGTGAAAATATGTGTACAAGGTGGGAGGAGGAGTAGGAGGAGGAGGAGGAGGATGATGATGATGGGGAGCCTGCCTGCTGGCAAAGCTTCATCCTCTTGCGTAACACTGGCCGTCTCTTCCTTTAGTCGCTGTTGCCATGGGGAGAGATGTTGGGGGGGGGGGGGGTGTTTTTGTTAGCTCCCGATGCCTCACGGTCGGTCGGAACTCTGGGGAATTCTGAGCCATTTCCTCTGGTTACGTTTTTTTACTTTCTTCGGGGTTTCAATTCAAAGCACTAAGCGAAGCTGCCCTCTACTCCAGAACGCATTAAATATATTTTTTTAAAGGCAGCTGCCGCCAGGAGAAACTGTAAGGGGGTGTGTTTGTGAGAACCTGCAGGGCGTAGCCTAGATGTGTGACTCAGTCACTGTTTCAGGTGTGCCTTGTTAAATGAATCTAAACTATTCTTCATTTTTCTTATGTGAAAGGCATGACTAACAGTGAGTATTAGCATGTGTGCAGGTGTGTACCTGACGGGTGTGTGTATTATCATCAGCCGTGAACGATGAAGAAAAAGTTTATCCTCACCTGTAGTGCGTATAGCGATAGGAAAGGAGACAGCAGTTTTTCTAATTGTTTAAAGGACCTTCGTTCTGAGGATACGATATTAAGAACACCATACTCATCTCTGTCTGTGAAGCTAAAGCTACGAGGTGATTCGCTTAGTTTAGCATAATGCTAGCTGGTAATCCAACTCCACCAGCTCTTCTAAAGTACACTCATTAACATATATGTTTTTTGCAGTTTAATTACATGCAAACCAAAATATAAAGCCCCCATAAATTTGATGAAGTATTGTCGTATCTCTTCTTGGAAAAAAAATAAGCACATTAGCCCCAATGTTTCACTATTCATTTTATTAATCAAACTATTTATAACTGACAAATTGTTAATGTGAAGAATTTGCAGCTTTTTCACTATTTGATATCATTTAAAATTGACCTCCTCTATTGTTTAGGACCTGTTAAACCAACAACCTGGTTAAACGGTTGGTTGTTTTATTTACATTTTATAGACTTAACTCTTGAAAGCAAAACAGAGGTTGTGTAAACACATGGCATTTTCTCTTCTTTTTTTTTTTTTTGACCACACCAGTGACTAAAATACATTGTTTTAGGCGTTTTGTACCAAAGTTGTTATTTGATTCACAGGAGTTTTACTTTACCTAGTAGATTGGAAGAATACCTAATAAAATGGACACATGAAGAGTGGAAATGATGAGTTCACTAGCTATTAATCAATTATTAAGATAGCTGTGATAATTTAATTGCCACTCCAATCATTGAGCTTAATATGTATTTGTTTGCTGTTTCTTTTTGTTTGTTACTGGTAGTCAAACAAAACAATACAAGGCTAGACAAACATTTTTTTAATTGATATATGAGTTAAAATAATCTGCAGATAACGCAATAATAAAAGAAACAAACCCAGCATAAACATGTCTTGCACTTGTTCTTCTTAGTCTCTCATCTGTCTTTTGATATGGAGGTTGTGGTGCGTTCAGGTGCATGTTAACCCTCTGTGTCACACTTTTTCCCATTAGCGCCTTCATTAGTCCCTCCTTCGCGGCTCTCCCCTTGCTCGTCTGCTTACCCGATGGGATCAATGCACAGACAGGGTGGATGAGTATTTATAGGCTCTGCGGGGGTGTGGGAGGTTGTACGCCACAAGTAGGTTAGCTGCTAATCTGATGTTGACAGCGTGCCTGCGAGTTACAGAGGAATTACTGCTGTTTCCAGAGCCTCCATCCTGCTTTGTTTTGCTTCCTTACAGAAGGAGAGAACACCGCTGCTCGGCTCGGGGAAGTCAGCGCTTACAGGGAGGGCTTTCCCTGATTTAGCGTAGGGATTTATTTTATATTTTTAAAGGAAGGCGAGGAGGGAGGAAAGGAGAGGGAGGGAGTGAGAAGGAACACAAAGGCAGGCAGGGAGGAGGAAGAAGCGTGGTTGCTCCACTGACAGTGGAGAAAACAGGCAGAAGTGAGAAGTAAAAGCACAGCGACACAGCTGTGTGTAAGTGTCTGAGGACAGACGGCGGCCAGACGCTCGGCTTTCCTTCTGCAGTGGCATTTCTTTATTTTTTCTCTTTTTCTCTGGGAGATAGAGAGGCTCAGGAATGTCAGCGGTTATTGGTGGGGAAAGACTGGGTCAGGAATGTCAGGTGTTCCCCAGTAAGCACAACTGAGTCCGGGTGGGACAAGCAGGCGGCAGCAGCTACTCTCGAGAAAGTGTCGACTTTCTTTGGTTCACTTCTGCCTCCTAACAGGTATTGTGCTGCGAGAGCTCGTCTTTGTATTTGTTATTCTTTGATGCAGGCTTGTTGTTTGTCTGGGCTCAGTTGCATTGTCTGACTATCCTCCTCTCTTTCTCTTATTTCATGACAACATTTATTTTCTTCTTTATTTTGCCAAAGTTTGTTATTGTTTCCCCTTCCTGCCTTTCTTTGTTTTTTTGCGAGAGTTCATAAAGGGGTTGACCCTGCTGTGATGAGGCAAGATCTATTTAATGGATCGGGATTCACAATTCAAATCTTTTTTTTAGGCATAAAACTATTATTATCATCACTGAATAATCTGCCAAACGTGTCTATTAAGTTATAAAATAGTGAAGTACACCTTAAGATGACATCCTCAAAAATATTGTAAAAATACTGAAACACAAGATAAGTTGATTATTTAATGTTAAATGAACAAAGAGCGAAAAATCCTCAAATTTGTGAAGTTAAAACCGTTAAATGTTTGGCATTTTTGCTTCAAACCATTGTTTACTAATCAATTAACTTAACAGGTTGAAGTAAGCAGAAGACCCTAACCCTAAAAGTCATAAAGTAAACAACTTTCTGTTGCGGTTCGTCTTAAAAATCCTATTGTGACTGCCAAAACGTTTACTGCTGCCATCCACCACCTTTCCTATTTACATCATTTCTTCTAACATCAGTGGCAGTCAAGGCGTTCACGGCTCCGCGGCTCTCTCACACCTCCGGCGCTAACAAGCGCTCCTCTGCGGCGGCGTGTCCATCCACCTGGCCCACGCTGCAACTGCTGACGTACAACATGAGGACAGGATAAGCCCGTGGATGAGCTGCTTGTGTTATACAACAGTTCCAGAGATAGAGCAGAGCTGAATTTAGACACCTCTGACTTTTTCTCCAACACACCATGAGATCATCAGACTCCCTAACCACCCCCCCCAGCCCCCCCCCCCCCCCCCCCCCAGCTATGTGCAGATGTAGCTATTACCGGGAAGAAACACAATGAGGTCAGACGTGAACTCCTCGCTGTATTAATTTGTGAGCATTCTTTTCTTAATTTGTTCCCCTTTGTCTTTATTGTGCTGTAATTTCATTACGCCGTGTTTTAAATGCGTCATCTTGATAGCTTTCCTGGAAGGATCCACCACAGCATGGGCCTCTGTTAATCTTCTGCTGTTGCGGGATTTCCCGTCCTTCATATTTACTGATTAAAGGGATAGTCCGGTGAAAATTGACCCCAGGTTCTTTTTCTGCATGAAAACTGATCAAGTAAGCCCTCCAGAGAGTTTTTTTCATTCATCAACCAGTATTGAGCTTGCCAGGAAAAACCGGGAGCAACGCTAATAGCCAAAATGGCTTACAGTGCATTCGATTGGGGCAGTGCGCAGAACGCTTCCAAAACGGCATTTTTTAACCACTAATATTGCTCGAAATAGCACCAAACCTCTACAGTAGCATGACTAGGGTCCCTACGCATAAAACGGAACTGTTTTACAAGACTCACCAACTGACCCCCCATTCCAGCTCCTCTCCAAGGAAAGTCCGCACAAGTCGATAATCGAATGCACCGGAGTTCAGTTCAAGGAGGAATGTTTTGGAAAGTTTCCATTCACCTGCTTTTGTGGACATTTCCATTTGCACTTGACTGTAAGTGGCAGAAGAAAAAATAAAGAAAGGAAACAAACATGAAAGCCACAATCCCATCTGATAATTAATCACATCTCGTTACGTCCTTTTTTCTTTTTTTTATCACCACCAGCTGTTAATCTCAATGAACCAACAATCAATATTTAACCAAGCAACAGCGGTTAATGAAACTGGTCATACCTTCTTATTTAGTTTTGCAAATTTTTCTGGAAATTTGGTTAGAATTTGTGCTGAATTTGGATGGAAACTTGGCTATTATCATGCAAACATTGATTTGTTGTTGGTTGCTTGATTGATCCTTTGAGTCATTTTTAAGCAAAAATACTAAAAGTGTGATGGTCCTAAATGTAAACATTAGCCATGCATCGGCTGCTTCTGTTTGTCTTACACTATTTTAAACTGGAAATCTTGTGTTTTGGGCTGCAGATCAATAAAACAAGATGAGATTATCCAGGGTAAGGAAGTTGTGAGGGGCATTTGATGGCAAAATGATAAAGAAAGAAAGAACATGATCACTAGTTGCAACCCTAATTGGGACTAGCATTACTATTTTTGTACACTTGCATACATGGTTGATGTAAATAGAGCATTTGTTTTTTTACTGTATAAGACACAAACATGTTTTTGATTACCATGTCTGGACTTTTGTTTTTTTACTCCGATTTGATGAAAACGGAAGAGAAGGGAGTGGGCGGTCGAAGCTGAAGAGATAGAGGAGAAAATGGGAGTAAAAAGAGGGTGATGATGATGGGAAGAGGCAGAAAGGGAGGAGAATGGGAAGACAAGGTAGGGTAATTGAGGATGCAGAGGAGGAGGAGGAGAAACATAAAAAGGCAATGAGGGAGCGACATGTCTCTTGTGCTCTGTGTGGTTATGTAACGCTACCTTCTGCTGATGGCAGTGGAAAGCGCAGAGTACCAGCAGTGAGTGTCGTGGAGGTGGGTGGCAACAATAACAGCACAGAGGAAGAAGCTGCGGCAGTATCGGAACCATAACAAAGGTCAAACGTTGCTGTTACTGCCGAGAATTCAATCTGCAAAAGATTATCTTGTTCGCACGACTTTTGTAACTTGTTTTTCTTCCACTTATATTCGATAGTTAATCAATGATTCATTTAGGTTTCTGGTTGATCGATTGGAGAAAACTATTTAATTGGTGACATCAACTTGCGATTTATCAAATGCTAGCAGGTGTTCTTCATTTTCCGACACTTCAAGACTAAACAATGGATGTTCTAATTCTGCAGATTATTCATTAATGAAAATAATCATTTGTTGAAGCTCTAAAATGTCCTTTTGCAGGCAGTTTTGAAAGACTAAGAGCATAACATTTAAATTATTCACATACAGTTATTGGAATAACCTTCCACAACACAGTTATTCAAGTGTGTTACTTTAAAAAAAAGTGATTAATTTAGTTAAATTCCATGTTTTGGTTCGTTTTGCACTCGTTGAATCCCTTGAAAGGTTAATTTCTGACTGTTGTGAACGCTTCACTGGTTGACATATACATGGCTGTCAGTTGTGGCCACTGTCGAGACATGTCCCTCTGTGTTTACATGCAGTACCAGCCATGTATATATGAGAGTGTGTATGTGCTAAATGAGCTATAAAAGCAGATGCTTGTCTGGCGGCATCCACAGAGAGAGAAACCAGAGAGAGCCTCAGAGCAGCTGCAGGAAAGCCCTGTGGGAGTCTGCAGGGCCGGCCATGCTCTGCAGGAGACCCACTGCATACTGGAGCAACACACAACACACTGTCACAACACACAACACACTGCCCACTGTACCAACAGACAACACACTGTAGCAACACACCACACACTGTCACAACACACTGCACACTGTAGCAACACACTTTAGCAACACACTGCATACTGGAGCAACACACTGCATACTGGAGCAACATACAACACACTGTAGCAACACACTGTCACAACACACTTTAGCAACACACTGCATACTGGAGCAACACACTGCATACTGGAGCAACACACAACACACTGTAGCAACACACTGCATACTGGAGCAACACACTGCATACTGGAGCAACACACTGTCACAACACACTTTAGCAACACACTGCATACTGGAGCAACAGCCTGCACACTGTAGCAACACACAACACACTGTAGCAACACACAACACACTGTAGCAACACACAACACACTGTAGCAACACCAACACACTGTAGCAATTCACTATAGGAGAGAAACACACTTTAACATCACACAGCAACAACACAGTACAACAATGTACTGAACAACAGAAACACACTCCAACAACAAACTGAAGGCACACACTGCATCAACACACTGCATCAAATCACAGCAACATCACACTGCATCAACACACTGCAACAACACACTGCATTAACCCGCTTGAACAACACACTGCATTAACACACTCAAACAACACCGTTGGTCAGTAACTAGTCAGTAAATTCAAAAATAAAATAAATGTGTAACAGAAACCCTCTGTAATGCAACACTGTAATAACACTTTACATTATAACAATGAGCTGAATATTAAAATAGCTACTCTGTCTAATCAATAAAAAAAATGCTGACATAAACGAGGTACAGTTTGACGTTTATTGTACAATTAAGGCAAAAAGGACATTAGTTTAAATGAAACCATAATGAATTTCATGCTGTTAACACGTCTCACATGTTTCCTTTCACAACACTTCACATACACTTACAGCCATCACAACAGCCCTCATTAACATCTCAGCTCCTCCCCTGAGGCCCTAGCAGTAGGAGGTGGCGGATGGAGGAGAGGCGGATGGCTGTTTGGCAATGGAAACAGCAGAAAGGCGGTGGGAGAAGGTGGAGGAGAGAGGCAGCCAAGACCCAGAAGCTGATCTTGAGCAGGATCCTGCTGCTTTGTTTATGTGATCGATGACCTCACATGCCTCTTAGATCCTTATTTCCTGTATGGGCTCTCTGCCTTTTGTTACACCCGCTGCCTCTCGCTGCACTCATCTACGATCTAATCAAGAGTTATGTCTTTTCTTTGAAGGCTTGGTGGCTGTAATAGTCTCTCCTCCGTAGCGAGGTTGGCACTGTGATTAGATCCGGAGATACGAGAGCAACATCTGTCAACCGGATGAAACTTGTTGGCCAGAATTGTGTTAGATTCCTCTGATTGGACTCACAGTTGCGTCAATGCCTCAGAGTTAGAAATGTGTCTCTGATGGTAAGTGGCCGTGTGCTGGCTTCTCGGGAATTTTAGCAGCAGTGGGAGAAGTCTTTAGATGTATTCATTGACCAAGTACCAGTATTTAATGTAACAATACTCCTGCAATAACTCCAGTAGTAAAGACAAACCATAAGTAAAATGTACTTACTCAAAAAGTAAAAATATTCCACCCATAGGACTGTTATATTATTATACAATATACATATTGTACATGTACATGTAGAATAAAAAAAAACAAAGAATAATGAATACTGTCTAAAGTAACATCAGTGCCTTCACAGCAAAGCTGAAGATGAATCAAGTAACATATCAAAGTAATATTGCACATGATATTGAGAATCCGTTTTGCACTGCATGTGTAAAAGTAATATTAACATAGTAAAAAGTAGTATTGCTCATGATTATGAAAATGGATATTGCATTTGATAGTAAAAACGAATATTCCGCATACTATTAATGTTATTTTTTTCCAAAGTTTCCAGGGTTTGAACTGTCCATAGTGCATGTGTCTCAGACTTTAACTTGCTGTCTTCAGACTTCAGTTTGACATTTTGATAAAAGTTCAAGTCTTTTTTTCACCAAAAACTTAAATTTCAGATAAACAAGAAAGCATCTGACTGTGGCTTAGTGTTTGCCTGAAAGCGGTTCTAATCGTGACTGTACTTGTTAAAGTTGAGAGACGGAGCCAAGTGCAAAGAAGGTTAAGGAGCAAGCTTTCTGAATAGTGTCTAACGCTGAGCTTTGTTATTCATGGTTCCTCGCAGCGTGGTTTTGGAACGATTTCAGTTTGGTCTTCAGAGTATGAAGGGGTCAGCGTGGGCATGTGGTTGTATGCAAAGGATAAAACAACGATTATTCAATTCTAGGCTATTTTCAAGCAGACTGAGGATGAGCATGTTTGGAGACTTCCGTAACACACACAGCAGAGTATAAGAGGAAACTAGCTGGATTACTTCATTCAGGCCCTGTTGCATTATCACCAGCTCAGCTGTCATTAACTCACATGTTCCCACAGGGATGAGGCGTCGTGTCCTCCACTGCTCTCCACACCAACACTTACTGTGCCAGTGTTTGCAGAGTGATCCCTCCCTAGGTCATTTTTTTTAAACAGAAGAGGCCGACTCAGTGCTTATTTTTTCACCAACTCTATGCTGTTGTTTTGGCCGGCCTAATTACAGAGTATGATGTTGATTTCGGAGGGTTTTGCCCGTGAACTATTTGTCTTCAGCGATGACACTGTACAAACTGCTGGGTCATGCTTGTTTGTTGTTGGACCTCGGTAAACATTATCAGATTTTCTGAACCTGTTTTGCGGCCAAACCCTCAGAAATTCCAGTAATGACCAAGACAAAAGTAAAGCAGAGGTTGCTTCCTCTTTTTTTCCCCCAGTACAGTGAGTTTAAACAAACAGACAAGGTACATGCTTCTGTCATTTAACAGCCGGCTACTCGTGTTTGCCTAACTCTTGTCGGCTGTCAGCCTGTCTGCCCTGAGCAGGGTGAATCCCCTCCTTTTTAAATATCAACCCTGGGACTTTTAAACCACCTCCCTTTAACACAGCATTATCTCACTCTATCTCTACTTTTTATGGCATGGGAAACTCTATTTATATAGGACTTCTCTTGTGCTTCACATGGAACCTAATTCAGATCAATTTCACCCCTAATTATTAATCAAATTATTAAAAACTAGTAAAAGCATTTTCATTTTTACAGTTTACATTATTTGTGTCTGCTTATTGTGACTTATTGTTACCGTGGCTATTTACAGTATTATTATAGGACTATTTACAATACAGTCCTTCTGCAATTTCTTGTGAAAATCACTTAATGGATTATCTAAATAATTGACGTCTAAAAATGTTTATTACCGCAGCTCCAAACAAAACTATAAAACTGTTAAGATGCAACCTCATTATTTAGAGGGAAAAGAAAGAGAAGCTATAGGATGAAGATTGAAGTCCTCCTGACCCGGTGAGTAAGCTGTTGGGCAACCAGCAGTTGGAAGGGCACACTAAATTCCTTCCTCTGATACAAACGGAAAGAGGGAGGGAGGGCAAAGGGAAGGATCCCCTGGAGGGAGCCAGAGCCGGTTTAAGTGACGTCACCCAGACTGCTCTGTTTGGGCAGGCCCACCTCCTCCCCCCGTCCCCCCTCCCCCTCTGTCTCTTCCTGGGCCTTACAGGAATTCCCCTCCTCGTCACTTTATTCGGAGGAAAACGCCCCATGCAGCCACAGCTGATAGGGCGGAAACACACACTCACACATTTGTGACTGCATGTGTTGACACTGGAGAGTGTGTGCACTTGTTGCCTTTTGTTCCCGAACAAAAGGAGCTCCTGAGTGTTTGTTCCATGAAACATCAGCAGGGTAAGAAGTGAACATTTTGTCCTATAGTCATGTAAAAACACCCTGCATTAGTTACTGTTTTTAAGTTTGTTCTGTGCTGAACAATATGGCAGTGTAAGGTGCAGAAATGTTCTTCATTCGTGGTGTTTTTTGACTTGTGCTAAAAGTCCAAAGCAAAAACAACTCCGCTCTTGTGAAACTGAGTGGGATGTCATGGTGAACGACTCAAGACAGGAAGCAGTCAGCCTGCTGTCAGTCAACTGTGGCACCACGGTAACTGATAACAAGCGGACTGTGGGACTTTTGAGCCTGAGCGTGTTTTTAAACTTGTTCAGTTCAGTTCCTTAAACTGAAGACATCGCTGCTTTTAGTTTTGATTTGACAATAGCTCTGGGGCAACAGGTTGCTCTGGGTCCTGGGTTTCAATATGTGTAACCTTTGCAAAGGAGGTTCTGTTTTCATTGTGGTTTGTTTGTAGTCCATCTATTTGTTGATAACCAGAAGGTTTCTAGAATCTATTTTCAACAAAAATTCCTACTAAGAAATGATATAATACAGAGTGTTTATCAACGAGCTTTAGAGGTGCTGATAGGCAGACAGGCCAGCTGATTTCACCTGTTTTCTGTCTTACTGCTAAGCTTACTGCTGCTAGCTCCATATTTAGTGTACAGATTTTAGAATAATATTAATCTTCTCCTCTATATCTTTAAATAAATGGAATATTTTTTATTCCAAAAAGGTCAAACAATTCATTTAAATGTGTCTTTTAAACAAGATGGCATGTACTTGACCTAGATAACAATTCACCAAAGTTACATTAATTGTTTGTCTGGAGCTTTCCATTGCTTCGCACAATCTTGCTAAAGAAATGGAATCACAAAGTAGTATAACAATTGAAGAAATAATATTACCTTTTACAGTTAAGTGGTATTGAACAAGTACTAGGATACTTGAGTCACAAAGTAACAGAAACACAAAGACATAAACCCCTAACAATCACATTATTATTAATTTTGTGGTGAAATTGTTTTGCTTGTATTTTTTTTAAAAGCATCAAGGTTAACTTTTGAGATGCTGGAACAACCAATTTATTGTCATGTTTATTGGACATTTGACAGTGAAACTATACATTGATTCATTTTGTGTCAGTCGACAAATATTCATTTAATTACCATGATTATTGAATACAGACTTAGCTGCATGTGACCTCCTTTCTCCCCCCTCCTCCCTCCTCCTCCTCCTTCTTCTCTGACACACAGAGCTTACTGTATGTTTGCAAAACTTGTTTTCAAACTTGAAACATGCTTCCTGTCCCACGAGGCCCGTTAACACTAGCCGTCAGTAGTTGTGTTAATTCTGTGTCACAGAGCCTTGCAAGCAAGAAGGGAACTCGAGATGCCGACTGGATAAAGTTTGGCGTGCAGCTTGTTTTACTTCCACTTTTTTTTGCCTCTGCAAAGAAAGAAAGAGAGAAGTGGGTGTTGTGTACAGTTAAGGACTTGCTGCTGAATTTCAGCTACTGTTTTCATGTCTTTTCTGAAATTGTTAGGCTCAAACAGACATGAATATGAAGTGAGAGTTGCTCATAGTCCATTTAGGACCTCTTATAATACAGTAGTATAGGAGGGTTAAAAAAGCTGATATCATAGTAAATTATCAAAGGTAAATGTTCAAACAAAAAGTTTTTATATTTGAGTATTACCTACGTTCTCTTCTTCTCCACCACATTTAATCTACGACTACTTAAAACTGCTTCTCAAATTTTACAATTTGCTGGTTTGTTCTTACTTGTTGTGGATTGAATTATTTTGGGCAGTAGGTAACTGTGACGACCATTTCTCACTAGTTTTCGATGTTCAAAAACCAAAAAGTTGACTGTGCCGTCAAACAGTCATTTTTGAAGGGACTACAGAAGTTACCTGGGTTCACTTCGAAGGCGCCAGACTCCATTGACAAAAACGGGCAGTAATAGACCAGGGACTTCTGTGTGTGTTCAATGGAGTCTGGTGGTTCATAGAAAGCATAGATAACCAGAATCAGAATTGCTTTATTCGTGCAGCAGCGGAGAACTTTGCAGCATTACAGCAGCAAAGGTATAGTGCAGAAAAGGTAAAAGGAACAAGAGGGCCTATATATTAAATATAAGGCAAGCACAAGTTATTAGAAATATTGGTTTTCGGTTCCCCTGTAAAAGGCTTTCTGATGGCAAGGTAAATCTAAATCGTACATTTGAGCAGATTTTTTTTGTAGATAAAATATTTTTGTGATCATGTGTATCTTCCGATTATCAAGCCTTAGACTGATCATGTATGTGTTGCTGAAACTTGCTATGAAACTATTTGGATCAGTGGTTGGGCAGAAAAGTGTGAAAACCCATTCCGCCTGTAAATGCATGCATACAATGGCTTTAAATAACAGCCGTACAAGCACATCACAAATGGGCACTGCCCTGGTGAAGGTAATTGTTAGTTGCAGAATCCAGATCCTTCCAGGCAGCTTGTGATTTACTGTACTACATCCTAAATAGAACAAGCTTTGCAGGCTTCACACCTTCCATGATTTCTGACTGCGAAAGGAGGGAAATAATTTGTGCTTCTTGGCTGCAGCTTCTCTCTGTGTTGTGTTCGGAGTCTGGCTCCTGCTTGTCTCTTTTGGTGCAGGAAGATTTTTTGGGGGGAATGTGTGTCCCGCATGTGCCATTAAACCCCCCTATACACACTTTTTGGTCCACCCAGTGGCGTTATTTTTATAATTTGTTTCCGCAAGGGTGCCCACGCAGTCCCAATAACCGGTGGCCTTCAGTCTGCTGCTTCTTCCACCTACAGTTTCCTGCGGGGGCAGCAGTACTGTACAGATACCAAACCACTGCCTTTGTCTATGTGTGATCAATATTTCAGTTGTCGACTTGGTGTTTGCAGCTTTGTCACGTTTCCTCCAAACATGTCCTTTAGTATTATTATTATTATGATTATTTTTATTATTATTATTATTATTATTATTATTATTATTATTATTATTATTATTATTATTATTATTATTATTATTATTATTATTATTATTATTACCATCACTATTTTAGGTTAGGGTTGGTCACCTACAAAATAAAATAAAAACCATCAATCAAACATTCATAAGAGCAAGCAGTTAAACATACATAATAAAACAGTGTAAAAGGATATTTTGAATTAAAAGGAGTAGGCTTGTCTGAATAGATATGTTTTCTGGTGAGATTTGAAAGTGGTAATGGAAGTGGAGTGTTGGATGTCATGAGGCAGAGAGTTCTCAATCAAGTGAATCTACATGTTTGCTTCTTCTTGTGTTTTATATACGATCGGCATCTCAGCCCCTGTTTATGGGCATACATTATTAAAGGTTGCCTCGCCCGAAGCTCTAGTTAAGGCGGTATTCTTTTTTTTTAACTCATACCTGCTCATTCATTCGTCATACTGCACATAAACAAGCTCTGCTGCAGCCTCCCTCCGCCTTCATGCTCAGCAGTCAGCAGCTGATCTCCAGGCTGCAGAGAGCCAGATTTCTTTGTTTAAATTCTGTCCTAAGGCACACCAAACCCTACTCTTCCTCTTGCTATATTCAATTCAAAGGGTTTATTTGTATATGCTCCAGAGGTGCAGCATAGTTTTTGGTAATGGTTGCTTCATCAACAAAACATACAGTTTTTTATGTAAACAGTTTTTATTTAATTTTTAAAAATAGCAACAATTTGAATGATAAACTCTGTATTAAAAAAAAATATGAGAAAAGGCGACGTTCAATGCCAGCTTCTTTTTTAATTTCATGTTTCAATAACATAAACAAAAAAATGCAACGCAAGACAGTAAATAAAAGAAAAACAGAAGAAAACAGATGAGGGCGTTTTATTGAAATCACAAGGAAGAAAATTAGAATCGGGGGATGAAGCCCTCTTTATTATGTCACACAGCACAGAACATACAGTGGAGTTTGACCTCGGCATTTAACCCATCCTAGTTCTAGGAACAGCTGTTGTACAGCTGAACTGGGACCCCTTAGTATCAGTCCACACTTCATATTTTAGGTCTGTTCTGCGACCCTACGATTCCCAGTCCAAGCCTGTACTGAGCCACTGTCGGACAAAAAGTAAAATACTACCTTACCTATATGTAATATCTTAACTAAATTGACAATTATATATTTGCTTAAGTAATTTATCAATATGCCAAATATTTTTCTGCTTAAAGTTTCTAAGGTGGAATATCTAGTTGGTTTTGGACTGTTGGTGGGACAAAAACATGATCACACAGTACCTGTCCTTCACAAAATTGGAGAGATACTTCATTATTTAGTAAATGCTGTCTCAATTTTGGCATGGATTTTTTTTGTCCAAAAACTTAAAAATATATTTTACTTAAAGCAACACAAATGTTCACATTTAAGAAACTTAACTAGCATACATATGACATTTTATTCCAGAAAAAGGACATTATTAAAAGGTAGTCGGATTTTTGGCCTTGCTGTCGCTCCATTTAAACACCCTTAATTACCTACTTTTGTTGGGTAATGTCTCACAGATTTTTTCATTAAAACTACAAACAAACTTTAGAGTTTGAACCAAGCTGTTGTGATGAATGAATATGATCTGAATGTCTATAAACAAAATGCCCTTGTTCGAGGACTGCCATCAGCCTATTTCTTCACCTCTGCACCCTCTTTATCCTTCATCCTCTGCTCCTCCGTCCTTTTGTGTCGATTACATTTGATAGAGCGATTCACTCAGTCCGGCTAATGTGAGGAAAGAGAGGGAAGGGATTCACTTTGCGCTCCTTCTCTGCCAGCTGATGATGATAGACTGCAGGGTAATGGGACACTCTCACGGTATGGCTGGGGGGGATTCCTCCGCTCTGCATCATCGTCTGTCCGCGGGATTTCCTGTAGCACTGCTCTCAGACCGGTTCTTCTCCCTGGAGGCCGTCTCTTTGCAGGGTGTGTCCGTGATGATAAAGAATGTGTCAGATGCTGACAGTAACCCTTATTGCCACTTATTGTATGGGTCAGTTACTGAGGGCTGCAGGAATGCTGCGTCTCCAGGCCGCAGGAAGAAAAAGCTAAAATAAGATAAACACGCTTGACTCTCAAAGGTGACAGGGAATTATGCAAAACTCACACACCTCCCAGCTGTTAGTGTGACTATTAAAGGAGGAGACGTCTTCCTTTTAATAATAGTAATTGTCATACAAGACTGATTGCATTTTTTCAGTGAGTGATACTGACGCTGGTTCACTCTCAAAGAAAGAGAGCTTGGTGCTTTACCATCTGTTATATAAAACTGTAATTAAATGAAGGAACAAAGAAGTTAAAACGGCTCTGGATTAATCTGGATAATACCTATTATCATAGATTTTTGGGGTATTTGGGCCCATCAAAAGTTCCAAGAGCTCAACGTAACAGATTCAGATAGCTTGTTTTTCATTTCAAGCCAATAAAGAGGAAGGATAAAAGCAGCAGATTCTTATTTGGGAAATAAATAAATAAATAATCAACAATCAAAACAGTTGCAGATTTAATATGTTATAGCAAACACATTTAAATGTCTGCCTGTCAGTTCTGTCAGTTTTAGTGTACGTAGAAAAGTGTTTTTGTTTTTGACTTTAGTTACTTTGTTATTATTTGTTGATCTGCCACCATTTTTATTATTGATAATTGGCTGAAAATAAGCTCCCAGAACCTGATATGGCTTGTGTCTTGTTGGGTCTGAGAAACATCATATGCAAAACCAAAGCGTTACGCTTTTGATTGGAAAATTACCAAATGTATTTTTGCAGATGAATTTAATGTCAAATAACTAACTGTTTATCCAACTAGTTGCTTCAGCTCTGATGAACTGTACAAGTAGCTTTTAATATTACATATTGAGCAAGTTAAAAATACCCTCAAGGTTTATCCAGCAAACCCTAAAACATTTCCGTTCACTAATTCATAGGATGAAAAGAAGTCAATCCTCCAAAATCTGGAATATGAATGTCTGCTATTATTCCCAAAAAATGACTCATAAACAATGATAAAAATGTATCTGGGATAATGAACCTATCATGTCGTCCGTACACTACACTCAGGTTTGCATCTGTTTTTGTTTACTGTAAAATGTCCTTGTTAGTAATCGTTGTAGGAAGGCATCAGCCACTGCAAGGGTGTGTTTGATGTTGGTATGTGTGCAGGTGTAGGTGCTCGAGTTACATAATCTCCATCTCACCCCCACACAGTGACG
This sequence comes from Eleginops maclovinus, assembly GCF_036324505.1. NCBI lineage: Eukaryota > Metazoa > Chordata > Actinopteri > Perciformes > Eleginopidae > Eleginops > Eleginops maclovinus. Next base: position 8,562,143 of record NC_086361.1, on the reverse strand, counting down.
AGGAAGAAGGGGGCAGCTGCCAGCTCCCATCTTATCATTTTCAACCTGCTGAGGCATCTCTTCCTCCTCTCCCTCTCCAAACACTGCCTTTGTTTAGTTTGCTACACTGTGCAGTCCAGACATCAACCTGCTTCCACTGTATGTTGGTGTGCTATATCCACAGCTTGGTCTATACTGACAGACTCACAACTTCAACCTTCCAGTACAGGCAAAAGCATTGTTTTTCAAGCACTGGTCAAATTTATATTTTGTGCTATTTTGCTTTCTTAAAGGGAACATGTGCTTTTTGGGATTTTCCCTTTCCTGTAACGCTTCCATTGTAGTCCTTTGTTTACTTCCGTTACATATTAGCATCACGATGTAACACTCGTGCTTCTATTGGCTAGCGCTCCAAAACCTTGTTTGTGATAGGCCAAGGGGCGGTACATCTCTAAGAAGTTGACCAATAACAACAGAGCTGACCAACTAGCCAATCAGAGCAGACTGTGCTCTGGTTTCAGACAGAGGGTGAAAAGAGGTGCTGCATCAAAGGCAGTATGAGAAAAATAAAGAGCTTTTTGAACATTAAAGCATGGAAACATGTCACACTAGAGGCACAAAATACAAATATGAATCTGAAAGTGAACAGAATATGGCATTGTTTCAGAGGCAAATACGCAATTAGGGGTTTATTTGACTTCCTTTGTCTGTTTGTGATTCTTCCTACATTCACTGGTCAGCTTTAAAATATGCCCCATTAATACAAGTAATCAAGGGAGAATTTACAAGCGGATATTTTCAGAAAAGATTTACCCCCTTTCTTGAAGTGTCTTGCAAAATGTATGGAGTATGAGAATACCAATCTGTTGTTTCAAAAGGTTTCTGTTTCTTATGCTCTGAGCCTGAAATCTCATCTTTAGTAGCACCAAACTTTCAAGTTTCATACTTTTCACTTTTCCTTTTTTACAGATTTTTTTTGGGGCTTATTTTACTTAGAGATAGATGGAATGGAAATAGGGCGAAAGGAAATGGCGTGCAGCAAAGGACAGGGGGTCTGATTCAAATCTGGGCCTCTGCGCTAAGTAGCCTTAGCACATGGCCACTACCATATGATCTATGGCGGTGCCCATCACCTTCAATATCTTCAGATTGTTCTCACAAAGGCCTTTGTTCATATATTATTTATAGCCTGATTTATATTACATATTTTCCCTCAAAACAAGGGAACTTTGATTTGATTTTTAATGTGTTTTGACTGTATTGTTTTATGGAGTGATACAAAGAGATACAAAAGTCTTTATACAGAAGTCTTCATCCAATGTTTGGATTTATGTTCTGAAAATGTATGCACTTAAGATCAGTGTTTTTTGCATATTTCAACATATCATTTAAAACTATGGAACTAAAGAATTCAATGGGGATATTTATTAATTACATTTTCACCTCATTCACCTGTTGTTTCTATTGAACACTTGCTGTTTCTCCTTAGACGGTAAATATTTTTCATCTAAAATGATTTGCTTCAGTGTTTGCATCATGATCCCTGGTGGACGCCGTCTGCCCGCGCTGTCGTCCACCCGCATTGTTCAGGCTTGTTGCTGGTAAACTGGCGTAGTGCCGCGCATACTGATGACACCTCAACCCTCACAGATGCTGTTTTTGCAAAACAACTTGTCTCCCCCCCCCCCTCCGCAACATACATCTTTGCTTCTTGCAGGCAAAACTGGAGGGGGCCCATCTGAAACACGTGAACGCCATGCATATGGACGGAAAGCTGCTGTTGATTGTCGCCATTTGGCATGTTGAGGCCCAGCAGGGCAGGCTGTCGAGGAAAAATATGAATGTGTTACAGGCTGGCAGTGAGGGGAGGAGAGTGTGTGTGGTGCCCGGTGGTTGTCGGCCAACATGCAGAAGATGGCCGGGGGGGGAATGCCAGGGAGATGCAGTTGTGCTGTTTCTTTACGTGAAGTTGCCTCCTCTGTAATATTGTTAGAAGTGGTTTGGTTTATTATCTCAATTTTAGAGGCAAGTTGGCCTCCAGCTCATTAGCATGTGTTTGAAGCTGCTGCTCTGTCTTCACTGATAATTGTCCGTCAGACACCTTAATGGAGTTGAGATGGGATCCACTCCCACTCAGAGACCCCAGCCATCAGGATTGAAAAGCATGCACGTTTTCCTGTGCCGTCATGTCAGTTTGGCCCTCAGGGATCAAATAATCACAATCCGTCCTTGGCAGCGCAGAGAGAGAGGAGTGGGCTGAAAGAGTCAGGGAGGACGGTGGAAGGTGTGGTGGGGGCTGCATTAAAGATTTGTGGTTGTCATGACAGCGACCAGCGAGGAGACTGACTCCCTCGCCCACAAACTCTGCCTTAATTGACGTGTACCCACCCACTCCGGCCCTTCCCAGCCTCATCCTCGCTTATCCCAAGATGTCACGTTGCACTTATGAGAAGATTTCGAGTCGGCCACCTTGAGAAGAACCTTCATCTGCAATTCAGATTTTTGTTCTGCTGTCACATTTGTAGGACGAGCGACAATGCTTTACGAGAGTTATTGGGATCTTCAGGCAGATATAGGACATAACCAGAAGGGTCAGAATATCTTTCTGAATAAAATAAAACGCACATGTTTAAGTAGTGACTCCTTTTCTACTGAATTATGAACGACAGGCCGATGCTTCCTTTGCTTCTTGCTTACAGCGTTCTCAAACCCCTCTGGCAATGTTGTGCTTCGAAGATTCATGTTTTTATTTTTGTGTCATTTGCATTGTGATTTGACTGTGGTACACCGTTAAGTTCTCCTCTTTTGTTTAACACCACACTTGTAAACAGTTTAGCATTAAGCTCTGTTCTTATGTTTAGTATCCCTCTGCTGTGTTTTCCCTCAAATTTCATGCTCATGTTTTTATCAATGCACACATGTTGTCATAAGCGGCAACAAGTGTGCACATCCCTCTTATTGTTTTCCCGTGCTCACACTACAATTACACAGATTTCTTGAGAGTCTCCCAGCCTCCATAGTAAAATATGTAGTGTAATATTACCATGAACAACCCCAACAGCCATAATGAGGGAATATGACCGACCCTATAATCATTCCCTGCTGTCTTAATAACTCCGGCACTGTGCATGGAATATGTATATATATTTTTCCTTTTCTGAGGCTGCCTTGTCCCTTTCCACTGATTTGGGTGTTTCCTGTTATTTTCCATGCCGTGTCATTCAGCATGAGGGGTCTTCTTTGTGGCTAAGAAAAGCAATCCGATCTGTGATAGCTTACACTCGGCTCTCCTACCGCACACAACCGCTAATAGGATTTTTTTTGTGTCAGTAATCACCCACGCCTGTGGGTCTAATACAAGCCATATGTGCCATATGTGCAACTAATACAGCATTAGCTCGTAAAAGATCCACCTCCAAATCTTGTAACCACTAAAACAAGCATTTATTATCTCAAATTGATTTTGCAATAACAGATATTTTGTTGAGGAAGCTGTGAGGTTGAGCCGTGGAAACTACCAGGACAACACAACCTACCTGTTTCCTTTTGTAGAAGGGTTTCACATGAACATGTATATGTAAATAGAGCCCGACAAACAAACCTTCTCCGTCAAAGACATAAACAAACATTCTGCCCTCTCCTCACGAGCCTCGGTTGCTGTGTTTCTGCTGGCAGGGTGCCTTTGTTTTGCTCCACGGCAGCAAAGGGAGGGGTGGGGACACATTATGTAATCTGTGGTGTGTGCCTGGGATACAGAGAGAGATGGGGAAGGGTGTGACTGTAGTAACACACACACACACACACACACACACACACACACACATATGGTGACATAATCTACTGACCTCTTCCGTGGCCCGCTCGGGTCCACCCCCTCCTCCGAGTATTCCCGGCATCACTCTGTGATTTTTGGGAACCACAGAAAAACATCCTCTTTCACCCTCCATTAGCATTTGTGCAATCTTAGACAAAATTGTTACTGTTGGTCCTCGAGGACTCGTCATGCACTGTAATGTCGTGTGCAGGGCAGAGAAGCCACAGAGGGTTTATTTTTCCTTTGAGTTTCCATGGTCGGGGGAGGTATAGACATACTGGGCTTTCTTTAGTAAGCACCCTTTTTCTCTGAGTGTGACACAGACGTACTTTATCGAACTCTGTGTTTTTGTTTTTAGACAAAAAATATTGGCTTGAGCTGAATTTATTTCACATTCTAGACGATGCATAAGAAGAGTGAGAAAAAAAAAATGATTGAGATTATCATAATTGTAACAACAAATGATAACAGTTTGAAGCCGGTATGGCTGCAAAATTTGAGATAAAAATTACTACAATATTATTTTTTAAGTGTATTCAGTTCTGCTGATTATGCTCCTTCCAGAGTACTGTTGGTAATACAACAAATGGTGTGTTGCATTTTTCAAATGAAAAAGAAAATACATTATTTTCAAGATTCTTTTCTACAAAAAAAATTGAACATTGAAGCACAAAATAATAATATTACCTAATCCATTTAAAGAAAATCCCTGAGTGCAATATCTCAGTCTTTCGTGCAGCGCTAATAGCCGTTGTCTAAACTAAAAAGATGCATTTTTGTTTTCAATTAAACTTGAGCTTTGGACGTGCATGCACTCCCACAGTCTGTTGTAATGACCCTGCAGCAGCCTCTACTCCGCTGTGTAAAACCAATTCACGCCATAGTGAGCCAGTGTATGTAATTCATATTGATTACAGAAGCACACTCTGAATACTGCGTCACCTCCCACACATCCGTATGGTTTGTACAGAAACAAGTTCTTCACCTGCTGGATTGTGGGTGATGATTGTAAAGTATAGAAGAATTTCCCCCGAGGGGAGTAAATGGCATTTAAATATGCAAATTAGTCTGTGGGTTAGTGCTCACTCTGTGATAATGAGAATGAACCCTTCATAATGACTAGTTTGCAAACTTTAACCTGTATTTCATACTTACTCGCATTGTTACTTCTGTAAGTGGGTGTGCTTGCATGCTTGTGTTATTGTGTGTGCACACAGGGCTTGCCCCCCCTTCATAATTACAGTATTTTCCATAATGGAATCTCTCTCAGCTATGGAAGAATATCTGTTTTTCATTTGAGAGACCTTCACCCTGCTACAGTCTTGTGGAAAGCATCCCCAGTATCATTGGTTACATTCTGCACTGCCTTCGCTGTGCAGCGAGAGTCTGTGTGCATCTGTGCTGAAAATGGTTTCTCTTCTTGTCTTACAGATAAAATCGAAGAGGCACAGAAAGAGCTTAAAGACCCCAAAGGTTCACAGAAAGGTAAGATATGCTGTTTTATCATGACTAAACAATTTAAAGTAAATGTTTTTATTTAACAGTCAAGTTTTGTTCAATGTTTTCTCTTTCATACAAAGGATTTTTTTGTTTTCTTTATCATCACCTGGTTTAAAGGAATAAAAATAAGCTTTCCAGTAAAACCACAAAATAAATAAATGTAATTCCCTGGCCATAACGTTTTTTTCGTTTGTGGTGCAAGACATAAGAGATAAAAATGTCCTCAACTCTATATTGATTTATGTATTTCACCCTTTAACAAATGCTATATTTACATATTAGCAAAGTTAATAATAACAGTTAGTTGCTGTGTAACATTTGGTTCTTTGCAGCAGCTATCTCCCTTAGTTTGTTTCTGCTTCAGTAAAACTATGTGAAGATAAAGTTGAATTTCACTAATAATCAACAGCTACATTTAATATTTGTTGTGGCACATTTTTTTTAATATCTTTTGTCATAATGTGCTCTTGTTTATTTCGTTGGCAGTGACCTACTATAACTGTACATTTCAATTCACATGTCACATTCTGCAGAAGGTTAAATGATAACACTGCAGATAATAATTGCTTTACAGATTGTAATGCATAAGATATTGTATGGCTTTATAAATGTTGTTCTTTTGTCAATTTGGCATGTGACTAAATTAAAAAAGAACAGCCAGTTTGGTCAAACCCAAGCAGCTTCATTATGTCTGTTCAAGCTTAGTGAAACTTGTCACTGCAAAATTTGACTTTTTACAACAATTTTACAAAAAAAAAAAAACAGGCTTTCATTATATCATCCACTGTAACTGAGATTTTGTGGAGACTCTAAATGGAAAGTAGCACAAATAAGAATATCTCAATCCTCTCTCAGGGTAAGGCCTGCCAGGAAAAGGTTAATCTGCTTTTAAGAAAGAAGTTAATTCTGTCAGTATCTCTCTCCGCTTAATCTTTCAGGCACGGTTTTGATTTTATATTAAATATCCTATCTTCATATTGTTACTCACTATTAGAGAATGGAGGAAAACGTACAGTATATCAGGACAGAGGAAATTTGCTGATTGGATGATTTTAATTTTTATCTGACAGCTTTTTCTAACAATAAAAGTTACAGCTGTGTAAGGGACAAATGTAGCGTGCTTATGAATTACTTTTAATGACTGAAGATTTCTGGGGAATTCATAGCTTCTGTTTTTTCAGAATCGCCTAATTGTGACTAGGAAAACTAATTGTTTTCCCATGTCTTTCAGAATTAATTCATACAAATTTGTTTCTTTGTAAAACGCATTATCAAAGACCACAGGGTCTGCTTTAAAGGCGTGTTTCATTGGTTGTGTGCTGCTTTAAAACAGTTGCGTGTTTGTGTAGAGAATGGATTAACTTGCGTAAAGACGAGGCGTTACTCAATCTAATTATACTAGAGACCTTGGAAGAACCCTGACCTCATCTTGGGAAATACCTACACAAGCCAGGAAACTGTGACAGGGCACTGTTAAAACCGTATGCAACATGTCCTTAAAAACACATGCCTGAATATGTATGCTAGGCCAACCCAACTAATGGGACAACATGGTATGGGTGCGCCCTTTTAAAAAAACATTGCTCCTTTTATAATTGGAATGCAGTTTTGAAAGCACTTGCATTTTCTGATCAAAGGAGCCTCCATACGTCAACAATGTTATGTAATGAAGCGTGGGCGTCTTTGCTATTAGTCACACCGAAAATAAATAAAAAGTAAGGATGATGTGTCTTAATTATGAAATACATTGTGATCCAATTTCAACAAAAGAAGTTAATTATATCAATACAAAATAAGGATTAAAGGTGTTCAACTTTACAGAAACATTTTCAGAAATTCCATGAGAAGGTTATGCTTTTTATCTTTAAGTGTTCTTTACATAGTCAAGTTTCACACGAATTAGGAGCTCGTGTATAAAAATAAAACTTGCTGTTATTGAAATAGCACTAGAAAACTGTGACTAAAACTTGACAATAAGAGTCATTAGACTTGGTAATTGAACAGTTGATGCTTATCAATGTCCGAGATTTAAACATATGTTTTTAAAAAATGTTATAAAGATATAATTAAAATATGACTGATTATAGATGAGGGTTATATAATTAACTAATCAAAAAATGACATGCTATTGCTTTGGTAAGTGCTGTGCTGTCTGTTCTCAACTGCTTGACTACATTGAAAAAAGACATTCATTTTAAATTCAATGTAAAAAAAAATGTCGATCCCCATGTAAAATAAAATATGTTAGAATTGTCTACACTCTCTAGTATTTAATTAAGTGCTATTAGTTTCAGAAGATAATAAGGACATTTCAACAACTCCACACAGGGATTATTATTCATTATCACTGAGAGGATTTTGAGCTTATTCTGCCCTTATGGTTAATTGTTGGGAACAGTTTGTAGAAAGATGATGTTATACCAACTGTGTCTCTTTCTTCCACAGGGATATCTGAAAGCAGTCGGAGAAATGCAGATAATATAAAAGGCCTGAAGAGGAAAAAGGTTGTGGCAGAAAATCGGCTAGAAAAAATTCCCAAATCTCCGGTGAAGAAGCCACTGCAGTTAAAAACACCTGAAACTGCACTCCACGGAGCATCGTCCAAGGAAACTAAGCCTTCTTCTTGTTGCTCTTCCTCTAACAGTCCTTCCCATAATCCTTCAGCATTGCCAGGTGGGAACAAAGACCCACAATATGCCCAACCAGTTGCAGCATCCCTTCACAAGGGGTCATCTTCCACCGACATTGAAAGGCTAAAGCTGGAAGAAACATCATCTAGGCCTTCATCACTTGAGCTTGTTGATGGTGAAGGGAGCTCGTTGATTAAAGTGTCTCAATCCAAAGACAGCACCAGCAGAAACCCCAGCTTTGAAGGAGATCCTTACCACAGCAGTGCTTCGCTTGATGTTCTTCTTCAGGCCATGGAGCCTGACTTTAGTACACTGGCTGAGAGGAAAAGCTCTTTGCAAGTCACAGCCATTGAAAAATCAGCTTCTATCCTTAATTCCCAATATAGTGGTGATTTAACAACAATGCCAGCTGTTAACGTTGCTGTCCAGAGCCAACCTTCCCATATGCAGACCTATTATATTGACAAGCAAGGCAACTTTATTGGCATTGCAGCACAAATACAGGGAAATGTGCAGACATCTACACAGGGTACTCCAATGCAGTCCTCTCCACTTACTACACCACATTTTATGCCTGTTGCTTCAAATCCAGAAAAGCCCAGCTTGCACATGAGCTTTAATACTGGACCATCCACTATTACCCATGCACCTGTTCCCTCAGGCTGTAATGCATTGCCACAAAGCCAGCCTCCAGTTGTCCACACGTGCCAGTCCCTTTCAGCAACAGTTCCCAGCACCATTCAGGTCCCAGTTACACCTGGCAGCAACCAAATCCAGATGACCACTGTAATGAACTTTGGTGCTGACCAGGTTTCCAAGGACCAGAAGCCTAAGAAGCCCGGAAAGTATGTGTGTGAATACTGTAGTCGGGCATGTGCAAAACCCAGCGTGCTGCTCAAACACATCAGGTCTCACACAGGAGAAAGGCCATACCCGTGTGTTACTTGTGGCTTTTCTTTCAAAACTAAGAGCAACCTGTACAAGCACAAGAAATCACACGCTCATGCTATAAAACTGGGTCTGATTGCACGCTCTGAATCTGGAGGTGGCTCGCTCTCTCAAGAATCTGACAAAGCCCTAGGGACACATTCGGAGGCGGAAGACAGTGGGGACAGTGATGAGGATGGTAGCACTGCAGACCTGGACCCTGACTCGTCACAGAGCAGTGTGGCAGCTTTGTCCGAAAATAGTTTACAGAGTGCAGGTACAACCCAAGCAAGCCACGGGGAAGAGGACTCATCAGCTTTGTTTGAGTCAATTAAACCAACTTCCAGTCAGAGGGACCATGAGCCCAAAGTAACAGCTCCACTTCCAAAAGTTGTTGTATACCCAGTTAATGTCTCCCCTCTGAGGGCAGATAGCCCAAGAGTTACATGTGCAGCACCTGAGCAAGCAGCCTCACAACGGCAACGAGAGTTCCAGACAGCCAACATGAGATCAAGCATCACAGTCCTGTCATCTCTTAAAGAGGTGGACGGTACAAATCTTTCGCTGGATATTGTGAGTGAAGATGAAGACCATCAGTGCAAGTCTCCCCTGTTAGGTGGACATGCTCAACTTCAGAGGCAACAAGCAACAGAGTTTTCCCAACAGCAGCAGATAAAATGTCTACTAAGCCCTCGCAGTTTGGGAAGTACCGATTCTGGCTACTTCTCACGTTCTGAAAGTGCTGACCAGGCAATGAGTCCACCCAGCCCATTTGTTAAGATAAGTCCTCCGGTGGACATTGACATTGCGAAGAATACGCTTCCCAATGTCCCTCCTGTGGTTGCAACAGTAATGCATTTAGCAAGTGACCAAAAGCCACATGCCACAGAAGGACAGATGCGTCCACCGTTAGAAGTCAGGGCACTCTCTCTGGAAGAACGCATTTCAAAATTGATATCTGATAATGAGGCAGTAGTTGACAACAAGCAACTGGACAGTGTAAAGCCAAGGAGGACATCTCTATCAAGGAGAGGTAGCATAGACTCTCCTAAATCTTACATATTTAAAGACTCTTTTCAGTTTGATCTCAAACCAATGGGAAGAAGGTCAAGTTCCAGCTCAGATATTCCCAAGTCTCCCTTCACTCCCACAGATAAATCAAAGCCAGTATTTCTCCTCTCTGTACCTTCTCAATACCCACCAATGGATTGTTTACCAATAACAAGAAGTAATTCAATGCCTACTACACCAGGACACTCAGCTCTTCCTCTTAACGTTGCCCCCCTCCCCCACCCTCTGAGAATTTGTCAGTCTTTTGATGACAAAATTAGTTCGTATAGTGATGATGTATTTTCATCAGCCCCATCAACCCCAAATCAAGCAATACATTCTCGCACCTTAGTCAGACAAGCAGCAGTGGAGGACTTTTCCACAAGTGAGGGGCATGGCCTCCCTACTGTTCGCTCCATGGATGAGGGCTATCATGGTCAAAGTAGTTCCATAGAGCTGATGCAAAGAAGCAGATCTTTCGAGCACAGTCAAGACAGAAACAGAAAGCCTCAGCAAAATAAAGGCACAATGTATGAGTGTGAAACATGTCGTAATCGGTACAGAAAGTTAGAGAATTTTGAAACTCACAAGAAATTCTACTGCTCTGAGCTTCACGGTCCAAAAAACAAGCCAATCCCAGTTAAAGAAGCTGATCAAGATGTTTTTCATGGTAACATAATGCAGCCCATAGTCCCCAGATCAACTAGTGGCTCAGGGATGCTTGATCAACAGACATCCATTAGGAAGAGAAGGAAAATGAAAAGTGTAGGAGATGAGGATGATCAATCTCCTACTGACACCAATCCACCTTGTTCTGTTAGTTTTGAGCTACCATCAGCCCTGACAAGTCAAACGTTTTCTCAGCATGCTGTAATAGACATACAGCCAAAAAATAACCAGTCAAAGCTACATCAGATTCAGCTCATAGCAAGAGGTATTAACGCTTCAGATTCTAGACTGTCACCTATTCGAGAGACCCAAATCATCACTTCTACTAAAGGAGAGTTGCACAGACAGGGCAGTGGTACTTCTGTCATTAGACACACCAACTCTCTAAGCCGACCAAATTCATTTGAGACTGAATCTATTGACAGGGCCTCTCCTGTTGATATTGAGAAGGATCCCCTCAACAAGCACAAAACCGATTCAACAGCAAATGTATCATCTGATGGCTACCATGACAAAATGTCTCATTCCAAGAGTGTTGACTATGGCAAACAAATGAAGGAACAATGCACTGATGCTGCAGTAGAAGCAGTTGGTGAAAACTCTGCTCCTGTCCATCAGTCTCGTCTGGTTCGGCAAAATAACATCCAAGTTCCTGAGATTCTGGTCACAGAGGAACCTGACAGAGATCATGACACGCAGACTACTGAGCCAGCAGATAAGCCTCAGGATCAGTTCAGTTGGCCTCAGAGAAGTGAGAGCTTGTCTAAAGTACCAGCAGAGAAACTCCCGCCAAAAAAGAAAAGGATTCGTCTAGCTCAAATGGAGCACTCCTCAGGTGAATCCAGTTTTGAGTCCAGCCTCTCGCGAAGCCTCAGCAGGGACAGTAGTCTTTCTCGTTGTTCGAGCATCTCTGCTTCTTTTGAAAGAGATGAGCCATCTAGGTCAGAGAGCCCTTCTAGAGGGGAGTGTGTCAGCAAAATTACAGAGCCTTCCCAATGTTTGCCAACAGCCTTCAACACCCTTGGTGTGCCTGGAATGAGGCGTGCCGCATCTGAACAAATTACTTGTACTCAACCCTCTGTGGAGATTTCCTGTGACTACCGTAGCAAGTCCTTCGACTGTGGCAATGTATCTCCTAGCAGATCTCTTTCACCTGCTGGCCAGCCTAAAAGTGGACAAGTCTCCCAGGTTACCCAGGTGCCACTTATTGAAAGAAGACGGGGGCCATTAGTTCGCCAAATGTCTTTAAAGATTGGCCCTGAAAGTCAGCAACCTGTTCGAAAAGCTGTCATACCTCTAGATAAACCTCCTATTACAAATGTTAGCTCTTTAACTCAGAATAGACCCCAGCAGATTCACATAGCCAATAGGCGCATCATGGCTCAGCCTTTTATCTTGCATCCTCGGGAAGCACCTTTGCAAAAGAATGAGCAAGTGGTGCAAAGTATTCATTTGGGTAGCCCAAATCAGCAGCCTCAAGTTCATGGCCTTCCACACCCTTGGCACCAAACATCAAGAGTTCAAGTATGCCATAAATTACAACAACCGTTGAGCCAGATCTTAATCTGTCGGGAAAATGTCCCAAACAAACCACCCGACTCTGAAGAGAAGAAAAGTTTTGTGCCCAAATACCAATTGCAGTGTCCATCTCTGAGAGCAAGCCAGACATTTCCATTCTCCAGTACACAGGGAACAGCCTTGCCAGTTTTAACAATACCCATTGCCAATCCAATTTTGAGCATTACAAAATCATCAGATGTACTCCAAAATGTATACATTGGTCAACCCACTCAACAAGCCTCTGAGATTAAGACACAGACTGTTGTTTTGTCAGTTGAACAGCACAGGGCCTCATTTGATCAGACCCATGCTTGTGCTATACCATTGCCACAGATCCTGATAACTCATGAGCAGATGTATCATCCTCCCTCTTTGTCCAATAAGAATTGCCTCTCATCAACTCACAGTGTAGAGAATGATACTCGTGCTGTAACAACTGCAAAGAAGGATGCCTCTAAAACTCAAATACTAAGCACTCATAAAAATGCTGGAGAACGAGCACCTTCTCTTGGGTCCTTACATTGCACACAGAAACTGGCATCAGTGACTCTATGCCCACAGCAGGAACCCACTGCCTCCAGTAAACGAATGCTGTCACCAGCCAATAGCTTGGACATCTACATGGAAAAGCACCAAAAACGAGCTAAGGATGAGCATGGTGTGGCCTGCCTAACTGACGGCAGGTCAGTCAATTATCTTAATTCTAAGATGTCGGAGGTTACCCGCCAGAGGAAGCTAACACTTGTTAGGCAGGTTTGCACAACTGAACCGGTGGACAGTCCCATTGAGACTGAGGCCCCACCTCTGCCGCAGGATAACACAGATGGGGAGAAAGACTCACAGGCTACTGATGATGTTAAGCCTATGTCGCCTGACAGTGTTGGACTGAATAAAGACACAACGGCTGTTATTCATGAGGAGGCTGGTCCTGCCCTGAATCCTACGACTGGTGGCCAGGGAACCTCCATCCCAGCTTATAACACTCTGAAGCTCCAAGAGAAAGCTGAGGAACAAAGATGGACTCCTTCTAAATCTCTTATAAGGCCTTCCAGCTTCCACGGTGGTCAGGTGAAACTGACCACATCTGTGTCTGTGGTTAACACAAAAGATAGTCATCGCCTGTCTTTTCCAAGCCTGAAAACTGCCACGACTTTCACATGGTGTTTCTTGATGAAGAGGAAACCTCTTCATGTTCCTCAGACTGACCTGAAGACTTCAGCATATGCCGTATGGACTGTCAGCCCCAACAACCATAACCCGCTTGGGTTGCCAACCAAGGTGGTCATGTCTCTGTTTGACTCCAAGCAGACATCCAAGAAAATACACTACACCTCGGCCATCAAAACTAGCGGGAAATCTGACATCTTGTCTTATTCAACCAAGCTGAAAGATGTCATGCCCAGGGTAAGAGCTAATCCAAGTGATATCTTTTTAGATGCTCTTATTCTACTAACTTGTTTCTTAAATCCCCCAAAATGAATACATCAATGACTTTTTCTCTTTCTGCAGGTACCAATAACCCAAAAGTCTTTATCAGTTGAAACAAGATGTAAAGTGCTACCAGAAACTCAGGCCAGCAACGAGTCAGAAAAGGAAGCGGCCTCTAAAACAGAACCAAGACGGATCAAAATATTCGATGGCGGGTATGATTGAAAAGCAAAAAAATACTTAATAATACAATTATAGGAGAATCAACTTTATATTATACAGCAATAAGAAATACTATTTGTTTGGTAAGCCTTGGTACTTTTGCAACCCACAGGTACAAATCTAATGAAGAATATATTTACGTACGTGGGCGTGGACGCGGTAAATACATCTGTGAGGAATGTGGGATCCGCTGCAAGAAGCCAAGCATGCTACGCAAACACATCCGCACCCACTCAGATGTCCGGCCATACCACTGTGTCCACTGCAATTTCTCCTTCAAGACGAAAGGTGAGACAGCAGTAGATAATCAGTCTAAAGCCACTGCACCTTTACTTGCTTTCATATATAATGATATGATAAAGACGCTTTTATCGATTAGCCCATCAACCAAAACGTTTCACATCCTTTATTAATTGTCTTTCTTAAATGCAACAAAGAGGTATGAAAGTGTCAAAAGTTATGCAAAAATCTAAATGATAATTAATAAATAATAAAGTACAGTACATGTAATGGTAAGATGTTTACCGTATACGAGATTTTGTCAAAGTCCCACTTTTATTGAATTTTAATATATTGCACTGCATGATGTGGTTCTAAATTACTGAAAATATACAGCCGCGGAAAAAAACAAGAGACCACTTCAGCATTGTAATTTTCTTCAGCAATTAAAATGTCTTTGAGTTAAATGATTTTCAGTTTTTTTTATTGTATTTTTCTCTGTGTTGGAATTCAACAAACACTGCAATGTCTGCCATACATGTAGAGAGAAAGACTTAAAAACATCCCGGAGCTGTATATTGCATGATGAATATGCTTACATGAATTTTAAAATTGTTTTACGACACTGATTTAACATAGGTTTTCCTCACAATTCACATTTGAGACGGTATATTTTTATCAGTAAAACTTTTCCTTTTATAAAATTAACGATGTTGTTTTTCCTTCTCTTAAACCAAGACAGTATGATTCACCGTTTTCTATCGAACTTGCCTACCCACGCCACACTGCAGAACAGTACTCGATGTCAGAGCAACCCACGTTCATTTAAAAATGTCTTTATCAGTTACTCACCCTGTACATACAGCTTGCCCAAAGACTGCATTCTCTTACATAAAAGTCTTTCTGTGCTATTGTTTGAGCTCTACCCACCTGTAAGACCTTCCTGCCTCTCCTCTTGCAGGAAATCTGACCAAGCACATGAAATCCAAGGCCCACAGTAAGAAATGCATAGAGATGGGGGTTCCTGCAGGTCTCATTGAGGATCAGGATGCAGAGGACTCAGGTACAGAAAATACATAAGAATTGTTGTGTTCCAAAAGCTTACTGATCCAAATGAAATATTCTCTGTGATTACACTGTTTTCACGCTTATAAACTTGCCTTTATGCACTTGTTTACCCCATTTGCTTTAGTGTCAAACGATGGGATTGCCCTTCTTTAAATAGTTCCCCTGTTGGTGGCATGAGATATAAAACACAGTTTGTGTCTCTCGCTTTTGCTCTGTTGCCATGTCGATCAATAGCTTCGCCATGGTGTAATTAGAAATTCTAAATGCAGCTTCTTCCTCTGTTAACTCAAAGCGCATGTGGGCGGCATGCACAGCGTTTAGAAAGAGGAAATTGCTGCGTCTAATTTTAGAAAAAAAAGAGAGAGAGAGAGAGGAGCTGCCTGAAAGCATTCTATGGTCTCAGTCTCTTAAGAGCATATTTGTTTTTCCTCCTCTGCCTGCGATGTAGCTCAGGGGCTTATGGTGGTGTAGGGTGTGCAGCACTGCAGCAGCAGCTCAAAACATCGCTGAATTGCGGTGCGTTTTCCAACTGTGTGAAAAAAACCTCTATGATGAAGATAAAAAAGGGATAAATCACACCCCAAGTGAATACATATGCGAATGACTTACTCACACTTGTTTAATCTTAAATTAATAATCAAAACATTTTTTTTTTGCATGCCTCCATGGTGCATAACGGGAAGTATTGATATGCAAATGAAGATTTAGGGAGAAATACTATCAAATAGCCTATCCAACTCAAATGATGACTCATATGTTCTGTAAAAACCACCCAAGTATAGACTTCCTTCTTACATGTTCTCTCATCAGCAGGAGACCGGAGTCAAGTAAGCAGTGCCGACCGCCAGGATTCGGATGGTGACGACTCCGATGGTCCTGATGATGAAGACAATGATGACAACGAGGAAGAAGAGGATGACAGCCAGGCAGAGTCTGGCCTCTCTACCAACCCATCTGTCTCTGCCAGCCCTCAGCACATACCATCCAAGGAGGCTGAGGTCCCTCCTAGCAACCTCCTAGCCCAGATGTCGATCAGCTCAATCTCCCTATCTTTCTCCCAGCCTCCAGCTCCTGAATCCAACACCACAACAGACTCTGTCCCCATGATGAGCCCTGTGTCCCTGAGCAAGCAGATATCTATCTCTGGGTCCTGCTGCATCTCAATGCCACTCCCTTACTCTCCTCCGCCTGTTGCCATCACATCAGACTCCTACACCTCAGACACAGACTCAGTGCACATGATGAGCCCGGTGTCGCCATGCAGGCAGATGTCCGTCGACTACCCTGACTTTGACGTTCCCCCTAGTCCCCCAGTGCCAAGCAAGGGCTCCAAGATAGGCCAGGTAAGACCCATGTATTTTCATTGTGTCTCTCGTCACCGCTCCCCACCCACCTCCTGTCTTTCCTACCTAGGTTTGGTGGGAATGCAATTTAATAAAAAAGGCATAGTTTGTATTTATGAAGTGGGGTTTAATGAGGTCCAAGGTTAGTGTATTACCTAGAGTGGATCGTGAGAGGAGTTGGGAAACTAACAGCAGGGAAGCTTTTGATTTTCAAATGGTGCAAAGCAACTTTTTTTTTTTTACATTTTCATTAGCCCTTATCTCCATCTCCAACCACCATTCATTTCTGTTAAGATTTTTGATTGTCCAATTCTCCAAACTTAGGGTTTTTAACCACAATGTACTGCAGGTAATACACTGACAATGGATTGGAACCTCAACCACTTTGTGGCTTTTCTCAAAATTGTGCCAAAATTAAGTCAATTATTAAATGTGCTCTCTTTTGAACAGGACATCTCCTCTGCACCTCCTGCTGTGGCCAGTGAATCGGGCATTCCTGTGGACCGGGGCACTCAGACTTCCTCTTATGGCTCTCAAGGTCTCATGCACTTTCCCCCACAGGGTCTATCCCAAACCTACGGAACAGAGACCCAGACGCACCTGTTCAGCCACCTTCCCCTGCACTCCCAACAGCCCTCCCGCTCCTCTTACAGCATGGTCCCAGTTGGGGGGATCCAGCTGGTGCCTGCCGGCCTGGCAGCTTACTCCACCTTTGTACCAATCCAGGCTAGCCCCGTCCAGCTCACCATCCCCGCAGTGAGCGTCATTCACAGAAACACAAGTCCGTTACCAGCTCCCAACATTTCCCCCCGTCCAGAGGGCCAGTCAACCCAGCCACTTGTGGTGCAGGAACCAATCAGCAGTGTGTTGCCCTGCTTCCCCTTAGGGCAGGTCACTGGCCTGCAGGCTCAAACGATACAGCCCGTAGGTCTGGAGACACTAAACCTCATGGGGCTGACCAACGCAGGCCTGGCATCCACTCAGCTCATGTCCCAGCAAGGGCTCACCCTCAATGCCACCCTGGGGCTGCAGGTTTTAACTGCTAACCCCACCTCCCAAAGCAGTACCGGCCCCCAGACACACGTCCCAGGTCTGCAAATTGTTAACATCGCCCTGCCTGCCCTCATTCCTTCTCTCAGCCCTCTCTCCACCCTGAGTCCTCATCCTGGGCTCTCAGACAGGCAGGGCAGCCCTGAAGCTCCGGGAGAACAGCCATCTCAAAGTGAACGGAGCTGCATTCGTGCTTCACAACCCCAAGGCAGCAGAGCAGAGCTCACACAGACTGACGAGAGGCATGAAAGGGATAAATCCCCACGGCACCAGCGCTCACCAGCTCCTCAGACCAGAGGAGATGGTGGTAAGGAGTCGACTGTGGATGGAGCTAGTGATCCTGCACCTCCACGACCTCCGCCAGTGACCAGCTGGCAGAAGGTCATCGATGACTATAATGAGGTGTCCAGTGATGATGAAGACAGACTGGTCATTGCCACCTGAAAACCCAACATGGAAAGCTCTTCTTGTTCTCTTTTTGTAATTCTTGTCACTTTGTAAGACTGAAAACACTTTCAGGGGTTTGTTTTGTTGCAAATCACCTTCAAAGCACAGATGCTGACATTCATATTGTATGTGCAATCCTATAATTATAATAATGACCAATCATTTTATTTTTACTTTTTTTGTTGTAAATGTTGTATAGACAATTGTGCCTTTTATGGAGTTTCTTGTTTAGGAACCTGTACATAATTCCTTATAAATTCAGTAGTTGCTTGTGTTTATTTCAGAAAATAGAAGTAAGGAGAGGCAAAAAATGGAGGATATCAATTTTGTTTTTTTCATTCGTAAATTTATGTAATTATAAATGTTGTACTGGTATATGTACATTTCTATGGATTATGGGGCAATGTTTCTGTGTACAGATGTTGTGTTCAACTATTTATTACAATCCATCTAGTGCCCATTATGATTCATAAGTCCATAGGTATGTTCATTATGGTAGCTTTACATTGCTGTATCAATATTCTTAACTGTATCAGTAAAAATTTGTTTACAAACATTAAAGTGTTGTCACTGTATTCTTTACATATTGTCTCGACATATTTGAAGACTTGGTTTGTTTTTATGTAAGGTGTGTTTTTAAAAAAAATCTATTTCACTTATTAAATGTCACATTTAATAATGTGGGTGCCAAATGTCTCATTTCAAATTGATCAGAAATGGACTTGCAACAAAGAACATTCAACATAAAATTAATTGGCAACCATTTTTCAATTTCATGAATGAGTTTACCAACAAAACAGCACCAAAAAGATCACGGGTTTCCAGCTCCTTAAATGTCAATATTTTCTTGTTTTCTTACTGCTTTCTACAAAAACACACATTTGAAAATATCTTTGCTTCATAACGTGCTGATATTTTACAGAATACAAAATAGGAAGAAAAGATTTTGTGTTTTAATTTCTAAAGGTCTGCAAACAAGCTGCCATGATCCATTCCATTATTTTTTAAATACATTTTTAAGTATATTTTTTGTTAAAACACATGACTCAGTAAATCAGAGATATCAATAGTTCATTCACATGCAGCAGCTGTGTAAAATCTGAAAAACGAACACATCATTATCATCATCATCATCATCATCATCATCATCATCATCATGAGTCTAAGGGGTATAGCAGCAAAGATATATTGATAAGTTGTTTACGTTTAAACTAAAAGCCAGCTCGTTTGATATTCAATTTATAGGTTTGGATGATATTTAATAATCAACATTTTCAGATTCCAGCTTCATAAATGTGAGTATTTCAGTTGTCCATTGAGTTGTGGACACAGCACCACATTAAGAACATAATCTCAGGGTTTGGGTAACATTTTATAAACAAACTAAAAGTTGTTGATGAGAAAAGAAATAGACACCCTAAATAGATAAATCTACAGTAATCTATTTAATTGAAAATCACTATCTGCCATTCAAACGAGACATGCTTAATAAATGATTCTATTTATGTTTTTTTATTTTATTTTTTCATTTCTTGAAGAAGGGAGCATGCACTCTCAGAGGAGCAGGACCAAACATAGCAATGTGGCCTTAATGACGGAAACGTCCCTCTCATCTCAAGAGGCTTTACAGTGATATCCTCCTGTGTTCAGCGCATTCAGAAGGTGACTCATCCGTCTACAGTACTGTAAAGCCCCCATCTCTTCACCCCTCCCCCGGCAGTGCTGACTGTGGGTGTAAACTATTGCAAAGCCCACAGAGACCCCTAGAGGACAATAGCTGCTAGTGCTGAGAGAACAAACTGCAGCCCAATGAACTGAAGAGCAAACCAAGAATCCCCAGTGTTACAACTTAGCAGCTGCGTGATTCAACTAGCTAAACATTATAACCAAAGATACCTACACGGATTTACCAATGGACATGGAATGCGTTATGATATATTATACAGTAACTTTCAAAAACAAATCCAAATGAATTGCTATATATGAAATTAAACATAATAACAAATTATTCTTTGACAAGAAAATTCTATTTTATTTTTCAACATATATTAAGACCTTTTTCACATTTTTTAACATGATATAATGTGACTCTTGTAATCATCATTTTGACTTGCTTTACAATGACATTGTTTGTACAATGTTTTCAACATTAAACAAATTTAAATACAAATATTTTCGACATACCATGATGTATTGTTTCTGATATTCAATACGTACTGGAGTGTGACTTTTTTTTTTTTTACATAATATACTACATCAGGTTTTTTTTTTATGCATTTACAATTGAACTATAACCTTTTAATGCGAATTTACAACTAACTACACAATCCCGTTTTTTCCAAAACGTTTTACATTATAAAAGATGTCTTTCTTTTTGATACGTTTGACATGCTATATTCAGATACAGCTCCGGAACAAATTAAGAAACCTCTCCAATTCTATTTCCTTTTTCTATTTCTTAAATCTCAATATCTACATGTATGACAGCCATTCGAGTGTGTGTTGAATTCCAACACAGATACATGTTGTCAGTAGTTTAAAGAACACAATAATACAAAACAAAAAATCACCAATCTTCCCAGAGTTGTATTTTCAATTCTGTCTTTTTAGACTATTTTTAACATTCTATTGTATGTTCTTTTTTCCAGATTTTAGACATCCTACACTATATTTTTTTCGAATATATTTTCAACATGCTGCACTATGTTGTTCATTCAAAATGTGTGACTGGATTTTTGCATTTTTTTCATCAAACTTTACTATGTTTTTTTCCGGATACTGCCACATACTATAGTAGTCTATGCCTTATTTTTTCTACTATTTTTTCTAAATTAAAACTTTTTTCTGAAAATGTACATTTGCAAGATGTGTTGTTTTTTCTAAAACTTTTTTTTTTTAAAACATAACTTTTTTTTGACATAGGATAGAGTGGGATAAGATGATCCAGAGGGTAAATTGACCAAGCCCCTTGGGAACAGTGCACATTTGTTGTGATGTTACCATAAATTCAGGAAGCACCCATCATTTCTATTTGGGCATGATGGACAGAAGCACATGGTAAAGTGATGAATGTGTTTTTAAAGAAAGACCATATCAACTATATACAGTGGGGCAAAAAAGTATTTAGTCAGCCACCAATTGTGCAAGTTCTCCCATTTAAAAAGATGAGAGAGGCCTGTAATTGTCATCATAGGTATACCTCAACTATGAGAGACAGAATGAGAAAAAAAATCCAGAAAATCACATTGTCTGATTATTAAAGAATTTATTTTCAAATTATTGTGGAAAATAAGTATTTGGTCAATAACAAAAGTTCATCTCAATACTTTGTTATATACCCTTTGTTGGCAATGACAGAGGTCAAACGTTTTCTGTAAGTCTTCACAAGGTTTTCACACACTGTTGCTGGTATTTTGGCCCATTCCTCCATGCAGATCTCCTCTAAAGCAGTGATGTTTTGGGGCTGTCGCTGGGCAACACGGACTTTCAACTCCCTCCAAAGATTTTCTATGGGGTTGAGATCTGGAGACTGGCTAGGCCACTCCAGGACCTTGAAATGCTTCTTACGAAGCCACTCCTTCGTTGCCCTGGCGGTGTGTTTGTGATCATTGTCATGCTGAAAGACCCAGCCACGCTTCATCTTCAGTGCCCTTGCTGATGGAAGGAGGTTTTCACTCAAAATCTCACGATACATGGCCCCATTCATTCTTTCCTTTACACGGATCAGTCGTCCTGGTCCCTTTGCAGAAAAACAGCCCCAAAGCATGATGTTTCCACCCCCATGCTTCACAGTAGGTATGGTGTTCTTTGGATGCAACTCTGCATTCTTTCTCCTCCAAACACGACGAGTTGAGTTTTTACCAAAAAGTTCTATTTTGGTTTCATCTGACCATATGACATTCTCCCAATCCTCTTCTGGATCATCCAAATGCCCTCTAGCAAACTTCAGACGGGCCTGGACATGTACTGGCTTAAGCAGGGGGACACGTCTGGAACTGCAGGATTTAAGTCCCTGGCGGCGTAGTGTGTTACTGATGGTAGCCTCTGTTACTTTGGTCCCAGCTCTCTGCAGGTCATTCACTAGGTCCCCCCGTGTGGTTCTGGGATTTTTGCTCACCATTCTTGTGATCATTTTGACCCCACGGGGTGAGATCTTGCGTGGAGCCCCAGATCGAGGGGGATTAGCAGTGGTCTTGTATGTCTTCCAGTTTCTAATAATTGCTCCCACAGTTGATTTCTTCACACCAAGCTGCTTACCTATTGCAGATTCAGTTTTCCCAGCCTGGTGCAGGTCTACAATTTTGTCTCTGGTCTCCTTTGACAGCTCTTTGGTCTTGGCCATAGTGGAGTTTGGAGTATGACTGTTTGAGGTTGTGGACAGGTGTCTTTTATACTG